>NW_026585987.1:9438237-9478471 GCF_907164565.1 Psammomys obesus | reverse complement strand
CGTGAACCTGTGTGTATGTGTGTTTCTGTGTGTGTGTGTGTGTGTGTGTGTGTGTGTGTGTGTGTCTGTGTGTGCTAATGTTGATAAAATTCAGTTACTGGTGCACACTCTTATGTTCTAGCACTGAGATATAACGCAGTCACTCACAGAATTAAAAAAAAAAAATGTAACTCACTATTATTGCTCCAGGCCAGAACACTTTTCATGATAAGTTTTTTAATGTAAAACCATAATATATCATTAAAGTTCATCTCAATGCGAAACTTTAGTTCCAAAATAAATCATAATTTAAAAGAAATATATACTTAAATTGTCTGATTCTTAGAACACCTTGGCCTCATTAAGAACAAAAATGTTTCTGCGAAATCTATTGAAGATGACATTGTCATTTCCAATCTGCATTCCACAGGTGAAGTTAATGTGGTTAAGCTCCTAGAATGCAAAGAAAGTGCTGACTCTGAAGAATGCATTGCTCCTCAACCCCTCTCCCACCCACCCTGTGATTGGGAGCAGTGCTGTAGAGACTCTCTTGTGTACACACATTCAGACCCTGACAGGGTAGACACTTCAGGAAATCTGTTGCTTACTGTTTCTTAATATGGCATGCCTGTTTTTAAAAGGAAACAGACATCCAAACTTTTTTTTCATAATTTCTTTTTATAACTATTATGGTCGGTTGCATCTTATTTATTACAGAAAGTGTCTTCATTTCCTTAAACCATGACACATGTCCGTGCTCTTCTTGCATTAATCAAATCCTTCTGAGCCAGAAGTTACAGGTCTAAATGTGCTTGCACTTTCTAAGACATTAAATTTCTTGGCAAAACTCTTATATTCTTGGTTATAAGTTTCATTACTTTATTTATATTATCTTATACTTAAGCTAAGTTAGCAGGGGAAATTATTGTTGTATGAACAAGTCCATTTTCCTTTGGCTTGGCTAACCTGAACAGACTAGTAGGTTATTGACAAAATTTCTATTGTAAATTCAAGAATTTAAGTCATGTATATTCCAGTGTTTACATGCCACAAGAATTATCATTTAGAGCCACCTCAGAATTATCTTTTATAATTAAAAGTATCAGTTATCTACATCTCCGAATGCTTTTACTGTTCCTAGACTCTGTTCTTGCTTTCCTCTACTTTATTAATTTCCTGCCCAGAACTTTACCATCCTTCACTGCTCCAGGTTACTGACCTGTGACCTACACTGTCTAAGACAGCTTCCAGCCCCATAGCTGCTGGTATATCCTTACATAAGACAAAAGCTTAAATTATTATTTTTTTTTTTTTTTGCCATCAGAGACCATCTTTGATATAGAACCACAGATCAATGATCCACTAAATGTATTGTTTAATCGACTAATTAGGGTCTTGTGGTGCTGGCACTCAAGCCCTTGGTGACATACATTTGTCATCCCTGCCCTTTAGAAGTTGAAGTGGAAATGTGAATTCAGTGCCAGCTAGAACTCTGTAGGAAGTGTGTCTCAAGAAAAAAAAAATATTTCCATGTGTGGTGAGCTACAGGAACATGTAAAATAACAATAACATCAAAGTAATTTGGAGGAAATACAGAGTGCACTAAGAGAGCAGAGAAATTGAAGGGGGACCATGTCCTAGACCCCTGGTGATAGACAGCTGTGAGAATGTACAAGCAGAACAATGCTTGTGTGATGATGGGACCAAGAAGGGCCTTTAACAACCACTAGTGGTTATGAGGAAGTAGGGCTAAAGGGGCTTCAAAAGATTGGTTCAGTTGAAGAAAAGCTGCAGTACATTAAGTAACAAAAGCAAGTAACCAAAACAGAAGCCAACCACATGAAAACTTTTAAAAAGCACATAAATAGTTACATTATAAAGAAACCTTGTTAAAGGAAAGATGAAAAAATAATAAATACAGACGAATGACAATGGAAGATCTTCTAAGCTGCTGAATAATTCTTTTACCTGAAAAAAAAAATGGCTATAGTCTCATTAGAAAATGAGAAAGACCAAGTCAAGTATTCAGTTCAAGAAGCAGGAAAGCTAGCATCTTCCCGTCCACAAAAGGACAGAAAACAGGGAAAAATCAGTGGCCCTCATCTTACATTGTCTGCAATTTTCCTGCTGTAGGCCAGATACTGACACACAGTCAGTGTCCATCGACTGTTGAGTCAGTGAACAAAGAGCCTTCTGTGGATGACGTCAGTGGGGGTACAAGGCAGAATGTTGCCCCTTGTGATGCTAACCATCTTCACTATACGTAATCACTGCACTAAAGCAGGAAAGCATGCGGAGCATCATCAGGAAAAGAAGGACTGCATTTACGTAGCAAACAAGATACTTATTCGAATAGGACAGGAAATTTCACAAAACCAGTGGAAAAACGAAGATGACCTTTTCTTTCTGAACCCTGTAATGAGGTTAATAGCGGTGTAAATTTCCAAGGATTTATTACATGCATTTTATGCAGAATTAGCCTAGCTCTGTATATCAAACATTAAGCTAAGGCAGCTGAGTACGTGCTGGAATGAACTCAAGTACCCCTTGCCCTTCTGCTCTCTCTCTCGTCCTGGGCTAACATATATATCTTATGAATGACTGAAAGGCAAGCCCCAAATCCCAGTACTGCAATGTGAATCATAACACACGTACATGTTTTCTGAAGACTGAATTTCTAAAACTAAAGCCAAAGTAGATGTTTCCATGAAAATTCTGTCTTTAATAGCAAGAAATTTCAAATGACAGTATTATTCTTTTGTAAAAATACTGTATTAATTTAATTGTGTCTGTGTGTCCAGGGTTGGGAGGTATGTGCAAATGCATGCAGCTGTGTGTGGAAGCCAGAGGTGTTGGCATCAGATCCCTCCAGAGCTGGGTGTACAGGTTGCTATGAACCACCTGACATGGTTCTTGACATCAAACTCAGGTT
This sequence comes from Psammomys obesus, assembly GCF_907164565.1. NCBI lineage: Eukaryota > Metazoa > Chordata > Mammalia > Rodentia > Muridae > Psammomys > Psammomys obesus. The sequence continues at coordinate 9,475,560 of NW_026585987.1, read as the reverse complement.
CTCTACAAAAGCAATATGTGCTCTTAATTGCTGAGCCATCTCTTAAACCCCAGTAATAATAACATTTCTTAGAAATAGACATTGCTCTTTTTCTCACTTTTTATAAATTAAAAATGAATTCTTTTCTCATATAGCATATCCTGACCACATTTTCCCCTTTCCTCCATTCCTTCCATCCCCCACCTACCCATCATCTCTCCTCTTCCTCAGATCCACTCCCCCTCTGTTTTCCTTCAGAAAAGGACAGGCCTCCAAGAGACAACAACCAAACAACAAATGAAGACACAATAAAACAAGGCAGAAATCCTCATACTGAGGCAGGACAAGGCAATCCAACAGGAGGAAAAGAGTCCCAAGAGCAGACAGAAGAGTCACAGACATACCTGCTCCCCCTGAGGGGAGATGATCAGGAAGGTGGTTTTCCCAACGTCAGGGTTAACCATTGCACTTTTCTGGCTTTGAACTCAGGCTGCTTTCACCCTGACTCTGTCTGTCTCAGCATGTAGCTTTTATCCCATACTTCAGTGTAGCTGCTAAGGCTTGTGAGCATCTCCAGCAATACGTGGAGGTAGCGGAGGGGAGAAGCACACACTGCCTCTTTTCCAAAATACTTCTCTACATTCATATGCAGCACCCTTGTTTGTATCCAGTTAGCCAAATTTCAATCACTAACATGTAACTAACTGCAAAAATCCAGAAAGTAAATATTTAATCTAGGCAACTAAAATTGCAGCTAAGAATGGTGAGTCCTGGTAGATGTGAAATATATATAGTATCTACATTTTGTCACATCCAGCAGCTACAACTGTGGCACTTCCCACATGGTGTTTAAACTTCTACTTTTCTAGAACTGAACATGCTGTGCCACATGCTGCCCAGTGTAAAGCTGCTAAGTTTCATTCTGCACCAGGCTATTGTCAACAGCAGCGCAGAGTGTGCAAGTGGAATCTTGATTTCATAACCAGAACTCCAATTATGCCTTCTCTCGAAAACCAAAATGTGATTTATTTGGAGTTATTTTATTCTCACTGTCATCACTGTATTTGGAACAAGACATGAAGGTACAGAATTTAACACACATTAAACATATTTTTTCCACAAAATACTATCTCTGCATTCTTTTTCTTGGTGAATAAAGAGCCCCATGGCATCACCAATAAGAGAATAAATTTAGCTCACTGTATCCTTCTTTTATTATTTGGTTGGTTTTCACTTGTTTGGTTAGATGGTTTGTTGAGTTGGTTAGTTGTATTTGTTTATTTTGATTGGTTTTACTTATTTATTCTGCTTGCTTACTTGGATGGTTGGTTTTATTTTTTTTTTACTATTTTGGGTTTCTTTGGTTGTTTTGAGTTAGGGCTTTATGTAACCCAGGCCAGTCTTTTTATGTAGCCAGGACTGACCTTGAACTCCCACCTCTTTGGGCTCTACCTCCAGAATGACTGGATTACAGGCAAGCACCACTACACTCAACCCAGTTTGCTTTTGTAATAAAACCTTAATAGTTGCAAAAATGGAGGGACTAGATGCAAGTAACAGGGCATTTGATGAGCACCTGTAAGGTCCTGGGTTCAATTCCCTACACTTCCCCTCAACCTCCAAAAATAATTTTATTATAATACAGACAAACCTACTTATTTATATATTTATTATGACTATTTTCATATTACATAGATAGTATGATTAGCTGTGACAGAGGCAGTCTGGCTCACCAAATCTGAAGTACTGTCTGATCCTTCCAAAGAAAAGTCATCGATTACTGATCTAATATCCTGAAACTAGAACCACTGTAGAAATGGTGTGTGGCTTTCTAATGTTCACCCTTCAAGAAATATAGTTTCTCTCAAAATGCCTTTTGCCTTTAAAAATTGTATTAGTCAACAATACCTATTAATTAAATAGTTAATGTATATAATTACCTTGAATCAGAATACTTATCTAGCAAAAGATAATCTGTTAAGAACACATTGAGCTACTGTTATGGCTGTGAAAGGTGGCTTTATTCAGACTGTTCACTGTAGTTGTATTGCTTAAGAGCAATACAAAAGTTGACCCCAACCAACTAAAGACAAAAAAGGGGCTAGGCCAAACAACTTAGTTGGTAAATAGCTTGCTGTTTGAACATGAGGGATTTAAGTTTGATCCCCATAACCCCATGAAAAAGCCACACATGACAGAAGGCAGTATAATTAATACTTAGAAAGCAGCAGGCAGCTCTCCAGAGCTTACTGCCTAACTAAACTAGCTGAGTCGGTGAGCCCCAGGGCCCAGCAAGAGAGCTGTGTTAAAAAACAAGAAAACTGGCTCCCAAAGAAGATGCCCTAGCATCAAAATCCATGATGATAGAAACTTAGAAAGTTATTTGTTCAACATCAAATAACTTATGAGAGTCAAGAGTGTCTAATATCCAAGAGTTCTGGCACTTTTCAATTTAAGTTTTCCTGGCTACACCAAAGGATGAGAACCGAGAAAGAATGATAAGCTTACTACCTACTGCTTCACCAACCAAAAGACCCATAAAGACGTGGGTTCCTCAGAAGACACAGCCATTTTTAAAAGGCCAGGGTGAGTCCAAACCTCTCACGTGATCAGTTTTAAAGACAGAAAAATATTTTAGAACATTAAGGTAAATTCAATTTGTTCTCATACCCAACTTCCTTTCTCTCTCTCTAAATTTGTAAGGCTCACTGAAAAATCAAATTGTGCCATTGTTAATCATTACCAGACAATATGTTGCAGAGATGTTTGTGTTCTAGAAAAGAATTTCGGCAATTCTCTGATATCGCTGCTTCTCTTGTCAACATGGCATTTTCCTTCTAGATTTACCTCTTTGCTGAGGTCATTGCTGTCGGTGTGGTCCCTTCCCCATGGTGTGCTGACTTGCAGAACCAACTGCTCAAGTTACCAGGAATGTTGCCAGAACTGTGTGATCTCCATGCACAAGCAAGTTTAGAAGCATTTTTCCCCCTTGAAATAGGAGTAAGCCTTATACAAGTTGGAATGGGAGCTGGCCACACAGATTTTCTTGGCAAAAAGATTTCAGAATCAAACTATTCAACTTCTTGCTTTAAATGCATTGAGGAGTTGTTTCGTCACTTGATTGCTTCACTAAGAAGTAAATGGGTTAGAATGTTGATCAACATTGCTGAAAGATGTTTTTAATGCATTTGTCTGTTGAATTGAACTTTGTTCTAATTCGCTGTTCAGAAACTGTAATTTCATGCAATTACATTTGTCTATCATGTATAGATACTCCTTCACCCTAAGCAACTGGAATTCTTTGTAGAAGTCCTTGCCGTTGCTTAAACTTTCTCCAGTGTTTTTCTCTAACAGTTGCAGAATTTCAGGTCCCCTTTTAAGGCATTGGCTCCCATTTTTAACATATTTTTGTGCCAAGTGATCTAGTTTCAGCTATATGGACATTCAGCTTTCCCCAAATCATTTATTAAGAGGCATTTTTGCTTCCAATTTTATTCCATTCTAATCAGAGAAAACACAAGATTGTTTGCAATTTCTTCTGTTTGCTAAGATTTGGTTTGTGTATTGGTGTGTGTGTGTGTGTGTGTGTGTGTGTGTGTGTGTGTGTTCATTTGTTGCTGTGGGATAATAAAGCCATCCACTATTTCTGTGTTGCAGTTCATCTGTGCCTTTTTATCCAGTAGAATTTGTCTTACAGTGCACACTCAAAATTGCAATGTCATCATAATTTATTGTTCTTTTAGTATTTAGTCACCTTTGTTTCAGGCTAATATTGGTTTTAAATCTACTTTGCAAGATAGCTATGAAGCTTTATTTGCTTGCTTTCTAGTTGTGTTTGCTTGGTTAGAATGCCTGTTCCCTTCCTTTTAGCTTAGATTGGGTTTGTCTTTGACAGTGAGGTCCATTATTTTCACACAGTAAATGCTATGCTCCTGATTCTTAATCCATTCTTTTGTGTTGTTATAATGTTCTTGTGGAATGTATACAATTTACCCTTGTTCCTTCAAATGCTGATATCTCTACCCCACTATCTAGTTTAAATCCAGACACTGTATTGTGATGTCTATTCTAAGCATCACCTGTCTCAAGTTTGTGTAAACATGCCACCATTTATTCTCTGTATTTTCAATAAAACAACCAGCCAATGCTGTGCAATGGAGAGAATGGGACATCCTGGTCCAGACAGGAGGAGAAAGAAATGAGTGGGAGGAGTAGGAGAGGAGAGATCTGAGGGAGAGCACTTGGAACCATGAGGAGAGACGAATCAGACCTAAGATATGATTAAATGCAAATATAATGCTGGAAAATCTGAATGGGAAGAAACTATGTGGACATGGAGTTTTAGGATGGAGTAACTATTGCCAAGCATTGTGCTCTAGTTAATTAAATAAATCCTAGTCTCTGTGTGGTGATTTTGGTATACAGCTGGTTTAGGCACAACCACTCTTTAACTAAAAGATAAATCAATATTAAACTTTAACCTTCAACAACACTTTTGGTCTTCATTTTTATTGAGACTTGAGACAGAATTCAGTCATTAATGAATGATACTTATCAATTCCTCTCATTTTACTGGTACTGCCCTAATTTTCATTTGCTTATCTGCTGTCCTAATCCAGTTTATTCTTTCTTGTGATCTCATAGATGTGTATTTTTCAGTATAAGATTCCTTTGAGTATCTTCTGTAATACTGACTTAGCCAGCATTAATCAAAATTGAAAGATTTTCTTTTCTTTCATTTATGAAGAATATACTAGTTTAAGTTGATAGCTATGGTTTCTCAGAGGTTGAAACATGCATTTCATACCATGATTGCTCTTAGAGATTTTATACATAAAAATATCCTGTTCTGATGGATTTTATGACTTCCTATATATATATATATATATATATATATATATATATAAAGGTTTTTTATGTATGTTTTCTTTATATGATATATATCACCTGCAGATTTTAATACTCTTTCCCTATTCTGTACATGTAATGTTTTAACTAAAATATAACATAGGGCAGAATTTCTGATCTTATGTGTTTGGTATTCTAAATGTTTTCAACATAGATAGATAGGTAGATAGATAGATAGATAGATAGATAGATAGATAGATAGATAGATAACATAGATAGATAGCATAGTCATTACTTTCCCTAGACTTGAAGAATTTCTATGATTTCATTGTATATATTTTTAATACCTTTAGTATATATTTCTTAAGTCTCACTACCTATAATTTATAAATTTAGCTATAATTTATATTTATCTATAATTTATAAATTCAAAGATTTTTGAATACTTTATTTCTATTTTGTTATTATTTTATACTTATCATTTCCTGAAAGTCCTCATTTATCTATCTCATCATCACTCTCATACTCTGCCTTTTGCTTCATTTTATCAATGAGCATTTTTACTGAGATTTCCTTGTTGACTAGTGAATTCTTCACATTTTAATGGTTTTAGTATTTCTGTCTCTTGTGGGGTTTTTTTGTATCCTATCACATCCTCTTTTCTTCATTCAGCTGTTTCCCACACTCTGCATAAATTTCTTCAGAATCTTGTACATTTTTTATATTTTATTGAACATTTTTATGATTTTTCTTTTTAATTCTCTAAGACTTTTTCTACTTTATTGTCATTGATATTCATTGCTGTATAATTCATTAAAGAATCAAGTTGCCTTTGCTTGTCATGCTTTTCTGTTGTTGCATTTTTACCAACTAGATGTGGCAGTATTCCTTTATTTTCAAAGGCAGGTCAGAGACTATAAACAGCATAAATACTAAGGTGAAGATTATGAAAGCCATAATGTTATGTTGTTGACCAATGGCATCTAATAAAACATATTTCCTCGTTCCATGCCATTTGACATTATGAGCTGCTTTTCTTCATGTTCACATAGCTAATTACTAAGCTTAAACATACTTAACATACCATCCTTCACATCATTCTTTTACAATCATTTTATTAAAACTGATTTTCTCTTTTTCCATGATAAATTAATATTTTAACAGCTTCTTTGAGATAGACCTAATATATCACACAATACACTCATTTGAAATGTATGACTAGATTTTATTATTTTTACAGATTTGGAAAACCTTCTCATAATCTAGCATTAGAATATTTCTATTCTATCATTCCCATTTCTGCATCAGTACTAAGCAACTGGCAGTCTACTTTCTAGTTCTACATATTTACCTACCTTGGACTTTAAGGAGAATTTTACTAGTATTGGGTTTGAGAATCAGCATCTTTCATTTGGCACATTGCCACATGTATCAACACTTCTATTTACTGGTAAGAAGCAGTATATTATATAAATATACCACATTTTGTTCATTAATCCATCATTCAATAGGTCTTTGGATTGTTCCTACTTTGGGGTCATTATAAACAATGATGTTGTGAACGTTCATGCATAAACTTTTTAATATCACATAGGATTATAATTGTAGAGACCCATTGTGATACTATGTTTACTTTAAATAATTACCAAGCATTTATCAAAGAATCTGCACCATTTTGCACCCTTTTGCCTGTTTATAAGAGATACCTAAGTAGGACAGGTTTTGAGATCTGTTGCACAGAAAAGAAACTGTAGTCAATAATAACACATTTCCAATTTCAAAATATCTACAACAGTTTTAGATATTTGAAAACAATTTCAAATATTTGCCATTAGATGTATACATAAGTAAAATGATAAGTATGTCAATTGGCTTGATATAGCATTTGCATATGTATATTAAATAACACATTGTATATTATAAATGGATACATTTGTGATTGGTCAATCAAAAATAATGTTAGTTTTACATTCCCCCCAAAAAATTACTTGTGTTTTCTTTCAAGTTATTTTTAGAGTTGACTGTAAGCATACACTAGATGTATATATTCTTTCTTTGTCATCCCACAGCGGTATTTGTATTGATGCAACTCCTTTTTCCTATTGTGCCAGCAAAATGAATACTATTTAAAGTCAACTGGCTACATACAAGAACTCATGTCTAACCAACTCTAATACAATCATCTATAAGCCTGCTTTTATGTTATTACCACACTTCTGATTGCTGTAACTTCATAATATATTTTAAAACTGTGAATAATAAACATACTAAAATCTATACTCCTAAAGAAGCTAAACAACAAGGAAGACCCTAGGGAAGATGCCCAATTCTCTTTCAGAAAGGCAAACACAATAGACATCTGAAGCAGGAGAAGACAGGGAACACAGGACAGGAGCCTACCACAGAGGGCCTCTGAAAGACTCTACTGATCAAGGTATAGAAGCAGAGGCTGAGACTCAGAGCCAAACTCTGGGCAGAATGCATGGAATTTTATAAAAGAAGGGGAGATAGATAGACCCAGAGGGACAGGAGCTCCACCAGGAGACCAAAAAACCCAAAAATTCTGGGCCGTGGGGTACCTGAAGAGAATGATACTCTAACCAAGGACCATGAATGCATGGAGATTGCCTAGATGCATGGAGATTGCTCAGATGTAGCCCATAGGCAGCTCAGTCTCCACGTGGGTTCCCTACTAAGGGGAGCTGGGGCTGTTTCTGGCATGAACTCAGTGGCAGGCTCCCTGATTATCACCCTCGGGGGTGGGGGGTGTTCAGCCTTGCTAGGCCACAGAGGAAGACTATGCAACCAGTACTGATGAGATCTGATAGGATAAGGTCATATAGAAGGGAAAGAGGACCTTTCCTATCAGTGGACCAGGGGAGGGGCATAGGGGAAGAAGAGGGAGGGAGGGTGAGCTTAGAAGGAGACAAGGGAGGAGGCCGAAGTCGGGATACAAATTAAATAAATTGTAATAAATTATAATAATAAGAAAGAAAAAAATTTTTTAAAAAACTGTGAGTTAAGAGGCACTGCATTTTGTTCTTCTTTTTCAAGATTTTGTTTGTCACTCCTAACTCATATCTCCCCCTTCAAGCCTTGGTGAACACATGTTCTTGGTTTTCCTTGTTATAAACTGAAATATCACTTTTATACTTTTCCCAAATGCCAGACCATTCATCCTTTTGTTGAAAAATGTTACATCTCACCCCAATTACTCACACTGATAATCAACATGAGCCCGTAAAGCAACTAGGATGTGAAAACAGGACGCAAAAGAGGGCTTATTACAAGAGTGTGACAGATTGGGGTCACACTAAATGGCTTTGGATGAGATGTTGTGGGAATGAAGTGACTGTAGAGGGGGAAAAAAAAAACTGGACCATAAATCTCAGAATAAATCTCCAAAATAGTTCCCTTGTGTGTATCTCTTCCTCCTGTGGGCCAAGCAGATTGTATCGAGTAAGTCAGCTCATTGTCTCAGATTCTTCCAAAATGAAATAAATCTGTTCTGTTTCTCAGGATCTTTTTGTATATCCTGCCTCTGACCTTTTGTAGTAAATATTTATGAGGCCATTTGACCAGAGATTAGGCACTTTATGCTTTAATTATTAACAAAAAGAAAACAAAGGAGCCAGTATCAAAGTGTAGAACATCAGCCTCTTCAGCTGACAGGGAGCGAATAGTGCGCACTAAACAGATGTGCTGAATTCCTGTGTTGATACTTGTGAGTGGCTCTTCCTTGAGAACTGAGAAATTTGTAGGTGTATATTTAATATGAGAACAATAAAATAATCTTGAATCTAGTATGTCTGGTAACCTTGTGAGAACACCACCATTCTGACAACAAAGAAAGAGTTTGGATTGATTGTTCTTAAAACCAAGGAACACCAAGGTTGAAATCAATCAGCAGAAGCTGGTAAGAGTAAAGGGGGGGGGGGGGGATTCCCATTACAGATTTGAGAAGCAAACTGGTTCTTCCAAAAACATGATGGGTGGCGACTAGCCTCTAGGACTGTTTCTGTTGCCGAGTTACCTGGTTGTCTCATTTTCTCACAGAGGTGAAAGGAAATTAGTATCATTACTAGAAATGCCATAAATCAAGATTTAATAGCAGGAATTAAGACCTATCAGAGCATAAAATGTTGCTTCATGGTTTGGAGCATTTTCTGCTGTTCACATGCAACTCCACTAAATAGAAAAAAAATCCAGCCTTGGACAATGACCTTAGAACAAACTGATTTCTTGCTTAAATACAATCCAGGAGGAAAAGCTTTCTGTATCAAGATTCTTAGAGCCTTGCTTTTTGCATAATTGTAATGTTTAATGATTTTTTTTTCTCTTAACCTCATTAGACTTCTTCCCACATCCATCCAGTAATACTGGTTCAGTCATTTGAGAGCACCAGGCTTACGCTAATTTCTTTCCTATATATCAAACTCTACATAATTAAAATCAGATCAATGGTTATCCTATCCTCTTCTAAGGAATTTATCCACTCTTAGTGTTTTCAAAACTACTTCAGTCCATAATGGGCAGGTGTAAGCAAATCAAGACTCTGAATATAGCATCTAGAACTGCATGCCTTCCTCATGGCATTGACACTTTTGTGCAAATGAGAACAGAACCAGCTCCTTAACAGCCCTTGCCACAAAGAACACCCCTTCTGAAATGGAAGAACCATGCCATTACACCCTAGCATGCCTTTTCCTGACAATTAGAAGAACTATTTATTCTCTGAGCACCTTGGCAGATCTGAGGTGAGCCTGCCATGATTTCCATGTGGAACAAGAAGAAAGTCAGCAAAATTTGGAGTAAGTTTGAATGGCAAACAAATAGACAATCTCCTCCAGTGGCTGCCCACCAAAATAATCCCAGTGATTTAGTAGGTTGTGAAAAAGCAACAAACAGGAAAAGTGAATGTGGATAAAGAAATCTAGCCCACAGAAAGAAGACATAACACCTCATCTATGTAAGGCATCACTGAATGTGCTGCTGCTTACATTCATGCAAGCAGTAGGCTATGGGAAGAGGAATACCTGTGTTGTCTAAAGCAGCCCTCTCAACTGGCATAGGTTCAATGAACTAGCACTATCGGGCCCTAGATAATGCCTTGGTCATGCAGGAACTACTACTGCCTCTAGAAGGTCTGCAATCACCCAGTCAGGTTCTCTAGCTATTTCCTTTTACCTTTGGTAATATGGTTTGCATGTGTCTGTTCTGAGAATGAAACAGAAGTCCAAAGCATAGCATTTTTACATGAGTCAAATGTGCCAATCTTTGCACAAAGGTTCTGCATTGCTCAGCATGAAAATGAAGAGCAAAACATAAGCTAAAATTGAAACATTTAGCTTTTTCATTACTTAGAATGTTGTCAAAGCAGATAAAAGAAAAAAACAAAAAAACAAAAAAAAACAACAATCATGACAATTTGGAAGCAAAATCATGGGAAAATGACCAAAACCTTTAATGCACTCTAACCGCAGTGTTGGTTTGGTTTGTTTTTTGTTTGTTTGTTTTCTTTTCAAAAAGTAGGCTTTGCACTTTGATTTTACACTCACGTAGCCAGGAGGATTACAAAGAACACTTTTCTCTCTTTGGCTTTCTTTCTTTCTTTCTTTCTTTCTTTCTTTCTTTCTTTCTTTCTTTCTGTAATTCTCACACTATATGGATTTCTGCTTGGTATTCTGTCTTTTCATGAATCTAAAAACTCTCATATACTTTAATATTCTTTTTCTTAGTCCTTCTTACTCTCCTTTTCCCTCCCTTCCTAACACATACACACACAAATACACATAAACATTTTTCAACATCATAGTCATAGTCCAGTTACCATTAAAGTGAGTATCCATTGATTGTTACCTTTTTTTGTTATTTGAAGTAATTATAATCAAAGATATCTTAAGTGTCCACTTCTTTCATTTATTTTGGTTTATGTAGATGTATTTAGCTAATTTTAAAATAATCTTCAGTTTACTCTTACAGAATTCTCTGGCTTATTTCTAACAGACTCTAATAATTGAGTTCCTTGCACATTATCTTTTAAAACTTGAAGTTTTAAAAGGATCTCTAACATGCAAAGATTAATTTTTTCTTTACCTTTTTTATCCTTTTAAGAGTTAGGTTTATTTTGGTACATTTTTCGCCTCCAAGTGTGCCACAGAGCGAGCTGCCAGCATGGAAACTCACTCTGTAATGATAAATATAAAGTTTTCTTCTCAACAGTATACATAAGACTTTTATCCTTTCTTTCCTAGTCTGGTGCAATTACATAGAAGCCCCATGGGAACTACTTAATGCTTAGTCATTGGTAACAGGAGGATTGGTGTATTGTGTGGATGACCCTTAACAGTGGAGGATGGGCCAAGAGAGATGCTAACTAAGCAGCCATCAGACACCCTCAGAATGACCAGGAGTTGTAAATGTGTTTGTTGTGATAAACAGCCCCAGGGCTTTTCCCTTTTCATACAATACACTGTCATTTTCAAACTTTGGTTACCAAGTATTAGTTTCTAAATGGATTAGCTCTACCTCTGAACTCCATCTTATGTTCAGTATCCAAGAGAAGCAAAATCAAATCTAATGCAATTGTGTCATTGAACAGTGGAAATCACTGTTCCTAGATAAAGACCCTCAGAAAGGAAGAGTGGAGGCCATCTATGTCAATTCTGAGTTTCTTTCGATGAGCATTTTTCTTAGCTAAGATTACAAATAGTAATCACATTTGTCACTCAACACCATGCAAAATTTCACATATTGATGCCATGATGTAGATTGACAGTTCATTGGATGATGTTATTAACCTGTCAAGTGCATATCAAAGCTGAATAATTAGAAATCATTACCTTGGTGTGTATGGTCAATGATACTTAAGGCAAAAGTAACAGAAAAAAAAAGCCTTATACCTTTAAAGACACAAAAATTGGACATTTGTTCTTTAAGTAAAGGAAACCAGTTTAAAAAAAAAAAGAAATATTGCAAGTAAAACATTTCTTAAATTACAGAATTAATAGAAGTTAACTTGTATCAGAGAAAACAGTACATAGTTCAAGGAGATTCCTTGAAACCTATTAAGTAGGGCAAAGTTCATAGCATTTGTTCATAATGCTGCAACAAGCCCAGAGTAAACAAATATAATTTCTTTTTTTCTAGATTTTTCAAGACCAAACAAACAAGCAAGGTTCTGAAATATAGCATCCTAGTGTAGAGATATTATCTCACATTTTAAGCAAGTCTTCCTGAAGCTGGGCTATTGTTCTTGAGTGCTTTGTATTCATTTTCTTCTTAGTTCATCTCATGGAAAAGAAACTTCCAGAAATGTATTACAATTTTCAATTATAAGTGTTCCACGAATCCACACGAACACATTACATATTATATATATTTTAGTGGGCTTTATTAAACAATAAATTGCTAAAAAAAAAAAAAAGTTGAACAAAACACCACTTTGATGGTTTGATTCTTTAGTGGAAGGCCAAAGTTTGTTCCACATGGAGTCAGTGGAAAGCACAACAAAGGATTTTGGGGAGTGGTTTAAACATCATTCTTTAGAGTGGCCAGCAAGTTGGTACTCACTAGTGGTTTGCAAGTCTCATCATTCATATTAATGGCCAAACTATAAAGTTCTCCTAAGAAGGAGTTCTCTGGAGCCAACTTAGACCTTTTGACAGTGGGTTATTTGTGCTGACTCAGTATCCCAAGAGCATATGCTTAAAAATAACCTTTAATTATTCAGGCTCGATATTTGTGAAGTGTCACTACTTTTGACACGCAGATTCCAGAGGAAGAACGCAGTCCTTGTTTCTGGGTGGCAGAAGAATGACCATCTTGTAGTCATCACAGTTCTGAGAGTGGAGAAGTGGAGGGAAAATTTACTTAGGAGCTGAATTCATATGACAATTTTTGGGTAACAATCTTTGGAATATTCTTCTTCTTCTAAAACCTATGCACCTAACTATACCACTAAAATAACATGGTTTCTCATGAACTCTGCAAAAGAAATAATCAACTTGAAAAGTAAGTGAAAGAAGCAGCAATACTTACTAGAATAAATTTGACTGAACTTTTAAACATCTATGAATTGTAACTTCCTCATCTCTAAATCAGAATTGATTGCATTTATGACAGGAGGACAGAACAACATGCTTTGTGTATGGCACAAAGATAGCAAAGGCATTGACATAACAGTAGTCTTCTTTCTCCTTGAGCATTGGATTTCATTGGCTATTAATATTGCCCTTTCAGATCCACAACATGATATAAATTGAATAACAAGAAAGGATATGATTTCTAAAGATATATTCCACACCATAGGGTATGGAGAAATATACTTTAGCTCATATGTTTTCACCTTCTAATCAAGCATTTCCATTTTTAAAAACTCGTTTAATGAATCCCAGGCTGAGTGAGCATATTTGAGTCATGACTTAAATATTCAGATAAGTTGCTTGCTCAAGAAAAACACAATTAACTGAGCCTTGGGGAACAGTAAAATTAAAGCAAAATAGAAACACCCTGCTCTGCTCAAGCAAAAGCACCACTCAGATAGATTATGTAAGGAAATAACCAGAATGTCAATACGGAAAGCACTTCAAGTATTTGTATCTAATTAAAATGCCTATATTAATTTGAACAGGAGCATGATCTATTTACTGCACATTAAGAATGGCCAAATGTGTTCAAAATTTTTCATTATGGTTTTGTTAATCATAATAAAGCAAAAATAAATGTTTTTAGAAAGTCAGACAAGTACAAAAAACAATAAATACAGAAAATTAAAGAGCAAATAAAGTGATTAAACTTTTGAAAAAAGTCACAAAAGTTTTACAAGCAAATGTAATATAATAGGGTTATGTAACAACATACCAACAATTAATAAAATTGAGGAAAATGAACTAGAAAAATAGCAAGGAGGGATATATAGGCAGGCTTGAAGAAAGGAAAGGGAAAGAGAAATAATGTAATTATATTGTAATCTCAAAATTTAAAATAAGATAAAAATGTTAGAGACATTAAGCACTTCAGAGTTGCTGGCAAACATAGAGCCCTTGCCTTCCCTCTCCTTTCTCAAGAACACTGATAGTGAGGCAAATCAAAACAGCCCTCAGATTTCACTCATCAGAATCAGATCAAAAACTCAAGGGACAATACAAGCTGGAGAGGGTGTGGAGAAAGGGAAACTCTCCTCCATTGCTGGTGGAAATGTAAACTTGTACAACCACTTTGGAATCAATCTGGCGCTTTCTCAGACAATTAGGAATAGCGCTTCCTCAAGATCCTGCTATACCACTCCTAGGCATATATCCAAAATATGCTCAAGTATACAACAAGGACATTTGTCCAAAGATGTTTGTAGTAGCTTTATTCATAATAGCCAGAACCTGGAAACAACCCAGATGTTCCTCAGCGAAGGAATGGATATAGATATTGTGGTACATTTATACAATGGAATACTACTCTGCAATTAAAAACAAGGAAATCATGAAATTTGCATGCAAATGGTGGGAACTAGAAAAGATCATCCTGAGTGAGATATCTCAGAAGCAGAAAGATACACATGGTATATAAGTGGATATTAGAAATATAATATAGGATAAACATACTAAAATCTGTACACCTAAAGAAATCAAGCAAGAAGGAGGATCCTTGGTAAGATGATCAATCCTCACTCAGAAAAACAAATGGGACAGACATTGGAAGAGGGAGAAAACAAGGAGCATGACAGGAGCCTACCACACAGGGTCTCTGAAAGACTCTAACCAACAGGGTATCAAAGCAGAGGCTGAGACTCATAGCCAAACTTTGGGCAGAATGCAGGAAATCTTATGAAAGAAGGGGAGATAGAAAGACCTGGAGGGGACAGGGGTTCCACAAGGAGAGCAACAGAATCAAGAAACTGTGCCCAGGGATCTTTTTTGAGACTGGTACTCTATCCAAGGACGATGCATGGAGATAACCTAGAACCCCTGCACAGATGTATCCCATGGCAGCTCAGTGTACAAGTGGGTAGCCTAGGAATGGGAACAGGGACTGTCTCTGACATGAACTCAGTGGTTGGTCCTTTGATCACCTTCCCCTGAAGGGAGAGCAACCTTTGCAGGCCACAGAGGAAGACAATGCAGACAGTCCTGATGAGACTTTGTATGCTAGGGTCAGAGGGAAGGGGAGGAGGACCTCCCTTACCAGGACTTGGGGAAAGCAATGGGAGGAGATGAGGGAGGGAAGGTGAGAGGGGATGATGGAGAGGGCTACAGCTGAGGGATACAGAGTGAATAAACTGTAGTCAATAAAAATATATTAATTTAAAAAGAAAAGAAAAAATAACAAGAACTTGACTGCAAGAATTTGTCAGCATCCAGGACCAGCTATGAAATTAGACATACAATGAAAGAACCATTTCACATTCTTTCATGAGCTTGACTGGTATGGTTGTAATATATGATTTCTTTCTAGGAACTTGGGCTCTGTGGGGAAGGAAAGTATTATATGAAACATTGTATGTTTCTTCATTTACACAACATATTGAAAACTGCCATCCTTTTGGCTTGAGAAATAAGAAATGCTTTTGCAGAGAAATATATAAACGTTAGAATTTGTCTTGCTAATGTGAAGATGGAGAAGTGGCACATAAGAGACTTTGGGGTGAGGAAGAGGTTCTTTTGTTGCTTCTGACGAGGAGAGGAAGACAGATGGGGGCAAAGGAGTGTACACGTGACACTGGTCTAAGACACACTCACTGCGGTTCAGTTATTTTTAAACTACTATTTAAATGAAGGAATGGATACAATTACAAGTGACCTTAAATTATTCCAACAACGTATTAAAACCTGTAACATATCTTTGAGAAAATAATAATTGGATGCCTGTACTATTTACCTGAACATAAGTAACAGTTTTTTAATTTCCCAAATATTGTTAAGTGGTGCTTTTAGATCTTCACCTAACACTCTAATTTTTAATGAGTGTTTACATTTTCGTAACAGAAAAACAGCATTAGGGGTTGGAAGGATAGCTTACTTGGGAAAGTATTTGTTGTTGCAGCATGAGGACCTAAGTTCAATTGCTAGAACCTGTAGAAAAGCACAAGGCATGGCAGTCCATTCTTGTAATCCCGGTACTGAGGAGGCAAGGGCAGCAGGGCAGTCAGATCCCATCAATCCCCAGACGTCCAAGCCTATTTTCCAAGCTTCAGACCAATTAGACACTCTATTTCGTAAACAAGGGTGGTCTCTGAAGAACAAAACTTAAGTTTGATATCTGGCATCTTAACACATATGCACATGCATGTACACACACACACACACAGAGAAATCCACATGAACATATATGTACATACACACATGTGTGGAAATTAACTGAAACAAGAAATATGGCCTTTAATAAATGATAATGTGAATATTCGCTCCTTAATTGTTACAAGTGTTAGCCATAAGAGAAACTATACATTAGGGCATGGAATTTCTCTGTACTATACTGTAATTTTTTTGAAAATCTAAAATTAAAAAGTGAAGTTTGAACAAATGCTTAAAATCTATTTCTATACCATTTCTATATATAAAGGAAGAATTTTTTAAATAAACATTATTAAACATTGTTCTTTGATGAATACAAAGAGTGAATGAACAATCTGACAGCATTATTAAACATGAACACACAGAGAAGGGTTTTTTTTGTGAAGTTATGCCATGTCAAATTTCTAGAAACTACTAATAAAGCAGAGACTAGGCATAGCAACATCATTAATCAACATCACAACAAACCAATCTAAGAGTCTATTTTCTTTGTTTCAAAAACTATTTCACAATGTAATTTCACAATGCAGACCATGGTTGCCGTTTCTTGCACTCATATTTATTTTATGTGTCATGGCTTTCCTTATATTGCCAGCATTTCTCTCTATGTGTAAATTGCAGTAATGGAGACTTCTTAGCATCTTCTTTTCTGGCCTCTACAATTAATTGATTACATCTTTGTCCATTTTCCATTACCAGAGGAAAATACTTCTGAGTAGGTAATTTGTTAATAAACTACATTTATTTTTACCTGTAGTCTGGAAACTAGCAAGCTGACAGGATAGTAGATGCTTCTGGAGAAATCTTTCTTCTGTATCATAGTAGAAAAGTGACAGGGCAATTAAGCGTGTAAAAAGAAATGATAGTGGAGAAAGGGCTTGGGCTACGACACTTGGGCAGGAATCCCATTACAGATCTACGGCCTCCTAAAGATCTCACTGATGAACATTGCCATAACAGTAAAATTCAATGTGAGATCTTAGATGTGACTATGATAATGTTGAGTAATGACTTCATTTTAGTGTCCTCCAATACAGTCTAGCTCTGAGGATGGCTGGTCTTCTAGACACAGTGGAACTCCTTCCCTTTCCAATAGTCAGGGCACTTCTCCTTGTCAGAATATCATTGTCTCCTCACAATAACCAAATTCTCCCTTAGAAGCCAGCCCCAGTTCCTCATCCTCTAGTGATGGACATCTATGAAAAGCAGAGGAGGAAGAGAAAGAAGAAGGTAAGTGTTGGGGGCAGAATATGAAAAGGAGAATTCATGCTTATGGCTCCTGTTTTTCCAGAGTTTGCATCATTCTGGCATTTCAATCCTGATTCTCTTTTTCTATATGTAAGAACAGGCAATATACACATAGTGCATAAATATGAGTTGAGGTAGTTCTCAAATTATGAAGGTATAAATTAAACTAAACTATTGTCCATTTTCTCTTAAGGATAATCATATTTAGCTGATTATATGACCTCATTTTTACATGAAAGTAATATTGTTATAATAGTATACATGAGTGACCCTAAAAATTCAAACAGAGAACTCCTTCAGCTGATAAACACCTTCAGCAAAGTGTTAGGACACAAAATCAACTCAAAAAAATCAGAAGCCCTTCTGTATACCAAAGACAAAAGTGCTGAGAAAGAAATCAGGGAAACAACACCCTTCACAATAGCCACTGATAACATAAAGTACCTTGGAGTGACTCTAACTAAGCAAGTGAAAGACCTGTTTGAAAAAAAATTTAAGTCTCTGAAGAAAGAAATTGAAGAAGATATCAGAAGATGGAAAGATCTCTGGTGCTCATGGATTGGTAGGATTAACATTGTCAAAATGGCCATCCTGCCAAAAGCAATCTACAGATTCAACACAATTCCCATCAAAATACCAACTCAGTTCTTTACAGACCTTGAAAGATTCTCAGCTTCATATGGAGAAACAAAAAACCCAGAATCTCCAAAATGATCCTGTACAACAGCAGATAATCTGGAGTTATCTCCATCCCCGATCTCAAGTTGTACTACAGAGCAATAGTAATAAAAACTGCATGGTATTGGCATAGAAACAGAAAGGAGGATCGATGGAACTGACTAGAAGACCCAGAAATAAACCCACACACCTATGAATACTTGAGTTTTGACAAAGAAGCCCAAACCATTAAATAGAAAAAAGACAGCATCTTCAACAAATGGTGCTGGTCGAACTGGATGTCTACTTGCAGAAAAATGAAAATAGATCCATACTTATCACCTACACAAAACTAAAATCCAAGTGGATCAAAGACCTCAACATAAAAACGGATACTCTAAATCGGTTAGAAGAAAAATTGGGGGAGAGCCTAGAACTCATTGGCACAGGAGACAACTTTCTGAACAGAATACCAACAGCACAGGCTCTGAGAGCAACAATCAATAAATGGGACCTCATGAAACTGAAAAGCTTCTGTAAAGCAAAAGACACTGTGGTCAGAACAAAACAACAGCCTACAGACTGGGAAAGGATCTTCACCAACCCTATATCTGACAGAGGGCTGATATCCAGCATATATAAAGAACTAAAGAAGTTAAAAAACAACAAATCAAGTAATCCAATTAAAAAATGGGGTACAGAGCTAAACAGAGAATTTTCTGTAGAGGAATATAGAATGGCAGAGAAACACTTAAAGAGATGTTCAACATCCTTAGCCATCAGGGAGATGCAAATCAAAACGACCCTGAGATTTCACTTTACACCCATTAGAATGGCTAAGATGAATAATTCAAGTGACAATACATGCTGGAGAGGTTGTGGAGAAAGGGGAACCCTCCTCCATTGCTGGTGGGAGTGTAAACTGATACAACCACTTTGGAAGTCAATCTGGTGCTTTCTCAGACAATTAGGAATAGTGCTTCCTCAAGATACAGCTGTACCACTTCTAGGCATATACCCAAAATTTGCTCAAGTACACAACAAGGACATTTGATCAACTATGTTTATAGCAGCTTTATTTGTAATAGCCAGAACCTGGAAACAACCCAGATGTCCCTCAACGGAGGAATAGATACAGAAATTGTGGTATTTTTACATAATGGAATACTACTCAGCAATCAAAAATGAGGAAATTTGCAGGTAAATGGTGGTATCTAGAAAAGATCATTCTGAGTGAGGTATCCCAGAAGGAGAAAGAGACACATGGTATATACTCACTCATATAGTCCTATAAGATAAGATAAACATAATGAAATCTATACACCTAAAGAAGATATAAAAGAAAGAGGACCCGGGGTAAGATGATCAATCCTCACTTAGAAAGACAATGGGATGTGCATTGGATGAAGGAGAAAACAAGTAACAGGACAGGAGCCTACTGCAGAGGGCCCCTGAAAGACTCTACCTAGCAATGTATCAAAGCAGATACTAAGACTCATAACCAAACCTTCAGCAGAGTGCAGCAAATCATATGAAAGAAGGGGGAGTTAGTATGATGTGGAAAGGATAGGAGCTCCACAAGGACCAAATATATCTGGGCACAGGGGTCTTTTCTGAGACTGACACTCCACCAAGGACCATGTATGGATATAACATAGAACCTCTGCTCAGATGAAGCCCCTGGTAGCTCAGTAACCAATTGGTTTCCCACAGTAAGAGGAACAGGGACTATCTCTTACAGAAACTCAATGGCAGGCTCTTTGACCTCCCCACTCCCCAAGGGAGGAGCAGTCCTGCTAGGCCACAGAGGAGGACTTTGCAGCCAGTCCTGAAGATACCTGATAAAACAGGGCCAGATGAAAGGGGAGGAGGTCCTCCCCAATCAGTAGACTTGGAAAGGGGCAGGGAGGAGATAAGGGAGAAAGGGAGGGTTTGGGAGGGAATGAGGGAGAGGGATACAGCATTAATAAAATGTAACTAATAATAAAAAATAAAAAA
The DNA here is from genome assembly GCF_907164565.1 of Psammomys obesus. Taxonomy (NCBI): domain Eukaryota; kingdom Metazoa; phylum Chordata; class Mammalia; order Rodentia; family Muridae; genus Psammomys; species Psammomys obesus. Next base: position 9,455,542 of record NW_026585987.1, on the reverse strand, counting down.
TTATAAAAAAAGAACTTAAACCATAAAAAAGTAATATTGTTGTATCTACAAATGTAATATTTGTTCCAATTTGCTAAGTTTGAAGGTCTTTCATAGCATACATACTCAATAAGCACATCAAACACAACTTAAATCCTGTGCAATGAAGTCAGCATACTATTCTTTTCATAAATCTTCAATGAGTAAAAGTTTTATTACATTAAGTACATTTTATTACTTACTAAGAAGATTATCTTTGTGAAAAAAAAAATCACCACTAAATTCTGCCAAAAATGTTTAGTTCCCTCAAACCCGATGTATGAGCCTATCTGTATTTGCATATTATTCCATTATTTTGAGGCAAAGTCTTATATAGATGAATCTACCCTTGGAAGCCCAATCCTCTTGCTTCAACATATCAAAGACTGGGGTTATAGCTATTTGCCTCCATGGCCATCTTTATGTTGTCCTAGGCAGGTACCCTACCAAATGAACTACATTCCCAGATCACCTGCTTTTCCTGTACTTTTCCTGATCAGCAAAGTGATCAAGAGCACTGCAAAAATAAAGACAATTTGTTCTCTTCCAAACCCTATATGCTCCATTCCCATTTATTCAGTTTCAAGTTTAATAAATTGTGTTCCAGAAGTTCATTTATTGAGCCTGTTTAGATTTGCACTAGATTTTCCCAGAGAAATGTGATGAGTCTGTTTCCAGGCCTGCCCACAAACTATTTATTCCTAGAATGGTGGAGCTGGAGGGACCAAACGCATCATCTGGCCTAACCATCTAAACACCATAATATTGTTGAGACTGTAATAGCAGTCGCCTCCAGAGAGCCCTGGGAGAAAGTCTAAAGTCCACTGAGGATCCTCTGTGCCCTGACATCATCAGTTTATTTGGGGTTAAAGACAAAATCTGGGGAACAGCATCAGAAACTAAGCTCATCCTCGGGAAAACATTGTGGCCACAAAAGCATTCTTTGGGTTTACACATTCAGCCAGGAAGAATATATAAGGACAATACAGAGTGTTTGTCTCAGGTAGATGTGCTTTACTGGGAAGGAACACTGAGGCTCACACTGGAATTCCTCTGTATAAAGGAGATTTTTAATCTATTTTTTAACTAGCTTGACCTTAAACTGTGATATTGCGAGCAAGTGGATGGGGAAAGCATCAGATCAAATTTTACACCAACAAGTGCTTGCCCAGTGAGTGGAGAGTGACAGCTCAGAGAATCATATCTAGCCCTTCAGCGCTGGGCTTCATAGCTATGTACACCATACACTTCATAAAGGGAGTGTGGCTTCTGTCCTATACCACAGACCCAATAGGGTAAACAGCATTTAAAAATAGCCTCGCCCTAGCAAGAATGGTCCAGAAACAAGAATGTACAATCTGTTTTTTAAAAGCTACCTCCCGCTACTTAATTATCTACAGAAAAATCTCATTTCCCTTACTCTCACTACAGTCACTTATTTTCCAGTAGGAAGACATGACCCATCATAAAATTTATCATGCTGAGATCAAGTATACTTTTAATTGTAAAATTTCATGAGGTCTCAATATTAAAACGCCTCCAGTGTTTCAGTACATTTATCCACCTCTCAGATTTGTCTTATCCATGTGAAGTTCAGTCATATTTACACACAGCAATCTGTCCTGCTGCACTATAAATGTCATCTAGTTTTCTACATGGGCTTTTTTTTGCAGTAATCAAATTGACATACGTCTCATTTTTAAAATTTTTTATTTATTATTTATTACAATTTGTTCCCAGCTGTAGCCTCCTCCTTCATCTCCTCCCAGTCTCACCACCCCTACTTCTTCCCTCCCTTATGTCCCTCCTCTAGTCCACTGGTAGGCGAGGACCTCCTCCCCTACTATCTGATCCTAGCTTAGCAGGTTTCATTAGGATTAGCTGCATTGTCTTTCTCTGTGTCCTGGCAAGGTTGCAAGCCCCAGAAAGAGGTGATCAAAGAGCTGGCCACTGAGCTCATGTCAGAGACAGCCCATGTTCCCCTTACTAGGGAACCCAGTTGAAGGTTGAGCTGCCTGTGGGCTACATCTGAACAGGGTGCCTAGGTCCTCTCCATGCATGGTCCTTGGTTGGAATATCAGTCTCTACAGACCCCCCTGGGCCCAAATTTTTTGACCCTAGGGAATATGCTCAATCCTCATTTAGAAGGGCAAATAGGATAGATAGACTTCAGAAGTGGGAGAAGACAAGAAACAGAAAAGGAGCCTACCACAGAGGGCCTCGAAAGACTCTACCTAGCAGAGTATCACAGCAGTTGCTGAGACTCATAGCTAAACTTTGAGCAGAGTGCAGGGAATTTTATGGAAGAAGGGGGAGATAGAAAGACCTGGTGGGTACAGGAACTCCAAAAGGAGACAACAATGCCAAAAAAGTCTACAATTTTTAAAAAATAATTCTTAAATCAAAGCATAAAATATATTCTTTTGATTTTCACTCATTTCAGTTATGTTATGAAAACAAGCACGTCATGATTGACATCAAACACATGAATGTTTAGTATCAAATGCTAAAACATTCATTATTCAACATAGTCACAGAGGGCAAAGATGTCATTTTTTATTTTGTTTTTGTTTTGATTTTTTTCTTTATTTTGTTTTCTTGTGATCTTTCCATGTTGAAACTGTAAGTAAAACTTCTACTTGGCAGATCATTATTCAATGTAGCAAACAAAGTTGCTTCGAGTCTCTCAGTGGCCAAATTCTAACCAACTACCTATCATCAAGGCAATTGCCTACTTCAACAATCCCATGCCATCTTCAGATGAATGAAGAGAAGACATTAAGTGCATTGAGTTTAAAGGAAAGATGTTGTCTTACCTTTTGCCATTTCAAATAGCACTACTACATCTCAGAGCTATTGTTCCTTCTAGTTAACTATCACAGAAAATAAGGGAACACATGCTAGCCTAAAATTCAATTTCCTGAGTCTGTTTCCTGACAGTTGGCCATATCAACCTAATAGCACCCTCTGTCCTCTACTGAGGTAGAGAGATGCTTAAATTTAAAAGACTGGTCCATTTTTCTAGACAGAATACTGCCGTAAATGCTATTCCTCATCTTTCCCAGCATGCCCTAACCTCATATAAAAAGACTGGAAAGGATCTGGCAGGGTACATCCAATGGTAACCACAGTATATTTTGATTTTGTTGTTGTTGTCGTTGTTTTTACAAAATTAAATAAAATAAAATCAGCTTGGAATATTTTTAAAAGAATTTGCAAGGGAATTCAAGATGGCAGAGACCAGCATCATATCTGAGGGACAGAGGATCTGAAACTCTGAGAAATTGGTGAGTGGAGAGGTAGCTGAACCCAAAACAATGCCATCGAGGCTTCTGGGGAGAAAGAGGACAAATGGTGAACTGAGACCATTTAGATTAAGTTACCTGGGGACTTCTCTCGAGACTTCACCAGGGAGTTCTCCTGGGGACTCAATCCCCAGGCACTTCCTCTTATCCACCTCCTTACTCCCTTCTTGACAGAGGCAGCAAAGGCCACCTGCAGTGCCTGCCATAGAGCATAATGCCCCACCCTCAGTGCCAGCTGCTCCTTGCAAAGAACCCCAGGCTCAGGATCTGGGAAAGAGAATTCTCAACCCCCCACCACCACCACTGACAATCACCCATGACCAGCCTCCATACTCTTTCCCTGGCAGAGATGAAGGCTGCGGAGGTGGCCTGCAGCATCTGCACAGAGTAGGGTGCTTGACCCCAGTGCCGGCAGCTCCTAGGACAGTGCACAGTGCTTATGGATGCCAAGTTCAGTGGCAACAGCACCACTGAGCTGACTGATCGCTTATACCTGCATTTGCCCCAGCAGGATCAAATCGGAGAGTAGAGAATAAGGGGAACCCCTGTACTTTCTAATTGGTCCTGCTAGAGAGTAAGTACACCTTCAAGTGAGTGCTTGCAGAGCCCCAGATCCAGGGTCCCTCTACACAAACAGCCAGACATCAGATCCCTACAACCCACACACCTATTGTGGGCAACATAGGGATTCTTGGGACAGCGTTGTCAACATTGAAGACCATGCTCTGCCAGTCTACCAGTGAATTCCAGGCAAACAATTCCTGGAGCCCAGACAGATCTGCATACCAGTGGCCACTGAGGTATTTTGGGAATCTATGCCTACAAACAGCACCCACAAACAGAGCCTGTGAATAGCACCAGAATCACACTCCCCCCTTAGGTACAGCTAAAACACTAATGCATACTCTCAAACCTGAGGACCTCTCTCATCTTCCTGAAAAATACTCCAGACACCAGAGAAAAACAGACCCAGTTTGAAGTACAGACTCTAGGAACAAACAGTGAAGGTTACAGATAAGCAAATGGTCAGAGGCTGGCGTAAGAACACACCCAACAAAATTAGGACATCATGGATTCACCAGCAACCCCCAAAAATCAATGGACATTTCAACTCATTGGAAACACAGCTTATCCAGTTATTAGAGGCACGTAAAAAGGAAATGAACAAATCTCTCAGAGAAATAGCCACACAAATAGAGGGACATGAAGAAACAAATACTCTCTCAAAGAAAGAGCCACACAAATGGAGGCAAAGAAAGAGGAAACAAACAAAGCTCTCAAATAAATAATCACACAAATGGAGGCAAATAAAGAGGAAACAAAAAAAGCTCTCAAAGAAATATAGGCAAATACAATTACAGGCATAATTAGTGGTATATAGAGAGAAAACGAACAAAAAAATAGAAGCCATCATAGAAAGACAGGAATCCATATTCAAACAGATAAAGGAATTGGTGCAAGGCATGAAAACAGAATTAGAATCAATAAAGAAAACACAAACAGAAAAAAATCCTGGAGCTGGACAGCTTAGAAAAAAGATCAGAAACCACAAAGGTAGGCATCACTAATAGAATACAAAAAATGGAAGAGAGAATCTCAGGTGCTGAGGATACACTTGCAGAAATTGATACTTCTCTCAAAGAGAAAGTAAACTCAGAAAAGGTCCAAACACAAAACATTTAAGAAATCAAGGACGCCATGAAAACATGAAATCTAAGAATAATATGAGTCGATGAAAAAGAAGATAGCAGGCTCCAGGGTCCGGGAAATATTTTCAAGAAAATCATAGAAGAAAATTTTCCCAAAGAAATAGATGTCCATAAACATACAAGAGGCCTACAGAACACCAAATAGACTAGACCAGAAAAGAAACTCTTCACATCACATAATACTTAAAACACTAAACCTACAGTACAAAGAAAAAGCATCAAGGGAAAAAGACCAAGTAACATGTAAAGATAGACCTATCAGAATCACACCAGATTTCTCAACAGAAACTATGAAAGCCAGAAGGGCCAGGGCAGATGTCATGACGACTTTAAGGAACCACAGATGTCAACTCAGACTACTCCACCCAGCAAAGCTTTCAATCAACATAGATGGGGAAAGCAAAATATTCCATGACAAAACTAAATTTAAACAATATCTACACAGCAACCTAGCCTTACAGAAGATAGTAGAAGGAAAACTCCCATCCAACAAAAACAACACCCAAGGAAACATAGTACATAGATAACTACACAACAACAACAAAAACAAGCCAACAAAAGAAAAGAAAACAAGCAATGAAACACAGCAACACCACCAACCCCACATCAAAAAAAGTAACATTCATTGGTCACTAGGATCTACAACATCAATGGACTCAACTCCCCAATAAAAAGACACAGACTAACAGAATGAGTATGGAAACAAGATCCAACATTCTGTTGCATCCAAGAAACACACCTCTGCAACAAAGATAAACACTACCTCAGAGTAAAGGGCTGGAAAAATGTTTTTCAAGCAAATGGACCCAGAAAAAAAAACTGGGGTAGCTATCCTAATATCTAATAAAATAGAGTTTCAACCAAAACTAATCAAAAAAGATGAGAAGAGGAACTACATTCTCATCAAAGGAAAAATCCACCAAGAGAACATCACAATTCTGAATATCTATGCCCCAAATACAAGAGCACATACATTCATAAATGAAACATTATTAAAGCTTAAATCAGACATCACTCCCAACACCTTAATAGTTGGAGACTTCAACACCCCACTCTCACCAAGGGACAGATCATCTAGACAGAAGCCACATAGGGAAATAAAGGCACTTACAGAGGCCCTAATACAAATGGACCTAATAGATATCTACAGAACTTTTCTCCCATTTTCAAAAGTTTTTAGCAACATATGTGACCATATAGTTGGTCACAAAGCAAGCCTAAACAGATACAAGAAGATTGAAATAATTCCTTATATTCTATCTGACCACCATGAACTAAAACTGGACCTCAACAACAATGAAAATAGCAAAAAGCCTTCACACACATGGAAAATGAAGAACTTGTTATTCAATGACAGCTGGGTTAAGGGAGAAATAAAGAAAGAAATTAAAGACTTCCTAGAAGTCAATGAAAATGAAGGCACAATATACCCAAACTTATGGGACACAATGAAAGCAGTGCTAAGAGAAAAATTCATAGCATTAAGTGCCTTCAAGAAGAAATTTGTAACATCTCATTCAAGCAACTTAATAGCCCAACTGAAAGCCCTAGAAAAAAAAAAAGAAGCAGATACAACCAAGAGGAGCAGACAGTTGGAAATAATCAAACTCAGGGCTGAAATCAATAAATTAGAATTAAATAAAACTGTTCAAAGAAACAATGGATCCAAGAGCTAGTTCTTTGAGAAAATCAACAAGATAGAAAAACCCTTAGCCAAACTAACTAAAAGGCAGAAAGAAACTATCCAAATCAGCAAAATCAGAAATGAAAAGGGGGACATAACTACAGACACTGAGGAAATCCAAGCAATCATCAGGTCTTACAACAAAAGCCTATATGCCACAAAATTTGAAAATCTAAAGGAAATGTACAATTTTTTCATAGATTCCATTTAACAAAATTAAATCAAGAACAGGTAGAAAGATTGAATAGTCCTATAACCACAAGGAAATTGAAGCAGTCATCAACAGTATTCCTTCAAAAAAAAAAAAAAAAAAAAAAAAAAGGCTAGGGCCAGATGGTTTCACAGAATTTAACCAGTGCTTCAAAAAAGTGCTAACTCCAATTCTCTTCAAAATGTTCCACAAAATAGAAACAGAAGGAACATTTCTAATCACATTTTATAAAGACACAGTCACCTTGATACCTAAACCACACAAAGACCCAACAAAAAAAGAGAACTTCAGACCTATCTCTCTTATGAACATTGATGCAAAAATACTCAATAAAATACTTGCAAACTGAATCTAAGAACACAAAAAAGATATCCACCATGATTTTTGACAAAGATGCCAAAACCATACAGTGGGGAAAAAAAAGCATCTTCAAGAAATGGTGCTGGTATAACTGAATGTCTACATGTAGAAAAATGTAAATAGATCCATACTTATCACCCTGAACAAAACTAAAGTCCAAGTGGATCAAAGACCTCAATATAAAACCAGACACACTAAACCTGTTAGAAGTAAAACTGGGGAAGAGCCTTGAACTCACTGGCACAGGAGACAACTTCCTGAACAGAACACCAACAGCACAGATTCTAAGAGCAACAATCAAAAAATGGGAACTCATGAAACTGAAAAGCTTCTGTAAAGCAAAGGACACTGTCATCAAAACAAAACGACTGTCTACAGATTGGGAAAGAATCTTCACCAACCCTATATCTGACAGAGGGCTAATATCCAGAATATATAAAGAACTGCAGAAGTTAAACAGCAACAAATCAAGTAATCCAATTAAAAAATGGGGTACAGAGCTAAACAGAGAATTCTCTGCAGAGGAATATCAAATGGCAGAGAAACACTTAAAGAAATATTCAACGTCCTTAGTCATCAGGGAAATGCAAATCAAAATGACCCTGAGATTTCATCTTATACCCGTCAGAATGGCTAAGACCAAAAACGCAAGTGACAACCATGCTGGAGAGGATGTGGAGAAAGGGGAACCCTCCTCCATTGCTGGTGGGAATGTAAACTTGTACAACCACTTTGGAAATCAATCTGGCGCTTTCTCAGACAACTAGGAATAGCGCTTCCTCAAGATCCAGCTATACCAGTCCTAGGCATATATCCAAAAGACGCTCCAGTATACAACAAGGACATTTGCTCAACCATGTTTGTAGCAGCTTTATTTGTAATAGCCAGAAGCTGGAATAGCCCAGATGCCCCTCAGTTGTGGAATGGATACAGAAATTGTGGTGTATCTACACAATGGAATATTACTCGACAATAAAAAACAAGGAAACCATGAAATTTGCGGGCAAATGGTGGGATCTAGAAAAGATCATCCTGAGTGAGGTATCTCAGAAGCAGAAAGACACACATAGTATATACTCACTAATAAGTGGCTATTAGACATATAATATAGGATAAACATACTAAAATCTGTACATCTAAGGAAGCTAATCAAGAAGGAGGACTCTGGCTAAAATGCTCAATCCCTACTTAGGAAGGCAAAGAGGATGGACATCAGAGGAAGGAGAAAACAGGGAACAGGACAGGAGCCTACCACAGAGAACCTCTGAAAGGTTCTACCCTTCAGGGCATCGAGGCAGATGCTGAGACTCATAGCCAAACTTTGGGCAGAGTGCAGGGAATCTTATGAAAGACGTGGGAGATAGTAAGACCTGGAGAGGACAGAAGCTCCACAAGGAGAGCAGCAGATCCAAAATGTTTGGACACATGGGTCTTTTCTGAGACTGATAATCCAGCCAAAGAACACTCATGGAGATGGCCTGGAACCCCTGCACAGAGGTAGCCCATGGCATTTCAGTGTCCAAGTGGGTTCCATAGTAATGGGGACAGGGACTGCCTCTGACAGGAACTGATTGGTGTGCTCTTTGATCACCTCCCCCTGGGGGGGGCAGCCTTACCAGGACACAGAGGAGGACAATGCAGCCACTCCTGATGAGTCCTGATAGACTAGGATCAGAGGGAAGGGCAGGAGGACCTCCCTTATCAGTGGACTGAGAGAAGTGCATGGATGAGGAAGAAGAAGGGAGGTTGGGATTGGGAGGGGAAGAGAGAGGAAGTTAAAGGGGGATACAAAGTGAATAAACTGTAATTAATAAAAATAAATTTTAAAAAACACAATGGAATACTACTCTGCAATTAAAAACAAGGAAATCATGAAATTTGCAGGCAAATGGTGTGATCTAGAAAAGTTCATCCTGTGAGGTATCCCAGAAGCATAAAGACACACATGGTATATACTCATTTATAAGTGGATACTAGACATATAATACAGGATAAACCTACACAAATCTGTGCACCTAAAGAAACCAAGCAAGAAGGAGGACCCTGGGTAAGACGATCAATCTTCACTCAGAATTACAAACAGGATAGACTTTGGAAGAAGGAGAAAACAGGGAACAGGACAGGAGCCTACCACAGAGGGCCTCTGAAAGACTCTACCCAGCAGTGCATCAAAGCATATGCTGAGACTCATAACTAATCTTTGGGCAGAGCACAGGGAATCTTATGAGTGAAAGGGGAGATAGTAAGACCTTGAGAGGACAGGAGCTTCACAAGGAGAGCAACAGAACCAAAATATCCTGGCACATGGGTCTTTTCTGAGACTGATACTCTAGCCAAGTACCATTCATGAATAAAACCTCGAACCTCTGCTCAGATGTAGTCCATGGCAGCTCAGTATCCAAGTGGGTTCCCTAGTAATGGGAACGGGGACTGTCTCTGACATGAACGCAGTGGCTGGCTCTTTGACCAACTCCCCCTGAGAGGGGATCAGCCTTGCCAGGCCACAAAGGAGGACAATGCAGCCAGTCTTGATGAGACCTGATAAGCTAGGGACAGATGGAAGGGGAGGAGGACCTCCCCTATCAGTAGACTTTTAGAGGGGCTTGGGGGGAGATGAGGAAGGGAGGGTGAGGTTGGGGGAATGTGGGAGAGGGTACAGCTGGATAAAAAGTGAATAAACTGTAATAAATATAAAAATAAATTTTAAAAAAGAGCAAAAAAAAGATTTTGCAGGAATTGGAACATATTAGATACTTCTCAGTATTTTGATTTTCCAAAAAATTTGTATGACTTCTCCAATTTTCACTATCAAATACACATGTTTAATAATGGCCAGGCAGTACAGCTAATTGGCTCCTGTTTAAAGAGCATGGAACATTAGTCATCAGTTAAGAATGGAAATGAGTAACACATTTTTGATGCTAAAGTGTATACATGTTTAAATCTATTTGTTCAGTCCTCTAGAGAAAATTTTCTGTTAACTCTACTACAGTACAACATCGCTTACAACTTTTTTTTTTCATTTATGTCTATGTTCAAACTCTATTTAATATATAGATAGCTTTCCAGAATTCCTCAGTACCTGTGCTATGTTACTCTGGTTTATGCATTAGCAACTTTATGCCTAGTGTGCATGCTTGCCTCCATTGGCTCAGGTTTTCCCATTTGATTTGTTCTGGTATATGAGCAGATGAGATATTTGGTACTCTCAGGAACTCAGATCCTAATTAAAGTGTAAGGGTAGATTGCATCTGAGAGCTGTTACTTTAGAAAAAGACATGGGCATGAGCTAAAATATGGGTTTTCATTTTACTTTTTTTTAAAATTTTATTTTATTAATTACAGTTTATTTGCTTTGTATCCCAGCTGTGGCCCCTCTCCCATCCCCCCATACCACCCTCCTTCCCTCTTCTTCTCCTATGCACCTCCCCAGTCCAATGATAGGGGAGATCTTCTTCCCCTTCCATCTGATCAGAGTCTATCATGTTTCATCAGGACTGACTTCTTTGTCTTCCTCTGTGGCATGGCAAGGTTGCTCCCCACTCAGGTAGAGGAGAGCCAAGAGCCAGTCCAAGAGTTCATGTCAGAGATGGTCCCTGTTCCTATTATTAGGGAACTCTCTTGGTCAATAAGCTGCCTTGGGCTACTTCTGTGCAGGGGTTCTAAGTTATCTCCATTCATGGTCCTTGTTTAGAGTATCAGTCTCAGAAAAGACCCCTGGGCCCAGATTTTTGGGTTCTTTTGGTCCCTTTGTGGGCTCCTATCCCCTCCAGGTCTTTCTAGCTCCCTCTTATTTCATGGGATTCCCTGCACTCTGCCCAAAGTTTGGCTATGCACCTCAGCGCATGTTTTGTTACCCTTCTGGGTGAAGTTTTTCAGAGGCCCTCTGTGATAGACTCCTATCCTGTTCCCTATTTTCTCCCTCTTCCAATGTCCATCTCATTTGCCTTTTTGAATGAAGATTGAGCATCTTACCCAGGGTCCTCCTTTTTGCTTAGCTTCTTTAGATGTACAGAGTTTAGCGTGATTATCCTATATTATATGTCTAATATCCACTTATAAGTGAGTACATACCATCTGTGTCTTTCTGCTTCTGGGATAACTCACTCAGGATGATCTTTTTCTAGTTCCCACCATTTGCCTGCAAATTTCATGATTTCCTGTTTTTAATTGCTAAGTAGTATTCCACTGCGTAAATGTACAATTTTTGTTATCCATTCCTCAGTTGAAGAACATCTGCGTTGATTCTAGCTATTATGAATAGAGCTGCAATGAACATGGTTGAACAAATCTCCTTGTTTATACCTAAAGAAGCTAAGCAAGAAGGAAGACCCTAGGCAAGATGCTCATTCCTCCCTCAGAAAGGCAAATGGGATAGACATTGAAAGAAGGAGAAAACAGGGAACAGTACTGGAGCCTGCCACAGAGGGCCTCTGAAAGACTCTACCCATCAGGATATCAAAGCAGATACTGAGACTCATAGCCAAACTCTGGGCAGAGTACAGGGAATTTTATAAAAGAAGGGGGAGATAGAACTGGAGGGGACTGGAGCTCCACTGGGAGAGCAACAGACCCAAAAAAATCTAGGCCCAGGGGTCTTTTCTGAGACTGATACTACAACTAAGGACAATTCATGGAGATAACCTAGAACCCCTGCACAGATGTAGCCCATGGCAGCTCAGAGTCCAAGTGGGTTTCCTAGTAAGGGTAACAGAGGCTGTCTCTGACATGAACTCCGTGGCTGGCTCTTTGTTCACCTCCTCCTGAGGGGGAAGCAGCTTTACCAGGCCACAGAGAAAGATAATGCAGCCAGTCCTGATGAGATGTGATAAGGTAGGGTCAGAGGGAAGGGGAGGAGGATCTCCCCTATCAGTGGACTGGAGAAAGGGCATGGGAGGAGACGAAGGAGGAAAAGCGGGATTGGGAGGGATGAGGGAGGGGTCTACAGATGGGATACAAAGTGAATAAATTGTAATAAATAAAAAAAAATAATGGAGTACAGAGCTAAACAGAGAATTCTCAACAGAAGAATATCGAATGGCGGAGAAACACTTAAAGAAATGCTCAACAACCTTAGTCGTCAGGGATGTGCAAATCAAAATGGCTCTGGAATTCCATCTTACACTGATCAAAATAGCTAAGATCAAAAGCTAAAGTGACTATACATGCTGGAGAGGAGATGGATAAAGGGGGACCCTCCTCCATTACTGCTGGGAGTGCAAACTTGTATGACCTCTTTTTAGTTTTTTTTTCCTTTATTTTATTTTATTTTTAATTACACTTTATTTACTTTGTATCCCCCCTCTAGTTCCCTCCCTCCTCCCCTCCCAATTTCTCCCTTCCTCCTTCTTATCCACACATGCCCCTCCCCAAGTCCACTGATAATGGAGGGTTTCTTTTTCTTCCTTCTGATCCTAGTCTGTTAGGTCTCATCAGGAGTGGTTGCATTGTCTTTCTCTGTGTCCTGGTAAGGCTGCTCCCCCCTCAGGAGGAGGTGATCAAAGAGCAGGCCAATCAGTTCATGTAAGAAGCAGTCCCTGTTCACATTACTATGGAACCCACTTGGACACTGAACTGCCATGGGCTACATCTGTGCAGGGGTCTTAGATTATTTCCATGCATAGTCCTTGGTTGGAATAGCAGTCTCAGGAAAGACCCCTGTGTTCAAATTTTTTGGTTCTGTTGCTCTCCTTGTGGACCTCCTGTCCTCTCCAGATCTTATTTGTAATAGGCAGAACCTGGAAACAACCCAGATGCCCCTCAACTGAAGAATGGATACAGAAATTGTGGTACATCTACACAATGGAATATTACTCAGCACTGAAAAACAAGGAAATCATGAAATTTGCAGGTAAATGATGGGAACTGGAAAGGATCATCCTGAGTGAGCTGTCCCAGAAGCAGAAAGACACACACGGTATATACTCACTAATATAGACATATAATATAAGATAAACCTACTACAAGCTGTATACCTAAAGAAACTAATCTAGAGGGAGGTCTCTGGCTAAAATGCTCAATCCCCATTGCAAAAGGCAAAGAGGATGGACATCAAAAGAAGAAGAAAACAGAAAACAAGTTAGGAGCCTCCCACAGAAGGCCTCTGAAAGGCTCTGCCCTGCAGACTTTCAAAGCAGATGCTAAAACTTATGGCCAAACTTTGGGCAGAATGCAGGGAATCTTATGAAAGAAGTGGGAAATAGTAAGATATTTTTAGTTTTTTGAGACAGGATTTCTCTGTATAGCCTTGACTGTACTGGACTTGCTTTGTAATCCAGGCTGGCCTCAAATTTACAGAGATCTGCCTACCTCAAGTGCTGGGATTACAGGGTACTTTCTTTCTCATTTCTTGTGATTTGATGGTGAAAAGAGGGGTCTATCCATGAAATCTTTATGGATGTCAGAGCTTTGAAACATTTTCTGTACATTTCTCCTAGTAATTACAGCTTTTCAAGTCTCACATTCAAGACTTTTTATCTATATTTGAGTTAATCGTTATTCAGGATCAATGACAGGACTCACTGGGTACTCAGCTTGGATTTGGGCAGAGAAGGTGATGTGTTGTAAAGAGAGTGATGGACAAGAACAAGCATGAACACAGACAAGGAAGTATAAAATTACAAAAGTGAGAAGACGGTTGGTTGTTGTAATTTGTTCTTCTTCCAGTCATAATCAAAGCCTACCTCTGACTAACTCAGGGTCACTCCGCCAGAAAGTCCCCCATGCCAATGTGATTGACTCAGCCAGCAAACTACTTTGATACTTTTGCTTTCTGAACCCCAGCGGTATTTATAGTTATTTCTTCTCATGCAGCCATACTGAGGATAGCAACACTCACCGTTCGTGTCTGAATCCTTCATTCCTGGCATCCTTTGAGAACTCCCTCTTCTCACTCATAACTCCAGTGTGATGTCATTTTAATCTTACCAAATTTGACTTTCTGTTTTGAGCTACTCTATCACCATCATTCTGGTTGTTGTATTATTCCTACCTAGTATCAACCTCACACTACAGATCAATAGGGAAACACTGTAAACTTGCTATTGTTTTTATTCAGACACATTGACCTTATGAAATTTCAACCAGTAATTCTGTAATTACCTCATTTTATTTTAATCTAATGTTCTGAGTATTTCACGAGATAAGCCACAAAACCACTGTATATCACAGTTTGACTAGTGAAGGGAAATAAAAATGATTTGAACAATGAGGATGTTGATCATCTCATTTAACAAAAATCCAAAGGGATGTTGCCTTGAGAATTGATTCACCAGTATGTTATCTTGGCTTGACATTTGAGTTCAGACCTTCCAGATTGCAAAATGAGTGCTATAATCTACAAAGCAGACAGACATTCACAGTTGTCTTTGGCTGTTTGAGGACCTGGTCATATTCAGTTCAGATGCATGGTAATCATATAGTACAACAATGAAAGCCAAGGTCCACAATACTCAAACAATGGACACTAGAGAGAGGACTGTGAAACAGTGGGTGACAACAGCGAAGGGTGTACACATATCACTTCATGGGTCAAGATACGGTTTAGTGTCCGACAAACTCAAAGTTTACTTTTGAAATCTCTGGAATTCTTCGAATATTTTCAACCCTCAGTGAATGGCTCTCAATATAGAATTCATGAATAAGAAGAGTTAACTGTATTCCTTTGCATCCATCTCAATAAAGTGCCTAGTGTCTTGTGCCTAGTTCCTTGCATGTGTTTTTCTTAAAGTGTCACTGGCTGAGTGTGATGCCTACACTCTTGCTATAAATCCATGTGTGGCTTAGAAAGCAAAGCTCCGACATAGGAGCTGAAGTGTGTCTCCACATACACAATGTCTTCTTCACTGGCTAATTTAGGGTTTTCTAAACAATGATATGGGTATTTATAGATGATAATTTTTTTTATTTTGAGCTTTCTCAAACTTTATATTACATACAAATTATTTGGAGCTACTTAAAAATGTACAAAGACATATGATGGGGAAATAGAGGTGCCATTATTATGTTAACAGTTTAATTTGGGATGAGAGAATGGTGGGAAAGGAGCAGATGGGGTGAGTTTACACTAACTGCATTATGAAAAAAAAAGTCTAATAGAAACCCAATATTTTGTGGGCTGATTTAAAAATACAAAGAAAACAAAAAGGTTTAACAGAGGTACCTTGCTTGGGTAGGCAATGTTAGCTCCAAAAGACATGGATTACTAAATAAAAATCCCAGTGATAGGCAAGGAATACAGCCCTTCTTTTATTCTTTGGGGAAACTTAGAGGCCCCAAAACAACATTGACTAATGTCATTGCTTTTAGTTGTTCATGATAGCTAGTTGCTAAGCAAGCCCCTGCTACTGAAAACATCACACACTTTGTTTGCAGGAACTGCCAAAGTCAAACTATAACAGGCCTAAGAGGTTCTATCTAGCTTTCACAGTGCCAGCAGATGCTCTCCAAGCTGCTGTTGTGAGTGTGAGTGTTTCTTAGTGTATGGATCCTGTATGCCACAATATAATCCTGCTAGGCAAGATGTAACCACTATTGTAATAGCGGTATGAGCATTATGGGGGTAATTAAGCACTTTCTGCTAGGGATTTGAGGTCTGCTCTGCAGGAGGGAATTTATGCCTGGGACTCTAAGCCCATGCTTGAGAGGTGATAGGCATTAAAGAGAAATCTACTAGTGCTTGTCTTGCTAAATGGTCATGTTATCAAACTGTCATATAAATATTCATGGATGTGCCGTACACTAGTGCTACTACCGGCTTGTTCAGAGAGTCCTCTTTCTGCAGTCGTCAGTCATTGATGTGAACTCTCATAACTGGCCAATGCGATCATAAGTAACTGTTGAATGTGCAGTCCTAAGCAGGATAACTATATAAATTATCCCTAGACTCAAGAAATATCATGGAAGAAGGAAAAAAGAGTGTAAGAGCTAAAGGAGTATGAAGTGGAAGTTTCTGGTTTCTTTGAAGTCTCAGTTGAGTCATGTGATGTTCTGCTTGAAGCTGTCTTGTGAGAGGATATTCGATGTTTTCCTGGAGGCTGGCTTGTGAGAGGGCACATGATGTTTAGCTATGGGATGTCTCAAGAGAGGGGTGTGACTTTCACTAGCTCAGAACATCCATGGGCAAACTCTGAGAATAATATACATAGAAGCCCACGGATAGTGAAACGCTGGTTTTCTGTTTGTTTGTTGTGTTTTTTGTTTTTTTGTTTTTGGATCGACATCATTACACTGGCCGTCCTGCTTTGACACTTGACTTCACAAAGAGAAACATTCCAAAGAACTTTTCAGGGCAATCCAACTGAGCTTTTGGCTTTTGCCGACTTGCCTTTTCTTCTGAGTTGTGCCGATTAGTATTGATGCTTGGTGTTGGTCTTTGGATTAGATTGCTGGTATCTGGACAATGACAGGTAGACTCATTCCAAGGAACTACTTCTAAAAGGGTCTACAACCCCCTTTACCTAATAACCTTCTTTTCACTCATACCACTGGTCAGTGTGTGGAATGGAGGTAGAAGAATTTAAGAACCCTAAATAAAGTAGGTTTGGTGAAAAATCTAGGGCTACAGGGATAGAGAGGACTACTGTGAAATAATGTCTTCTTGGTATGACATAGCCATTACACTCATAAACTCACTGGCTATGGTCACCTGCACAAAACTGACATGATAAAGCCAACAAAATCAGTCAGCATTCTAGTGAGCAGTACTAACTGGACTCAGTATGTTAAAGAGAGAAAGGAAAGGGCATAAGTTTAGGAATGGGCCATGTGAGTGGGTTCTGGAAGCAGGAGGTAGAAAGTTGAGATTTGAATATAATCAAGAGACATTGCATATATATGTGGATTTGCCAAAAGATAAATAAAAGTTTCAGAAGCAGGCAGATCTTTGAGTCCAAGGCCAGCCTGGTTTACCAAGCAAGTTCCGGGACAATCAGGGCTAACAGAGAAACTCTATCTCAACGAAAATAAGTGAGTAGATAGATAGATAGATAGATAGATAGATAGATAGATAGATAGATAG
>NW_026585987.1:9424186-9438227 GCF_907164565.1 Psammomys obesus | reverse complement strand
TAGATAGATAGATAGATAGATAGATAGATAGATAGATAGATAGATAGATAGACAGATAGATCGATCATTGACATAATGACATAAACACTGGTGTAAGGTCTGAGAGCTTGCTCATCCTCCAGTTTCTGTGTAGAGATAGTAAAGTTACTGGACTAGTAATCAGAATTTGAGCCAAAGGGCTTTCTCTGTTTCTATTTTGAATAATATCCAGGATGACTTAATGAGACCAAAATGTGGAATTTTTTTTCATTATCTGGTTTTTGTCACTGTGCCAACATCCTAGAATATATTGACACAAACCTAGATTGAGATCTGAAGAGATGGCTGACAGATAGGCTAAGAACCCATGTTGCTCTTACAGAGGACCAAAGTTTTACTCCAAACATCTAATGGTAGCTTAAAACTTTTTATAACTGCAGTTCCTGAGGATCCAATGCTATCTTTGTCCTATAAGGACAGAAGGCATATATAAAGTGCTTATACATACATGTAGGCAAAACACTCATACATGTGCACAAAAAGTAAATGAATAAATAAATAAAACCTAGACGGTATGGGTCAACTACTGAAGATGGCCTTAAAGCAACCAGAAGACGCAATACAAACAAGGTATATATAGCAACTGTGGGAAAACACTACGTGCTATTTTTCAATAACTTTATTATTTTACTTGGCAAAGTACAAAATAAGGAAATGTATAATTTACTAAATCCACAAACCAATGACAGAAGTGTTATGTTCAAAAAAACTGTGTGTGTCAGACTTTATATCACTAGAAACCCGGGAGGTGTGTATATCCCTTATCACCATAGCATTTGTGGGATAACACCTTGGGATGTTAGGCTAACTAAGAATTTTCTAGCTTCCATGAGATTTCTGGAGGAAGGAGTAGACCAGGAGATGTATGTCATTGACTAAAACATCTTTTACTGGTACAATTATATTCATAATCATTCTGTACTATAATAACACCATTCTCAACATTCTCGGAAAATGACATTCTTTCCTATTTTATTACAAAGAAAACCTTAAGAATGGAGAAACCCACAACTTAGGAGGTGATACTGTATGCATTAAAAAAGGGGGGGTGACTTTGGGGTGGGGAGGTGGCTCAATTCGTAAGGTGTTTTCCTACACAAGCAAGAGGACCTGAGTTCAAATCTCCAGTACTCATTCATAGAAAGAAGAGTACAAAAGCATGCATCTGTAATCCCAGTGCTTCTATGGCAAGATGGAAAGTGGGAGAATGGAAGAATATCCAGAAACTTGTGGGCCAGCTGGCCTGACTAACAGAGTGGCAAACAAGGTGAGGGCTGACACTTGAGGTTACTCAGTTGTTCCCTGACCTCCACATGTATACCATGGCACATTCCTGTCCCCTTCCACACATGCATGCACAAATAACTATGCAAAAGATTTGAGAGAAAGGAAAAGAAAAAGGGAGGGGGACTGTCTAATGGGCTCTGACATTCAACAGCTGAGGTTTTCATTTCCAGACTTGGTGGTTTATTCCCATTTGAGGTTTTGCAATATCCGTAACTTTTCTGAGTTCCAGTTCCTTATCATGTAAAATAAAAATAATAAAAGCAGACTCTTGGAGTTTTGGAAGATTAAATGGTATGGATGTGTCCCACTTAAGTTTCTTGATTAAATAACAACAAAAAGCTTAATTTATACAGAAAAAAAGTGAAAGGATAGTAAGTAATATACTTCCTAAGACTTGTTCTGATGAGAACAAATGGTGCCTTAAATGGCTTGATAACTCAGTGCTCTCTCATTTTCCTGATCTTAGAGGGGGAGGTGTTCTTCTGCATAGAGAAGATGACTTTGCACAGTAGGGCTGGGATTACCCTTTGCTAATGAGAGTGTGTGTTTCTTCAAACTTGGAATAAGTGTCAGACCTACTATAAGGTTCAATCATATGTAGTTGGCTTTATCAGTTCCATTCACTGGCCTTACCGCCTTCAAATTACCTCTAGTTTTCTGGGTGCCAAGAACCAAAACTGTCTCTCGCCAATTAAAACCAGAGGTCCTGGTATTTTCCTCATCCCAGGACATAGTCTCTCTGATAAATGAATGTAAAAATAATTGTAAAGAATAATACAAAGAAACTTTATAGCATATGCTTGTCAACTGGGCTATCTATCCTTTCTGATCCAGCTTGTCTTTAATTGGACAGATGTGAAATCTGGGTCTGGGGTTAGAGAATTGGCCCACATCCTGTGGCAGCATTTGTCCCACACCCGGCAGTTATGCAGAAATGTGCAATACTAGCTAAGATCAACCACTAGAGTGCAGCTCTTTCTAATTGCCACTAGTGTTTCATTTAATAAAGATGACTCATCTTCTGTTTGGGGTGAGGGTGGAACCTAAATGCATACCTGTTAACTTGGGCTCATTTCCTTTCCTTTAAAATACTGGGTTGAATTAAACACCATTCTCTCTGCCAAAATCTAAAGACAAAACAACAAAAGCCCATATAACACTTTGAAAACCAGTAGTTGTTCCACTGATTTATAGCAAACAAATATGTATCTATAACATCTTGATAAAGGAGGAATATCTGAAACAAATCAATTCAGAAGCATTGGAAAACACAATAAATCATTTGAGAAGCATTGATAATTCATCTACCATGTCTAAAGCCGAGTAAATTCCAAATTATAAAACTTTGACACAAAGAATGCCATTGACAAATGAGATTAAATATATTTAGTTTCTGTACCTAAATATAGTGTTTTCTCATATTTCACTGTTTCATCTATTTAAAAGTATGAAATCTTGAGCCCTTGTTCTAAAGCAACTGTTTGAATTTTCTTTAAGATGTGTGTGTTCAAATAAGACACTGGCTGATTATACTTAAACCTCCTCTGATTGCCCAATATTCATCAAAATGAGACTCTGTTACAGTTACTTGGCTGTCACCTATATCATTTCTGGTAAAAATTTTATATAATCCTTATCTTAAAGAGCTTTTGAATTTAGGACATTCTTTCAAGAGCCTTGGAAAGTCAACATTGAGTTAAAGTTATTATAATTGAATGGAATAGTTATTTAAATAATGTCAGGGATATCACATAGCAAGGGACATATACAAAGCGTGCACTGAAGAGAAGAAGAGAAGTCATAGACTGGAGAGAATGTGTAGACTTCTTTGCAAATGTGGGGTGAGTACACAACAAAGAACTCTCAAACTCAGCAAGAAAGGAATGAAAATCCAGTTAAAGTTTGATAGAAAGTTGTGAACACAGATGAAAAATATGCAGAAAATGTAACTAATATACGTCATTGAGGGTTACAAATTAAAATAAAATGAAATGGCACGAATTACCTGATAAAGCAGCAAAATAATCCTGAACATTGGGCCAAAACGCTGCTAAGGAGGTGTTTCTGGTAAGAATGTAAGGTAGGGGAGAACCAAAAGCACAGTCACACATGGTAGAATACATCTGCAATCCCAACAGCTGGAAGGTGGAAGCAGGAAGAGAAGGAAGTCAAGGTCAGAGTCACCTGATCTCTATGCATCCCTTTCCCAACCAGCAAACAAACAACAAGCCACTAAGCCCATTTTCAGTGCGTGAGTATATGTCTTGGTATGTGCACAAATGAAGTAAAAACATCACAGAGGAAGTTATGATAATTCTATTCATAATTGCCAAAATCTGAGAGCAGCAAAGCCTTCCTTACCTGGGTGAGTAACTCAACATATGGGGATAATACATTAGAATATTACTCAGTGTTAAATGATCAAGGAGCAATCAGTTGGGCATGGTGGCTCACACCGATAATCCCAGTATTGGAGAGGCTGAGGCAGGAACAGCACTGTGAGTTAAATGTTAGTAGACAACAAGAACGAATGACATTTAAATACAAACATTTCCCTAACTAGAAAGAAAATTCTCTGAATCATACTGCTTTATTTCCTTATTGTCCTAGGACTAAAGGGCACTACATCCTCAAACAGAAAGAAAAAAATGAGCAAAGAAAATCTCAAAGTACCATTACTACCTTATTTTTAGGATTAGAAAAGGGAGATTTTGACATCTACATCTTTCCAGCTGTTTATGGGTTGTAAATGAATATGTCTTAGCTGTTTATAATTTGATATATGATAGCGCTGAAATCCAGTTAGAAATTTTGAGAAAATCTCACACACACTCATTGTTTTCATAAGATGAGCTTTTAATTACTCCCTGCTGGCTGCCTTTCATAGTACCTGAAGGCGCTATGCAGGTTACTGATGGGGTGTATCATTGATAGTCTTAACAGGAAAAACTATGTGTCCAAAATGTGATACAGAAATATGTTGCTGGACATTAGTCAAAGATCTCTTCAAAAAGGTAAATGCTTTAAGGGATTATAGCTAGAATTCAGGCTCTACACTATAGCTATAACTGAACTTTGTATCATTTTATTTTCCTTTTCAATTATGTCATTATATAAGATGGAGCTAGTAACATTGGCAGTGTTCTGGACCTTTCTTCAGCAGACCATACGTACTGAGAACTGAAAGCTAGACGAACATCTATAAAGGCCTAGTCTCTCCTTTGCCTTAACTTCTCTTCCAAGTCACAGAGCTATTTCTTAAGAAAGTAGCAGTTCTCTAATTAGCCATCATAAACCAGATATAAAGTACAAATACCAGGGAGCTGTAGAGATGGCTCTGCAGTTAAAAATGCTTGCTGCTCTTCAGACAATGTAAATGTGGCTCCCTGAACCCAGTCTGGGTGGCTCACACCTGTAACTCTAGCTCCAGTACATCTGCTGCCCTCTTCCGGTGCCTTCTGGCACCTCCACTCACATGCACATATCCATATATAGACACATGAATACAAATAAAAAGTAAATCCTTTTTTTTTTTAATTCAGATTTCCCAGAGTTATTTATCGTAACATAGGCAAATTGACCCATTACAAACAAATGCATTGCTCTGAACCTGAGATGAGATAAAATATCACGGTAGCAGAAGCTCCTGGCTGAATAGGCTGCTCACTTCATAGTAACTACAAAGCAGAGAAAAATATGAAAGAGAGACAAGACATGCTTCCTGTGATGTGACCCCCGTGACTACTTCCTCCAACTAGTTCCCCCCTACAGTTTCTACCATCTCCTTACAGTCTATTCAGTTATGAATACAGCAAATGAGTAATTAATACATTAATTGATTAGCCATTCCAGTTAACCCACTGGTGAAGACAGAGTCTCCAGGAGTCACATTTCAACACTGTTCCATTTGAGAAAAAGCTTTTAACAACATGATCCTTTGATGCCAGTCCAGATCCAGACAAGAACAACACTCAAATGTTAGCAAGTGTAAGAATCCTCTAGCTTTTAACAAACAAAATTTCTGGCATCTGTATACCTAAAAATTCCAACTCCTTCATTTGAGATAAAGTCCAAACAGAAAACTGGTATTGGGAGTAAAATCAAGACCTTGTGTGTATTTACCACTGACCCAAGGTTCAAAGCCCTCCAAAATGTTTATTTTTAATTATCACCCAGGTGTTTTCACATACGCATGCTGTAAGAAAGACTTTTACAAATCTCATAAATCTAATTAATGTCTTAATTAATATAGGAAATTTTTAAAAAGTATCTCATGAGAGTAATGTTTATCTCTATTCTTAATTCAGACATATATATATATTCTGCAGGATGGCTCATCAGATAAAGTGTTGGTCATAGCCTGATGACCTGAGTACAGACCTTAGAATCCCCTTGAATATGGAAGGAGAGACTCAGTTCCACAAAGCTGTCATCTGCCTCCATAAGCTCACTGTAATGCATGCATGACCTCATACACAAATACATAAATAAATAAAGTTTTAAAATTAAGTATTTCACTTTCAAATTAGTCTAATTGTTAGTTTCCATTTTCACTTCCCTTAGAAATGCAAAAAAGTTGTTACTTAAGTGTAAAAACTAAGTAACTGAATTTACTCAAGCTTTTGCTCTATGCAATTTAATTGCATTTTACTAATTTATTTTTTTAATGCCTTAGTATGGATAAGACAAATTTAGACTTAAAAGTAAGACTAATGGGGCTAGAGAGATGGCCCAAGAGTTATGAGCACTAACTGTTCTCACAAGAGACACTGGTTTTGTTCCCAGCACACACAGCATCCCACAAGTATCTATAACTCCAGTTCTGGGGACCTGACACCTTGCATGGCCTCCATGAGCACTACACACATACTTGCACATACATGTAAGCAAAATAATTAGATATATCAAATAAATGAACCTAAAACCAAAAACAGTGTAAACCAAGAATTCTAAAGTCCTGATGCCTTTCAATCTTGTTTTGTTACTTACAACCTAAATCAACATGAAGGTCTCAGCTCTCTTCCCTGAAGAACAAGTTTATCAATGGTGTTTACTCTAGAGAACTAAGTAAAAAATGTGATTAAAGCTCAGATAAGTTTATGGTCAATGGTGTTTACTCTAGAGAACTAAGTAACAAATGTGATTAAAGCTCAGATAAGCTTATGGTTTGATAGAAAATGTTCACCACGGATAATTAGTTCAGTGCTAGAATGTTTGCTTGGGTCATATGAAGTCTTAGATTTGTATCCCAGCATCACCCAAAAATCTTAAAAATCTGCAAGACCCATGTGAAAAATGTTTGGTAGTCTGCTGGTGAGGTAGTGTTAAGTGACTAGAACAATAGACTACTTTATGAGTTCCTAGATGAATGGATTATTGGGATACATAACATAGAGGTAATAGCTCTCTCTCTCTCCTTCTCTTTATTTCTATCTATATCTTTGTGTGTATGTGTGTGTATATATCCCTCTCGCTCTGATTCATGCTAGTGCTGCCATGATATTCTATATTGCCTCAAGCCTATAAGCAATGAAGTCAACTGACCCATGACCTGAATCCTCTAAATTGTGAAGCATTCTACATCCAACATTCTTAACATTGTTTTCCTCGAGTACTTTCTTAGAAAGGTGACTGGTAGGCATAGCAGCTTATATACAATCTCAGTAAAAAGCTGTTTTTCTGAACCAGAATCTAGTCACTAAACAGAGCTCATGGTCAATTTGTAAAATATAACTCTAATAGCATATATCGTTCATGGTTATTGTGAAAATGCTGTTAACTACAAAAAAAAAAAAAAAAAAAAACCAAAAAAAAACTGAAATGAAATTTTGTCTACACTTGTATTTGTACAAAGTGCTATCTTGTTATGGTTTCAAATTCTAACAATTCTCTCCAAGTATTTGCAGCAAAAAGATGTCCCCTGGATATGCTCCAGCTGTTGTACTCACACACAGGACAGCTGTGGTTGTCTGCAGAAGATCTGCACAAGATCAGGCTAATCAACATTTCATCATGGATGGGAGCAGATCCCACTTGGCTCCACCCTTCGCTTTGAGTCTATTGGTAATTAATGGTTGCTGGGGGGAGAGGAGTCATTTTCCTCCCTGGTGCATCCACTGAGAAGTTCCCCATGTTTTACTAAATAACCTCCCACCCACATGCTGGCAACTCTAATTAGCAAGTTAGTCTCCCACAAAAAGAAGACATGAAACTAGAAGTAGAATTTGTTGGGAAGAAAGGTTCAAGTGGGGAATGGGGGGGGGTAAACTAGGGAAAGGGGAAGGACAATAACTAAAATTTGATATAAATATGTATGAAACTGTCAAAGAATGACAACACAATAGATTAATTTTTTAAAAGAAGAATTTAGTGTGGTGACAAGTTAGTTCAATTTGCTAAAGATTTACTGAGATCATCTTATGACTCAAACATCGTGTACCAAACTCCAAGGCATTGGAAGTATATTTCAAACCTAAGTTTCCATAGGTTGTTGGCCATTGTCTCTCCAATGTTTTTTTTTTTTATTTTTGTTAGAGAACATCATTCATACACTGTAGGTGATTTTCATTTATGCATGTTCCATTGTATTTTAATAAAACACTAGTTTGACATTACTTTCCAATGTTGTTATTGCTAGCTGTCTGTGGCTATTGTGACTGACAATTATGCACGAACAGCAAACTGCACATTAGGATCATAAGTGGGTTTCTAACTTGCACTTACAAAATTCTTTTGCATGTTTCAAAGATGACCTTTTCCAGGCCACAGTTCATTAGTTTTATTATTTAGAACTTAGTAATCGCAGAACCAATGCCAAAGATAAAGCAACATTTCTCTGAATGGGATCTATGATCATCTCTAGTAAGGGAGCAGTGTCTTTCACGTCCTCCTCTCCATCCTCTCTGTGTCTCTTATTCCTCCTCCTCCTCATTCTTCTCTCTCTCTCTCCATCCTATGCTCTTAATTCTTTCTTTGTTCCTTTCTTTGTTTTTTCTCTGTTTCTTTTGATTTTATATCTCCATCCTTTATAATACATACATGTATATAATTTATCTAATGTATATGGGAAATAAACACTATATTAAATGAGATGTACATAAAAGATTTTAACATATATAGTAATATTTTATATTTTATGAGAAAAGATTGTACGTAAATATAGCATATATGCTATAAAGCATACAGCACAGTGTATGGCACACAGAGAATACTTATGTGATAGCTGTTATGAGATTTGTATTTATTCCTATTTAACCCATTAAATTCTCATAAACATATTTTATGGATCATTTGTGTGCATATATATGTATGTAAGTATAGCAAATATGTATGTTTATTACAAATATATTTTTATATTTAAAGTACTGTAGATTGAATCTAGGGTGTCACTGATTCATGACAAGTGCTCTGTCACTGGTCATTATAATTCATACAATTTCCATTGAGTGGATGGCAATAATGTCCCTGACTCACAAATACTGTTTCATGTTTTAAAATGTTAAACGATTTTCTAAAATTATACAACTAGAAAGTGATAGTGGCACAATGAGAATTCAGTACTGTATTCCTTTATTTTAAAATTGGAATTGGGTATACATATTCTATCATCTATAATATAGTACATCTATACTTCACATACATAACTAAACTAAAATAGACACACAAACTGAGCGTGGTGCTCCACATCTAAAATCCCAAACCCCCAGACGCATGAGGCCCACACATTTACGTTAACTCAGGACTGCAGGGTGAACACCTGCCTCAATAAGAGACAAAATCATGTATGTATTTTGTCTCAGCATTTTCCCCAGTAGAACACACCCACAAATGTGACAGATTCACTTCCCAACTGGGGAAAAACGAAAAACCTCAAAACATATATTCTCTGATGGCAGTTAAACAGCATAACTTTACAAAAGTTGGGGAGTTTCAAGCCACCTCTTGGCTTCATTGTACATAGCTTGTGTCTTTTGGTCCCCAAGGAGTAAAAGGAAAGATGTCACAGCTTTTAAATGAGTTGGGTTCACTGAAATAAGAAGACAGTTGTTAATCTTATTCAGAACTGGTCAAAATCCAGAAGCTCCAGAGGCTCCCAGACATCCCTTGGCTCTTCTCTTTAGAGATCAGGGAACTGTGTATTAGCCCCACAAAGAAACATACTCTCAGTGTTTGGTGAAATAAACGACTCTCACTGACCCTGGTCCTTCGCCTTATTTACTTGAGAATATTTCCTTCTTTAACTGTTGTCTATTCATTACCTATCTTGAATATTAGCCTGGATACTCCTTAAAGTCAACTGGAATTTGTTTTCAATCTTTGTTTTAGAATCGGCAGACACAGGTCCCCAGTATTTGAGCTGAATTTTTCAATTATGCTGCAGTGACCTTTAACTTGAAAATAATGATCTTCTTTTGGCTGTATAATTAAAAAAACAAAGAAAACAACTTAGCCTTTTTAAAATAATCATCCAGAAAACATAAAAACCTAATCCAAGATACAGAAGTAGTCTTTTTTTAATGGAAACTGGTAGGAAGTAAGATTCACAAACACTGGATAATAAATTCACTCTGTGTTGTGGTTTTACGAAATTTAATACCAATACAACTCTTTACAGACTTTGAAAGAACAATTCTCAATTTCATATGGAAAAACAAAAAACCCAGAATAGCTAAAACAAACTTGTACAAAGATCTTCTGGAGAGATCTCCATCCCTGATCTCAAGCTGTACTATAGAGCAACAGTAATAAAAATGGCATGGTACTGGCATAGAAACAGACTGGTGGATCAATAGAATAAAAAAGAGAAATAAACCAACACACCTACAGACAACTGATTTTTTTACGATGAAGTGAAAACCATACAATGGGAAAAAGATAGCATCTTCAACAAATGGTGCCAGTGTAACTAGATGTCTACATGTAGAAAAATGCAAATAGATCCATACTTATCACCCTGAACAAAACTAAAGTCCAAGCAGATCAAAGACCTCAACATAAACCAGACACACTAAATCTGTTAGAAGAAAAAGTGGGGAAGAGCCTCGAACTCATTGGTGCAGGAGACAACTTCCTGAACAGACCATCAACAGCTCAGGCTCTAAGATCAACAATCAATAAATGGGACCTCATGAAACTGAAAAGCTTCTGTAAAGCAAAGTACACTATAAACAGAACAAAATAACAGCCTGCTGCCAGAGCCTGCTGGCAGAGTTGAACAATTCTTCAGTCGGGAGTGAGAATTGAAAGAAAAATTAATAAACGAACACACAACACATGGGATCTTTATGAGAGGGCTCTAATAGACACTAGTCGCCACTGGTTTATTCCAGTAATCCCTTTTTAAGTCAGAGCAAAAGCACCACCGTACAGTGAATGAATTCACAAGAAAGTCAAACAAAAGGTGTGACCTTGACAACACATTTCATCTGCTGTCTCAAACAAAAGGAGATAGACTTGGTAGTTTATTCACTGACTCCAGTGAAGGCCAGGGTGAAAGCAGTCTTTCCACTAAGATCTAAATAGCAAAGCAGCCTTGCAGACTAGTGGCTCCGAGCCTACAAACGTGGAAAATATCTTCAACAACCCAACATCTTACAGAGATCTAATATCCAGAACATATGAAGAACTCAAGAAATTAAACATGAACAAGCAATCCAATTAAAAAATGGGGTACAGAACTAAACAGAGAATTCTCAACAGAGGAATAATGAATGGCAGAAAAACACTTAAAGAAATACTCAACAATTTTAGTCATCAGGTAAATGCAAATCAAAAGGACCATGAGATTCCACCTTATACCCATCAGATTTTTGATCTTTGGCTAAGATCAAAAACTCATGTGACGGGGAGGAGGGAGGGGCTTACGGGGGGGATACAACATGAATAAAGTGTAATTGATAAAAAATTAAAAAAAAAACCTCATGTGACAACACATGCTGGAGAGGTTGTGGAGAAAGGAGAACCCTCTTCCATTGCTAGTAGGAATTTGAATGTGTATAACCACTTTAGAAATCAATCTGGTGCTTTCTCAAAAAATTAGTAATAGTGTTACCTCAAGATCTAGCGATACCACTCCTGTGCATTTACCTTAAAGATGCTCCACCATTCAACAAGGACATCTGCTCAATCATGTTCATAAGAGCTTTATTTATAATAGCCAGAAGCTGGAAACAACCCAGATGCTCCTCTACCAAGAATGGATACAGAAATTGTGGTACATTTATACAATGGGATACTATTCAGCAATTAAAAACAAGGAAATCATGAAATTTGCAAGCAAATAGATGAAACTAGAAAAGATCATCCTGAGTGAAGTAACCCAGAAGCAGAAAAACAGACAAGGTATATACTCACTTATAAGTGGATATTAGCCATATATAAATGTAAGATAAACATACTAAGGTCTACAGTCCTAAAGAAGCTAAATAACAAGGAGAATCCTAGGGAAGATGCTTAATCCTCATTCAGAAGGGCAAATAGGAAAGACATCAGAAGTGGGAGAAGACAGGGAACAGGACAAGAATCTACCACAGTGGGCTTCTGAAAGCCTCTACCCAGCAGGATATTGAGGCAGATGCTGAGACAGCCAAATTGTGGGCAGAGTGCAGGGAATCTTATTGAAGAAGGGGGAGATAAAAAGACCTGAAGGGCACAGGAGCTCTACAAGGCAACCAACAGAGCCAAAAAATCTGGGCTCATGGGGGCCTGCAGAGGCTTATAAATCAATGAAGGACCATGCATGGAGAGGACCTAGACTCCCTGCTCAGATGTAGCCAATGGGCAGCTCAGTCTCCATGGGATTCCCTAGTAAGGCGGGCAGGGACTGTCTCTGGCATGAACTCAGTTGCCTGCTCTTTGATCACCTCCTCCTGGTGAGGTAGCCTTACTAGGCCACAGAAAAAGAGGATTCAGACAGTCTTGATGAGACCTGATAGGCTAGGGTCAGATAGTAGGGGAGGAAGACTCTCCTATCAGTGGACTAAGGGAGCTACATAGTGGAGGAAGAGAGAGGGAGGGACCTGGAGAAGATGAAGGGACGGTGCTACAGCCAGGATACCAAGTTAATAAATTATAATAAATAATAATTTTAAAAATCTAATAAAATTCCAAACAACTCAGACTTTGAGTTAGACTATTTAACAATAACAATGGTTTTATTATTACAAAACTACTACTCACTTTGGATTTTATGTTTTTCTCATTCTAAATTACTTCCATTTTACATAAAAACTGTTTGCAAAAAACAAAGACATCTCTGAGGGGTAGAGGGAAAAAAGACTGAGTAATGGGGTTGGTAACATGATCGAAGCAAATGACAGACATGTACAAGAATGTCATTTTGCATAATAACTATAAGCTTAAAGGAAAGAATTGCAGGAGGCAAAATGTGCCAGCAAAATATTCAATGTTCATAGAGTAAGTGTCAAGTGTCATAGGTCTTCATATTGGGAAAGGGTCAGGGATTTGTGATCACATATATTTGCATGGTGAAGGCTGTGTTTACTTTCATTTACTCTGTCAATAAATCATTCTGACTTCTTAATGATAATACATGTTAATTTCCAGAGTTTTTTCCTCTTTAGAAACTTTCAGTTAACTAATAATTCTAATACCACATTTGACATATTTTAGGTGGTGGATAAAGAGGGACTTGTGTATAATGACATGGAGTCTTTTTAATATTTTAAAGCAAAGGCCTTTTTAGCTTGAGCAGCCTACCAGCTACTCTAAGCATATATCCCAGCTATCTTGCCATGAGCTGCCACATGGCTAGCTCTATGTCTGTCTCTGCTCTGCTAAGGTCTGTCCTATTCCCTCCATGTCTGTCCCCTGAATCTCCTGTGTTTGCCTTCTTCTCCCAGAATTCCGCTCTATTCCAGAAGTTCCACTCTCTATTTTCTGCTCCAGATATTGGCTGAAAGCTCTTTATTATAACCAATCGATAGTAAGACAACACTTGAACATCTTTTAGATTGCTTCTACGCAAGTGAGGAAGGACAAACTTCTACGCAAGTGAGGAAGGACAAACATTTCCAAAATAGAAAACCCAATGGTGGGCCATAGAAATATTTGCCAGTACTCAGCTCTCTGCCAATACAGAATTAAAAATTGAAAATACAGAGACATTCCTTCACACAAGGTGAAGGAAAGTTACTGCAAGAGGTGGGATCATTTCTTTTTGCTCTCTAAAATATAAGTCATTGGATTGGGAAAATTGCTCAGTCAGTACAGTTCTTGCCTTGAAAGCATGAGGACATGGATTCAATACTAGTGCTTGGAAGTAAAAACAGACAAATCCTTGGGGTTCAGTTCTCAGCTCTAGACTAATGAGAAGCCCTATCTCAAAAATCAAAGTAGAGTCTGGAGATATTACAAAATTCAATATAAATGTGCACAAAACTGTCAAAGAATAAAAATGGAATAGTTTGATTTTTTTTTAAAGAAGATAGGTTGTGAAGACAAATAAATCCAATTTGCTTAGATTTACTAAGATTATTCTATGACCCAAACTTCATTCACCAAATTCCAAGGCATAGGAAGTTTGCCACACCTTGACTTTTATAAATGGCAGCTGTGTCTCCTGTACTTGCTAGAGAACATAAGCATCCAAGGTTACTTGGCTCAAGAATGCATAGTGTTCTTTCAGAGGACACTGGTTCAGTTTCCATACACACACACACACACACACACACACACACACACACACACACACACA
>NW_026585987.1:9410001-9424176 GCF_907164565.1 Psammomys obesus | reverse complement strand
ACACACACACACACACACACACACACACACACACACACACACACACAGGCTCAAAAATCACTTGTTACTTCAGCTGTAGGAAATTGATCTCCTGGACTCCTAAGACTCCTCTCCTAGATTCCTAAATATCTGAATTCACATGAGCACAAAACCACAGATATACCCTATTAAAAATAATACATCTCTCATTTTTAAAAAAAGTGAATAGTACCTGAAGAATGATATTGACCTCTGTCTTCCACATGCGTGTGCATATATGCACACATGCAAATACACGCACACACACACACACACACACGTCATTGTAGTTTGTCTGAGACTACCTTGAGAAAATTTTGCTATGCATTATTTGGCTCTTCTTCCAAGCAGCAAGTGACAATAAATCTTTTCATTATTTGTTATTAATACCTGAAAATCTGGGTGTGATGACATTCAAATGTAATGTCATCAACTGGGAGACCGAGACAGGAAGACTGGAAGCTCAAGGTCTGGACTACTTAGGCCTCAAGTACTTCATCTCTAATGAAGAAGGGTACAATGTTGTCCAAGAATGTATTCTTTACATGATAGGCAAGACAGGCTAGCAAAAGCTACATAGCTTTCCATGCACAGAGGGCATGGGTGTAAGAAATCAGATCAACTTTCCTGTTAGGGCACACAGTCTGCAATACACTGAATCTATAGGAATTCAAGGATAGAAATGGGCAGAGGCAGAAAGGGGAGCAAAGATTCAGAAAGATTGCAAAGCTACAATGTGGCAATAATGGACTTTGTTGATTCCATACAGTCTCCCATTTCATCTTTACAATAGTCCTATGGGGTTACATTTTGTATTCCAGCTTTAAACAAAAACAAACAAACAACCTAAGGTTCAGAAATTTTTAAAGTCAAATCATACCCTAGTCCTGACACAATGTTCTTTCTGATGTTCCCAAGTAAAGCATTCTGGGATTTATTAGTTCATGGATAGTTGACTGTCACCCCAAATAGACACTATTTTTCAAAAGCTAATTTCTTAAAGAATTCACGTATTTTCTAATCCAAAATCCCACATTACTAAAGAGCTATGGTTATGAATGTTGTTAGAATGTTCAGTTTCATCACACATCAAAAGAAGAAAGACCTGGTCAACATACTGCAATATGCATACAAAAGCAGCCCAAATCCAAGGGCTGGTCCTCACCGTGACTATGAAGTTAATTTCCAAGCCGCCTTGTGATATAGGTGCTGCTTTTCATGAGGAACCATAGTTTAAATGGTACTTAGTGATGACCTCTATTAACAGAAATGGAATTCAAGTTTTTGTGATGATATTAGGATCTAAGTCAGTTTTATACCTCCAGGTCTTTCCATAGATACATAAGCTTCCAAATAAGCTACTAGAAGACATTTAGGGGGAAGAAATTCTCTTCACTGTGAGGTCAAAGTGACATTGGGATTACATACTCCCAACATATAATAGCACAGAGTAAACATTCTCATTCCAAAATGGATGAAATGGAACATTGGAATGATTGCACCAAAGCAAAACCAAAAATAGAGCAGAGAAAAAAACTAAACCTGCAGCTCCATGCTGGTATCTACCAAATGCTCACGACGAAATCATCTGAACTCTAAATGGCATAATTAGTCCCAACCCTCGAGCTCTACAACCTATAATACACAAAGTCTCTAACTTGGAATGATACAACTCCATGCCTGCTCTTCTCCATGGTGTACATCTCACAGCCATGTCTGCTTAGTTTTTTTCAAACTAGAGTCACCTGGGAATAAGGAACCTTAACTGAGGAATTTAGACCATTAGATTTGCCTGTGGACATGCATGTGGTAGGTATTTTCCTGACTGATGATTGATTTGGGAGAAAGACTTAGCCCATTGAGATGGTTTCACCTCTTGGAAAGTAGTCCTGAGTTAATAAGAAAGCAAGCTGATCAAGCCAGGAAGTAGCATTACTCCGTGGTCTCAGCTTGATTCCTGACTCTGGGTTCCACTCTTGAATTCCTGCCCTCACTTCCCTCAGTGATAAATTGTGAACCAAAAGTTGTAAGATTAAATACGCCCTTTCTTCCCTGAGTTGCTTTTTGTCATAGTGTTTACCACAGCAACAAAGAGCAAATTAGAACACTGAAAGCTCCAAACCCTTCCACATTTCTCCTGGAAACTACTTCCAAAGGCTCCAGAAGCACATGAGCCACCTTATCACAGCAAGAGAACTACTTCCTCCTCGGCACCAATTTTTCTGACTTAAGTACCTTCTCATCACTATGATCAAATACTCTGACAAAAGAAAGTTCAGGAAGAAAGAGTTTGTTTTGGCTTACAGTTCCAGAAGATACCGCCCAGCATCACAGGGAAGTGGCAGCAGGCAGAGAAGGCATTTTGGCAGGAAAGAGGAACCGGAAGCTGGCTGTTCATATCACATCTGCATCCAAAAAGCAGACAGTGAACAGGAAGTGGGGTTTATCTAGAAAGCCTCATACTTTCCCTTGAGGGTCCACCCCTTAAAGGTTTAAAAGACTTCCAAAATAGCTGGGGACCAAGTGTTCAATCATGTGAGTCTATGCAAGGCATTACAAATACAAACCACAATGATAATCTAAACTCATTGGTTTATGTGTTTTATGAAAACAAAAATGATATCAAAATTCTAGGCTATCTGACCAAACACAATAATCATGACAAAATGAATTTTAATCTTTTTTTTTAGGGTTTCTAGGACTGGAGGTGAACCCCGGGCTTTGCACATTGCTATTCAAGCCCCTTCCAGTGAGCTATATCATGAGCCCAAAAGGAAGTTTAGGCTGTGTTCCTCTCTAATAAAATGCAATGGCTGAAATACCCAATCTACTTAATGCTATGAAGATCTCAAGTCCATAAAACCAATCCATTCTCATGAGTTTAGAGAATGACCTTCATAGTAAAGACACAAAGTGAAAACAAATAAGCGTATACTTTATGCTGGAGATGACAGGGCTCCCAGGCTTGTCTGTAGACATGACACCCAGAAGAAAGATCCAAGATCCTCAGACCAAAGAAAATTGAAGGAAATGAAAGCATGAATCTCCAACAGATGAGGACCACGGATTGCATTTGGACCAAGTCAACTTGGCTGAACTGAAACCCACTTTACCTAGCTTAAGAAGCCACACCCCTACGCTTGAACACTGCTCTGATCCTTTGCCAGCCAGAGTGGCTGCAGAGATAGACACCATGTGCAGCAGAGCCACTGAAACACTCCCACCAAGAGCATCTGCCAAGATGAGAGCATCATATCTATGTTCTATGGTATATCTGGGGGGGCCATTTGGTGAGCAGAACAGAACCTGGAAGTGTAGAAAGTCCATTCCCCTAGCAGAGAAATGCAAGGCAAGATGCTCTGCAAGACCAACAGGAAAAAAAAAAACAACAACAAAACAAAAAATGTCTTCTTCTATGGACAATAGAGTTCTGACACACACAGCTCTTTAACTTTCATAAGATGATCTGCAAGAGGGCTAACAGCTGTGTATACATGAAGTTGTGTTTGGCTCAGTATAGAGGTTACTCTCTTTCACTCTGGATTTTCTGGAAGTTGTGTACATCTGTAAGATATCAGCTGCTAAGATGTTGCCCCAGGCTTTGTCTCCTAAAGAATGCATGTTAACACAGAGAAAGGACCATCATCCCTGATCTCAGACATGGACTGGACAGTAAGAAACAAACTGCGGTGCAGCCACGGTCATGGAAATGGGCTGGTAAGATGCTTGGTTTTTCACTGGGGCAGTTCAGACTTCCACAGAGGCCAAAGTGGAATTAGGATTTGTGTTTTCCCATGCGTGTCTGAGATAGCCGAAGGACTGGCAAATGTGCTCTTGGATATCTCCCATCTGTTCAAGTCCTCCAACCACGGCAGGGTTCTCTGGACAGGAATATTACAAATAAGAGAGGAGGGAGTTTGCATACAGGTTTATGGAGCACAAGATGAAAAGATTGCCAGACGTGAGAAACTGATTTTCTTACAAATATTTACTTGTGGGCACTCTAATTTGAGTTTTTCCAAGCTGACAGCAAGAAGCCAGAATTGACAAGTGAAAAGTGCATGAAAATATGCCTGAGTAACAGAGGAAAATCTACCCTGATGCAAAGACCAGTCAGTCTTTACTAATCCTTTCTCTGCCTATGTGACATAACATTTGTTAAAAAGCATATGTGAGTGGCCATCAACGTTAAAATATAGAGTCTGCCGTGGTAAACCACATTTGTAATACTGTCAGTCATCAGGGGCTGAGGAAGGAAAGTTTTAAGCTTCTGGCCATCCTAGGCTGTATTGTGAAGCCCTGACTCACCCAAACAAATAAACAAGCAAACAGAGGTGCAAATTTTTCTGTGTTAGAAGCCCTGTCTACTAGTTTTGTGATATTCCCCAAGCACATTAAACATTTTGAGTTTCCTTGTTTTCTGGACTGTGAATCAAAGTTCTATGAATAAAAGATTCTCCGAGGCTGATTGGCTTGCTGATGGTTGTAGAAAGTTGGAATGCCAAAGATCTAAAGAAAAAAGAAAAAATTATCTTGGGATACCTTTAGCCCCTTTCATAGCCGTTCATTGTCTACCTAGTGTCCAACCTGATGTCCTTTCAACACCAGATAAAACCTATGAAATGAATTAACCGACCACTAGCCTCTAGCCAGTCAGAAGCTATGAGCGTCATCAGATAACACCTGAAACCTGCAAGCAGGGGACCCTTTCTTTTCTGGAACCCACTTAACTGCTTTCACATTAGAACATTCAGGGTGACCTGAATCTATGTTCCTTGTTAGCTGTTGAAAGATATGACACAAAGCTTCAATGAATCAAGTTGAAACCAAGTATATATGGATTTATAAACAAACTGCTTAGCAACGATGTAGGAACAGACACTATTACCCTGGGGGATGCCCACACACTGCTTTCTTCCTCTTTCCTCCACTTTCCATTGCCTCTGTTTTGAAAACTCTCTTGTTATTATTAATTTTTAATGAAACCAGTATGTTTAAGATACTTAACTGCAGAGTTATTTGCTGGTCTTGAGTTGCTGTTTCTCCTCAGTCAGATAAAGTGGCAGCCTTTGCCTTCTTTTGCGCAACAATGACAGCAAGAAACCAGAAGCCCAGTGGAAGAGACTTAATCTGATGCTTCAGCAAGCCTTCTTTTTCTCCTTTAGGAAGAACACAGAAAGGAATAGGATGAAGAGCTCTTTGAAAACCTTGATAACAGAAGAAGAAGAAAACAGGAAACAAGTTAGGAACCTGCCACAGAGGGCCTCTGAAAGGCTCTGCCTTGCAGACTATCAATGCAGATGCTGAGACTTATGGCCAGCTGTTGGGCAGAGTGCTTGGAATCTTATGAAAGAAGAGGGAAATAGTAAGATCTGGAGAGGACAGGAACTCCACAAGGAGAGCAACAGAACCAGAAAATTTGAACACAGGGGCTTTCCAGAGACTGATACTCCAACCAAGTACCATGCATGGAGATAACCTAGAACCCCTGTACAGATGTAGCCTATGGCAGTTCAGTGTCCAAGTGGGTTCCATAGTAATGGGAACAGGGACTGCCTCTGACATGATCTGATTGGCCTGCTCTTTGATCACTTTCCCCTGAGGGGGGAGCAGCCTTACCAGGCCACAGAAGATGACAATGCAGCTACTCCTGATGAGATCTGATAGACTAAGATCAGAAGGAAGGAGAGGGGGACCTCCCTTATCAGTGGACTTGGGGAGGGGCATGTGTGAAGAAGAAGGAGGGAAGGTGGGATGAGGAGGGAAGAAGAAGGGGTTTATGGGGGGGATACAAAGTGAATAAAGTGTAATTAATAAATAAAATAAAATTATAAAAATTAAAAAAAGAAAACCTTGATAACAAAACCCACTCACGGCTAAAACATAACAGTGAGATATAGAACACTGTATGCTAACAGCAAAGTAGAGTAACATGGTTGACTTTCTTAGTCAGGCATCAACCTTAGAGAGGAGCTGAGCAGACACATGGTAAATAAATGAAAAACATACTTTAAAATGTGCCTTAGAATTGTATGTCTAATGTTATTCTGACATTGACAAAACTGCTGAAAAATTAAGTTATATAGTTTCATTAGATTAGCTAAATGTCATTTAAGGCAAAAAGGAAAACAACTTCAGTATAATTTCAAATGGCTCCTCCATAGCAGACACAAACTGGCTGGAGCTCTCTATTGTGTCAGAATTTCTGCTGTTTCTGTGTCTACTCAACCTGTGGAATTGGCTCTTCCCTTCCTCCACACCCAAAGCCCCATCCTCTGCCAAACTTCTAAAAGGAGTTTCATACGTTTTCATATTCTCTCTACTTTCTTATAGTAACCTTTCCTCTCCATCAGCTTTGTCAGCCATTGCTCACAGGCCCATGGCTTCACTTCAACAGATTTCCGAAAAGTCTTGAGATTATTAAATACTTGTGTTCCCTACCTCTTTGTTGGTAAGCTCCTAAGACACCATGCTCATGGGCTTCTCCTAAGTGCAGGCATTTAAGAGAAGGTTTCTAGAATTTTCTTGCTTTGTCTGTCAGGCTGCCTTTTCTACCTGAATGTCAATAGAAAAGCTCCCTGCTGAAATGCCTCTCTGCCTTCCACCCAGAGAATGAACAAGTCCTTGAATGTGCTAGGTAAGTGCTCCACCACTGAGCTAGATATGCTCTGTCACTTTAAAACAGGCTCCAGGCTGCTCTTAAACTTCTGGCTTAAACCTGGAATTTTCTGGCCTCAGTCTTCACATTTGTGGCAACTACAGTCTAACAGTGCCAGGCCCAGATACATCTACCTATTGATCTGTACATCTCATGGGTACAGCCGACTCAGCTCTTGATGGCTATGTGAAATCAATGAAAGATGGTACCTCAAAATACAGTTTTAGTTAATACCCACTCCTTCTGGCATACCTTTAGTTAAACATGTCTGCTCAAATCCTCAAATCAGACACAAACACCTAGTTCTCTTTGACTGACATTTCTTGTGAACCTCAAAAGTTGCTCAGTTGTCATTTCCATGACCGCAAATGCCTCCGCCTATAGTCTTTAGTTTGCACCATTAAGTTCAAGGTCAAATTCCCATCACCCCCTTTTCAGAGCTAACCATAGGAGAGTGATCGTTCAGTCTGTAGACTTCAGCACCAGATCTGGAGTAGAATTGCCCCAGCAACCTTAAAGGACTCATCACAGAAAAGAATAGCAACCAAAAAGGAAAGAAGATGAAAAGAGGAGGGAAGAGGAAGGAAGGAAAGGAGGGATGAGAGAGTGAAAAAGAAAGAAAGAGAGGGAGGGAGAGAAATAAAAGAAGAGAAGAAAGGAAAGGAAAAGATGAGAAAAGAAAAGACCAAATAAAAAAACACTCCAAATTGATTTTTGGCTAGGTGGGCAAACATTTTTAACAAAGGCTTTACTACCATCTGCTGGAAGATTTGGTGAACTGCATTTGAACCAATGATTGAATTCAGCCTCTAAATTCTAAGCACAGCTTTTCAAGCTGGATACCACAGCAGCTGTTAAAGATTTCTGCAAGAAGTATTTTTGACTTATAATTTAGGAATATTTGATTGGCTTTAGATTACAAAAGCCATGTTACTGCTGACGGAACTTCAGTAAAGCAATGACTGGTCTGTTAAGTAGTGTTATGTGTGGTTTGTAAAGCACCTTTCTAATGTCAGATACCCTTCAAAAAAATCACATTTTCTAACATCCAGACTTTCAGTGCTTTCTGGTCTCTTGAGTGAGGCTGCCTGTACATTTACTTCTTTTAGTTGTTGGTTAGTGTTTGGGGAGTGTGTTCTCTTCCTACTGCTTGGTTGTGCGTGTCAGCTTGACACAAGCTAGAGTCATCAGAGAGGAAGGAGCCTCAGTTGAGGAAGCGCCTCCATGAGATCCAGCTGTAAGGATCCATGGGGGAGGGCCCAGCTCATGGTGGGTGGTCCCATCCCTGGGCTGGAGGTCCTGGGATCTATATGGAAGCAGGCTGAGCAAACCAAATAAAGTAAGCCAGTAAGCAGCACCCCTCCACGGCCTCTGCATCAGCTCCTGCCTTCAGGTTCCTGCCTGGTTTGAGTTCCTGTCCCAACTTCCTCCAATGACGGGTTATAATCTGTAAGTTTAAGCCAAAACAAAACACAACACAGCAAAACAAACAAAACAAAACAAAAAGAAGAAAGAAAAAGAAAACCTTTTCTTCCCAACTTCCTTCTCAGTCTTGGTGTTTCATCGCAGCATTAGAAATCCCTAGGACACTCTTTGTCATATAGAGATGGTACTATGAGACTTCTCAGGGGTGACAGGAAGAGCAGGTCAGCAAAGGCTGGGAAACCGCTCCACAGTGCCTGCCTGCTAAGAGTGTTTAACTTTTGCTGCTCTCCTTAACCCCAGCCGACTGCCGGAAGTAGTACATAAGCCTACCAGCAGGTGGCAGTGGTCCCGCATAGGTTTCCATCAGTCACGCTTAAAGAAAGACGTTTATTAGCTATTCCTAAGTTAGTAAGATTTTTGAAGTATAATTTGTATATAACAAAACGTCATCAAAATAAAACCTCAGCTGAGGTTGTGTATAATAAAACCTCAATTATAAAGGCACGGTTTTATGAGTTGTGAGACTTTGTACAGTAAAACTTAACTGTTAAGTGATCATCACCACTGTTGGGATAAAGAACTGTCACCACCCTGGGCTCCCAGAGCATCTTCATACTTATTGCCGCCTCCAGCCCTTACCAATCAGTGGTTAAATAATCCTCCAAGTAAGCAACGGCCCAATATCATGAAAAAAAACCTAATTAAATGCAATGGGGTACAAACAAATCAGACATGGAAGTAGGAAGGGTACTTACTAAGCAGGAGGAATAGGGTTTGGCAGGAGAAGGAAGGGATAAGAGAGGGCCATCAGGAATATGATCAAAGGGTTGTCAAAGAATATCTTTAAAATCATTCTGCTTTTATAAGGGTAATTCTATCAGTGGGTAAGATTATTTGCGAATAACAGTATAGGACCTGCTTCATTTATCTTAGAGTCAAGGAAATAGGTAAAATACTCTCTTGCTCTACGTGTTTCCCATAATTTTAATAACATTTGCAATTGTAATTTATCAATTGTATTTTTACTTGATACATGTTATTCTTCTTTAATGTAAACCATTATTCCGAGCCAAGTCTTTAATTGTTTTTGATACAATCTGACCTTGAACTTACAATCACCCTGCATCTGCCCTTGAGTACCTGGATCCAGAGTCTGTTGCATTTTTTGTTTGTTTGTTTGTTTGTTTGTTTGTTTGTTTTTTAATGGTAGCTTTTCCAAGCAGGGCATATGAGTAGTTTGCTTCTTAGATCTCTGTACGTCTTGAAATGCTGTTCCTACACAACACTTCCTATAGAGTCTCTGGAAGATGGTGGGCTACAAAAGCCCAGCACATGACTTCACTGTCTTCTGTTTGCTGTACTGCAAATAAGAGCAATGCTGTTAGCATTTGTTCTTTCTTGTCTTTGTAATCTGTTTTCTCTGTCTGGAAGCTTAACAGGATAGTCCTAACCCTGTAGATGCCTTCACTGTGCCTGGGTAAGACCAGAGGTGTTTCTTTGGTCATTAAACAAGTCCAGTCTCAAACTTTTTGTTTCACTTATTAATTTGACTGCCCTGCCCCTTTTATTTCTGAGACAATGCAAGTGGCCTGGAATTCCCTCCATGTATCCCAGACTAGCCTTGAATTCATGATATCCATGCCTCAGCTTCCTGAGTGTGGAGCTGGAATTTATTACCTGAAAAATCAAAACTTACATCTTCATGTAGCTTGTAGTATTTCTTCTATTTTTATTTTTATCTTATTTTATATTTATTTTAAATTTATTTTATTTTTTATTTTATGTTTTTAACTCCCATTTTGCTTTGTTTTCTTCTGAAAACAGTTGTGTTGGAAATTACCAATTTGATGAAAGGGATACAGCACTTTTTATTCCTATTTAAATGTCTTCTTCCCTTGTTCGTGAACAGGATTCCTTAGCTAGCTTTCAGGGTCATTGTGAATCCAGCAATCAGCACTGTCTATGCTACTGTTCATATCCTTGTTTTTAAATTATACCCTTTGCTACTTGAAAGTTATATGAAAATGTTTTTTTCCATTTTTTTTAGTCATCCATACAGAAGGACAGGCCTGGTGGCACACACCTATAGTTTCAACACTCAGAAGGCTGAGGCAGGCAGGAGGCCATAAGTTCTAGGGCAGACTAGGCCAGGTGGCAAGTTCTTATCTCAAAACACTAATTAATAATAAATAAATAAATAGATAAATAAATAAATAAATAGATAGATAATAGATAGATAGATAGATAGATAGATAAACAAGCTACTAGAAAAATGTAAAACAAATTATGTTGTTTGTAAGAAAATGAATGGAACTAGAGAGCACCACAGAAAACAGAATAAGCCAAAATCAGAAAGAAAAAAAAATTACATGTTCTCTTCTAGAAAAGTTATAAATGACAAAAAGTAAAAAAAAAAAAAAAAATTTATGCCATGAAAGTAGTGTTTAGGAAGAGGCTGGAACTGAAGGGAGAGGGAAGGAGATAGGAAAGTATAATAGTGGTTTAAGTATAGTGAAAATGCATATCATTTAACTGATAAGAAAAAATAAAATTCAAAAAAAAATTAAAAAAAAGAAAATGCATATCATTGAGTAAATGTGTTCTTGTAAAACCCGTCACTTTGTATAACAAACATGTGGTTAATAAAATTTTCTTTAAAGAAAAGAACTTGGTTGAGGACAGAAAGTCAAGACTTGAAAAGAAGGCAAAGAAACAATTTGTGAATGAGGTCAAATACACGGGAGAGATTCAAGTTCACGGTGAAGAAGACAAATAGCAGGAAAATGTGTTACAGAATAGAGCTGCACAAACAAAGGTGCTACTTGAGTGAGTGGAGAGGCACAGTGCTGCAGGGCATGCAGGAGTGCTGGAATCAGTGACAAGTAGAGTAGCCAGCCAGGAAGTACAGGAGGAAGAGCAATGCCATGAGCCTGACGCAGAGTTGGCAAAGACACTTGCCAGGGTAGGTTCCAGGGCTTGCCAAAGGGAGATCTGCAGATGAGCCTCGTGTGTCTAGAAAATGCTTTGATAAACATCCATCTGTCCTCAACATGAATAATTTTTCAGCTCTCCAGTTATTTCATCTGAGATAGATAGATAGATAGATAGATAGATAGATAGATAGATAGATAGATAGGTATGATATATGATATAGGTAGATAGATGATAGAGATAGATAGATAGATAGATAGATAGATAGATAGATAGATAGATAGATAGATAGATAGATAGATAGAATTCCTTTTCTTTAAATACAGAATCAGTGGTTTCAAAAACCCACACTATTATTATAAGGGAGATTCAATAAAACTGGAAGATCTCTCTCTTGGGCAACTGTCAGACGGAGAACTAGGTTTCCCTCTCTCAAGAAGCTGTTGACAACCAACCAACCACTAACAACCTAATACTAATGGGTACACGGTACATGTAGGAACCAACAGATTTCTGGGTTTCTCCAAGATCCTCAGGCAGAGAAATGATCTCCTGAGGGGAATGCTTTGTTCAGCAAGCCCCTAGATGTTCTAGAAAACTTTGGCCTGAGGTCACCACTTCTGAGTTACTGGTTGACTCTTCATTCACTTACTGTCTCCAGCAGATGTGTTGGTCACCTGTGAGGTGAGGTTTTTCAATTCCCCTATTCCAAGGCTTCGTGAGGAATATCTCTAGGATGCTTCTAGGCTATATCAAGATCCCTGGGGCATTTATAACTAGGTGAGGTATATCCCTTTTCACTCCAAGCTTTGTATTCATTCTACCAGGCTCAAACTGATTTTGTCTGATTCCTCTGTAGGATGAAGACCTTATGAGAGAGGAATAGTGAAATACTGCCACCATTTCTGAATCTTTTCAACTATTAAACTTGCATTACTAAACCGCTTAGCTCCATTTCTCTAGCATTACAAATTCTTTGACATAAGTACTTTATCTCTTAATTCTCCCTTATCCTCACACTCTCCTTATCATGATGTTTGGCCAAAATTTGATAGTTTTTCTCCAATTCACATTAGATCACTTTTACAAACAACTGCAAGACATATGTCCACATGGTCACACGATCTTTTCTTTGCCTAAAGAAAGCAAGTGAGAATGTCATCCATGATTAAAAACTTGTATGTATGAAATTTCTGTTTGTCGACACTGAAAAGGATCTGTTTCATTCTAAAAGAGATGGACAAAAACATAATTTTAGGCTAAGAAATCATTCCTATGAACAAACAAAGAAAGAGTATCATCCCAGCTCCATTCTTCTCCACACCACAAAATGAAATGTTTGCTATAGATTCTGGGGCTCACTGTAACAGCAACAACAGTAAAGTGTTTCTTTCAAAGCCTTATCCTCCATGCTTTTGATTTAAAATTCTAGTTTTATACAGCTTTTAAACATCCTTTTTAAAACAAGACAGCCTTTATTCCATGTACCCCACCCCCCTCCAAAAAGAACCAAGGTCTAAATACTGTGTGGATTGGGACTGGCCTCCATGTTCACGGAAATGTCTAGGCTGTTTTCACTAAAAGCAAATTCCTGAAAGTCTGTTTGTGGAGACTAATAGATTAGATAGAAGTGTTCACTGTGGCCACCATTCATGGACCAAAGGTCAAAGTGAGCATTAGTTTTGTTAAAGTATAATCTGGTGCCTTGCTCAATCAACTCCATGCCGGTTTGTCTTAAAGTTCTTGAAGGAAAAACAGAAAGTAGTCCTCTTGGCTCACAGGGAAATATGTTTTATGACACTCAAAAACTTTTCTGCATTCATTTCTAAAGAGGACATCCAGTAACTTAAAGAATCGCTCATTTTGGAGAAAAACAGATAAAGTAACTCAGACCAAGAAAACCAGGATTAAATGTAAATGTCATGTGATTTTATAAAGGTAAAACCCATGAAGAAGACATTGCCCTATAGTCTGGAAAGAATATACCTAGGGCTGTTATTCATGCTAATCAGGACTTCACGAGTGTAAGTTGTCCCTTTCCACAAAGGCTGCAGCCCGACACATGCCATTGCATTCACTGGAAAGCATACTGGTTGGGTAGTCACAATAAAGCAGCCACTTTAAGTGATCATTTCCGGCTGGCTCGGCAAGGCAGGGCCACCTCTGTGTCAGTTCTTCCTACTGTGCAATTCTTGTTAGTGTACCATTTTGGAAAAGTCAAGAAAGGGCTAATGGTTGTGTTTGAGAACTT
The DNA here is from genome assembly GCF_907164565.1 of Psammomys obesus. Taxonomy (NCBI): domain Eukaryota; kingdom Metazoa; phylum Chordata; class Mammalia; order Rodentia; family Muridae; genus Psammomys; species Psammomys obesus. The sequence goes on along the minus strand of NW_026585987.1, from coordinate 9,410,893 downwards.
AAGACTGTAGGACTATAACTTACCAAAACTGTATTATGTCCATTCATCCCCAAAGTATCCTCTGGACCAGGTCAGAGCCTGTAGACATAGTAATCAGAGTACTATAAAGGTCCAAACTTGAGCAGACTGTGGTGGTACTGGCCTGGGACCCCAGCACTGAGGAGGCTGAGGAATGTGGATTGTGAGTTGGATTCTAGTCAGAACTGCATATTATAGAGAGACCATGTCTCAGAAAGTAGACCAAAGCAATAAAAGTCCAAACATTAACAACCCAACCTATTGGTGAATTGCTGGTTCTTTCTCCTTTACAGAAGCTGACCCACACAAGCAAGAAAGGAAAGCAAAACGGATGGCAGACAGTGTCTAGAGACATTGTGCTCTAGACAAACTATGGCCAGATGGTGGGAACCCTTCTTTCTTAGAAAACAGAGCAGTACACTTTGTTGAAAACGTGACCTGATGGATTGTATAAATTCATGTCTTATTAAGCTTATTAAGTCATAATATTACGACCCTCACTTTACTGATGAGAAAACTGAGACCCAAAGAAGGTAAAAACAAATAGAATCCTACAGCTGATAATACATTGAACTAGCTCTGAAGGCAGAGATAGAATAGTCACAAGGTTAAGGCACATTGGGCTACATAACAAGACTCTGACTCAAAAAAAAATAACAAAATAAAATAAAATAATAAAAGACTGAATTAATGTTTAATTCAAGCAATTTGATGCTAAAGCTTATAGCTATAGCCATTCAAACTATTTCCCAAAGCAAAACTTGCCATTTTTTTTTGCCAGTGGTGTTGCATGAAGTATGATCTGTATCAGATTACCTATTTATTTTTATCTATCTATCTATCTATCTATCTATCTATCTATCTATCTATCTAT
>NW_026585987.1:9380210-9409991 GCF_907164565.1 Psammomys obesus | reverse complement strand
TATCTATCTATCTATCTATCTATCTATCTATCTATCTATCTATCTATTGGTTTTTCAAGACAGGGTTTCTCTGTTTAGCCTTGGCTGTCCTAGACTCGCTTTGTAGAAAAAGCTGGCCTCAAATTTACAGAAATCTGCCTGACTCTGCCTCCCTGAGTGCTGGGATTATAGGCATGTGTCACTGTGCCCGGCTACCTGTTTACTGAAAAATAATTTTCATACATTATATTCTGATCACACATTTCTCCCCCAACTCCTGCCAGATTCTCATCTCATCCTCCACATACACTCAACTCAACACTCTTGCTCTCTTAAAAAAAAAGATACAAGAAATACACACACTCCACAGAAATAAAAACCAAAATACACAAGCAAAAGGCCAATAAGACTAAAACAAAAGGCTCAAATAAAGCAACTTGAGACAAAAAGTATACAAAAATAGCACTGAGTTTGTTTTGTGTTGGTGAACTATTTCTGAACATGTGATCTACCCTTAAAGATGCTAATATATCCAGTGCAGCGAGACTCCACTGGAGAAAATAAATGGATAGTCACCAAGAATGTCAATTACAGATAGCTTTTTGATTGGCAGTAGGAGCCCATGTCCACTTACCCTGTCAGTGCTGGTAACTGTGGAGGCTCAGTGTGTGCTGACAGTGTCTGTGAATTCACATGTTCCTCAGTCCTCTTGTGTCTGGAGAACACTCTTTCCTTAGAGTCACCCCTGGCTCTTAAAGTTATTCTGCCTCCCCTTCTGCCAAAGGTTTGGTTATGAGACTTAGTATCTGTTTTGAAACACTTAGGTAGAGTCTTTCAGATGCCTTCTGTGGTAGACTCCTGTCATATGTCCAATGCATATCCCATTTGTCTTTGTAAGTGAGGATTGATCATCTTACCCCGTGTCTGCTTTCTTGTTTATCTTCTTTAGGTGTATAGATTTCATTATGTTTATCATATCTTGTAGGTCTATATAAGTGAGTATATACCATGTTTGTCTTTCTCCTTCTGGGATACCTCACTCAGAATGATCTTTTCTAGATCCCACCATTTTCCTGCAAATTTCATTATTTCCTCCTTTTTGATTGCTGAGTAGTATTCCATTGTGTAATAATACCACAATTTCTGTATCCATTCCTCCGTTGAGGGACATCTGGGTTGTTTCCAGGTTCTGGCTATTACAAATAAAGCTGCTACAAACATGGTTGAGCAAATGTCCATTAGCAAATTTTGGGTATATGCCTAGAAGTGGTATAGCTGGGTCTTGAGGTAGCACTATTCCTAATTGTCTGAGAAAGTGCCAGATTGACTTCCAAAGTGGTTGTACAAGTTTACACAGAATACACCTTTCTAACAGCTTCGGAAGGTGTTCGGAAGGTTAACATGACCTAAAAACTATAAACAACCCTAAGAATCATCAGCAGGTTATCACGGCAAATTCCTGGTACCAATGGGAATAATGTGCCTAGAAACCCAGCATGGAATGCAGGAAGACTCAGATAAGGAAATGAAAATAAAGTGACAAATATTCAAAGACATTTATCTCCTCACCTAAGTGTGTGAAGAAGCTTCTACATTGGACCACAAAATAAAATTTACACAACTTGGAGTTCTGGCCTCACACACAACACACTTTTGTGAAGGGAAATAAATAAGAAGGCAACCTCCCTGTGGCATGTCATCCATCCGCTTAGGGAGATGGCCTAGAAAATGAGTAGGACATTACTCATTACTGTTGGCATTAGCTTCCTCTGCAAGACCACAGCACTGTTTTGAGACAGGAAGAACTGAGAAGACTTGCCCTGACCTCAGGTCTTCATTGTCCCTTTCTTCAGCCATCTTTAGAAAGGCACCACCCGAAGGTTTTCTGGCTTTGAGGCACCCACGTGCTGTTCTCAAATGCCCAAGATATAACAGGCATTCTGAAATTACTTCATTAATCAATTGATTCAGCACAAATTGACTTTGATTGCCAACCCTCCGTTATTGTAACAGATGGGTCCATGTTGTTATGAACACATGTAACTTCTTGACAAAATATTTCACTTCATTCACTAGAGAACATATATACAGTGTGTTTTCTGTATGCATTTTAATGTAGTAAAAAACTTCTGAGAACATCCAAACATAATGATATATTTAATCCAGCACTCTGGAGTCAAAGCTAAATGAATCTTTGTAAATTCAAAGCCAGCTTGGCCCGCATAGAAAGTTCTAGGATCATTAGAACAACACAGTAATACCAAAAATAAATAAACAAATAAATAGATAGCTTGAAAGAGGGTTAAGATCACTAGACTATTAGCTCAGTTTTGAGTTTGACATAAAGTGGGTTGTGTTTTTATATGAGTCACAGCTTCAAAAACACATGGAAATCTGAGTGGCATCACACTTAAGCCACATGTGATGATACATAGCGTTATGTTAACCAGTGTCTTGTACACCATCTGCTTTGGTGCTGCAGCAATGGCCCTTGCTTTGACCCATTCTATCCAAACAGAAGTAGAGAAGTATTTACATTCATACACTTTACCCAAGTATGTACCCAAATATGTACATCAGAGGTTCACTGATGGAACTCAGAGTGGGGTGGAGGTGACTCATGATTTGCTGACACTGGAGACAAGAGGAGGCAAAAAGGAAGACAAACAAGGATGATTAAAGACAGAAGTAGTCATGGCTCACCCTAATCACGCTCACTTATGCAATCATATGTTGGCTTCTTCTACTAAAATGCCACCAAGGGGCTTCCCAGACCCAGTTGGACCAATAGACATGAGAACTTTCTATGCCAGAGCCCAGTAAAAGTGTCAGCCATTATCCAGTGCCACTGTGCACCCTGTACAGAGACTAAGACAGAGATGTGGTTCTTAATTCTGAATCAGCTGTCACCAAGACAATATAGTCAAAAGTTCAGGTTCAAATTTGTGTTTTGTCACCTTGTGAGTTATGTGATGTTATATCTGGTAATAAACAGGGAATGGTAAAATATTTTCTAAACAAGACTGCTGTGAGAAACAATTTAATGAATGCAAGAAAGCACAAAACATAAAAGTCTGGGCAGCACAGAAAATATCTAATAAAGGTAAATGTTCCTATGACATCAACCCAGAATGCCTGAAAGTACTTTTTATGTTATTTAACTACAATCTAACCAATATCAAAAATCTATTTAGTGTTGAACAATTAAGTTAGGAATGCACCAAAGAGTTTGGTTAAAATAGAAAAATGTGGCTAGAAGTGTAAGCTAGCAGCAGAATAACACTTAGCTTGCTTGATGCTCAAGCCTGGGCTAAGTCTCCATCAAGGCAATAAGAAAGAAGGAAGAAAGAGAGAGAGAGAGAGAGAGAGAGAGAGAGAGAGAGAGAGAGAGAGAGAGAACTTCCATTGCTCACCTACCAGACTCAAGGAAAGAAAAAAAGATTCCCCCAGAGCCTGAGAAAATACTTTTGTTGTTGCTTTCATTGCTTAAGCAATCTGGTTTGTGGTGATGTGGTATGGTGTTGTGGTTTGAGCATCCCTCCAAAATTCCTGCTGAAGTTTAACTGCAACTCTCACAGTATGTGGAAATGGTGCTCTCGTGGGAACTACACCCTAATGCTAGAGCTATTGCCATTACCTTGTGGTAAGTCACTGAAGGAAGGACACGGCTCTGAAGGTCAGCTGTCTCCTCCCTGTGCCCTTTACTCAGATCTTGCTCTCTGAAGTGCCCACTCTCCAGGTGACATCCTTCTGCATTTTATGATACGGCAGGAAAGCCCTTATCCGATATTAGCCCCTTATAATTGAGCTTCCCAACACCCAGAACAGTGAGAAATAAATGTCTTTTCTCGACAACAACTACATCAGCCATGATCTGTTACAAGTAGGCACAAAGAAACAAGACATACAACAAGCCCCGGGAAATAATCCAGTTGGCATTATGATACAATGGAACGGAAATTAAAATAGGGAGAGGAGGGCTTAATTTCAGCTCACCCTATGACCACTGTGACCTATGAGAAAATCCTGTTCTAATGCTAAACCTTCATTTGTTTTATGTGTAAAACAAACCTAACAGGGTCACATGAAAATTAAATAAAATCTTTCTAAAATACAATGGGATTTCCAAATTATGCTCAGTTCAACTTGAGGTCTATGAAAACAGATTCTGTGGTGAAGTCAATTTAGAAAATCCAATATACATGATTTCTCTACTGAAGACTCACAACATTGTTTGTTATAGTAAATACACATTGAGTATTTGTAATTTATAGCTTATTTAGCCTTCCCCCCAAATATCTTTGGCAAATGAGTAATTCCATGGAAGGAAGCCCGTAAATGTCTTATAGATAGTTGCATTCTTTCAGAGCATAGCTTACGAAACACTGCTTAGAAAAGTGCTGGGCCATTGGAAGATGCTCCTGGCCGCTGGTGAGATAACCCCGTGGGGAAGGGTGTCTGCTCTCAAGCTTGAAGACTTAAGTTGATACCTGGAACCTACATGGAGAAGGAAAGCATGAACCACTCCCCACAGACACAGACCCTAAATAAATGTAATATTTTGAAAAGAGTAATTTTTGTTGCAAACACAATGCGGGATAACTAGGAAATCGGTATATATGTCACCATGGCAATGCTCTCTCACTCTTGTGTTTTACCCCAGTGTCTTCCAGTAAAGGAAACCAGAAGAGCTAGCTGTATGACAGGAGAGACCGGTTCTTAAAAATTCAAGCTCTTCCCCCAAATTCAGGGCAAACCATTTTCCCCAAATTGCTCTGACTCCAGAAGGATGGCAGAAAAAGTTCAGATAAATGTTTAACATTTTAGCATTTGTACCTGGACAGACAATCTCACAAATATCATTGGAAGAAATCTTTTTCATCGTAATGTTTGCATCTTAAGACTTATTTGTTAATAAAAAATATTTATAAAGAAAATGTATTTCCTTTAAAAACAAAAATCAACTTAAAATTACCTTCTTTGTTAACACTTTTACTGGCTGTAAAGTATTGGACATACAATAGCATAGACTATTTTATATTAGAAAAATCAGATTGCCTCAGAGACCCATAAACTGGTAAGTATCCTAACAATTCTGAGTGATGTGTTCGTTCATCCATTATCCTAGCCATGGGAACATCAAGTATGATAGACGTCTCTAACCTCCTAGAGCTTGTGCGCTAAAAAGAGGGAGAGTGAACACAACAAAGTGAGTGAAACTCCAAGCAAGGTGATGATCTCATCACGCAGAAGAATTAAAGGAAAGAGAATAGGAAGTGCAGTTATTTCTTGGCCAGAAAAGGCCTCACCTAGCAAAGATGAGCAAAACAGATGAAAAATGTAGAGAAAGTCAGATTAGGGGAAGTAAAGGGATTACAAAGCTGAAGATTACAGGCATGGATGCCTGTTCAAGAAGGGAATGCTGAGCTCACTCATAGGTCAACAAGGAAGCCCCATGTAACTGGAAAGAAAAACTGATAACAGAGAGATTAGATGAGACAACTTGGCAAAGGAACTAACAGCAGAGATTGCACCGCGATGCTGGAGGACACGGTCAGACTTTGACTTAAAGTGAGTGAAGTAGTTTTGGTTATTGAGCAGTGAAGTGATATGACCTGACTTGGTGGAAAGCTACAGTATGGGAGAGGAGGAACCTGTGAATACGATAACATCACTTAGAGACTGCTAATTCAAATTCAGGTGATGAGACTCAAACTAACCCTACAGTTACAAAGGGGGCGAAAGTGTGAAAGTGTTTCAAAGGCATAGCTGATGAGATTGGCTTGTGGGCATGGCTCTGCCTGATTCTAAAGCAGGTGAAGTAAAAGAAAAAACGCCTCCACAGTGCACATAAGGTAGGTGTGAGGTCTAAAGCTCAGTGCATGCAAAGAAACCTAGATGACATTGTGTGAGCTGGTTGACTGACTGGGAGCGAGACTTTTAGAAAGAGGTAGATGAAGCAGAAGGGAGAGTTAAGAATATGGCTTGGCACAAACTATTCTAAGGTGCCTTTACATCCAATGGCAATGTTGAGTACACAATGGGATATGCTAGCAGGACACCAGGGTAATCTTCATGTAGCTAGGGCAATATTGGTGTCTTTTAGTTATAAATGACATTTAAATCCCTAAGATTTGAAAAGGTCATTCAGCAACTGGCTTTAAAAGCTGAAGACTAAGTTTTTAGTGTCTACCAATAAATGGAAACCATTTTATAAATACAATGTTCAAAATAAATAAATAAATAAATACAATGTTCATTTTAATCTTAATAAGAAATATGTAGATAATGTGTTAGATACTTTTCTGTTGCTGTGATAAAACATCAGAAGCAATTTACAAAAGGAAGAGTTGATTTGCATATGGTTGCAAGAGGGTCCATCATGGTAGGTAACCATGGCAGCATGGTGGAAGGAGCAGGGAGCTGAAAGAGTATACCTCTTACTGCAGATATGAAGCAGGGGAAGTGAACAGGGAGTAGATTATGGCTGTTAATTCTCTAAGCCTTTCTCTCGAGATTTACTTCCCCCAGGATGGCATGTTCTCTAAGTCCCTCCAAACAGAGCTACCAGCTAGGGACTGAATGTTCAAATGCCTGAGTCTATAGAGTACTTTACCTGTTCAAACCACTACAGGTAGCATGAGAAGGACAGCATATATTATAACAGCAATGAAAATTCTTCACTGTTTATTAAAAAAAACAGTGAAAAAGAAGCATGTCAGCAGGTCATTGGAAAACACAGTCCATATCCTCTGAACTAGGAAATGCTAATGAATTCAGGAGAATCAGTAAGAACCAAAATTGTAATCCCTGTTATTCTCTTTTTAATTGTTAATGTTTTTCTTCACAATTTATTCATTACGTATTCCAATTGAAGCCTCCCTCCCCTAATCTGATCCTCCCTTCATCTTCCCCTATCCCTTTCCCCTAGTCCACTGAAAGGAGGAGTTCACTATTTCCATCTGCCCACAGTTTGTTAAGTCTCATGAGGAATGCCTGGATCCACTTCTGTGGCCTGGCAAGGCCATATCACCAGGAGCAAGTGATTAAAGAGCAGTCAACTGAGCTTGTGATAGAGACAGGTCCTGTTCCACTCACTCAGAGATCCACATGAAGACTGAGCTGCCAATCGGCCACATCTGAGCAGAGGGTCTAGGTCCTCTCCATGTATGGTCCTTCATTGGTGCATCAGTCTCTGCAGGACCCCCTGGGTTCAGATCTTTTAGTTCTGTTGCTCTCCTTGTGCAGATCCTGTCCCCTCCACATCACTCTATTACCACCCCTCTCTTCCTCTATAAGACCCTGCGCTCTGCCCAAAGTTTGACCCTGAGTCTCAGCATCTGCTTTGATTCCCCTGTTGGGTGAATCCTTTCAGAGGACTTCTATAGTAGGCTCCCATCTTGTTTCCTCTCTTCCACTGCTTCTGGTGTCTATCCTGTTTGCCATTCTAAATGATATTTAAGCGTCCTCCCTAGAGTCCTCCTTTATGTTTAGTTTCTTTAGGTCTGTAGATGGCTATCTTATATTATATGGCTAATATCTGCTTATTAGTGAGTGTATTCCAAGCCTGTCTTTCTGTTTCTGGTATACCTCGCTCAGATTGCTCTCTTCTAGTTCCATCCACTTGCCTGCAAATTTCATGATTTCCATTTAGGCATAAAAGACCACATACCATTGTGGCCTCTTGAGACACAGAAAGAAGTAGGTTACAGTTATCAACAGAATCTCTGTCATATTTAGTTGAAGAGATGTAAGCACTCATTGAGTGCTACTACAGCGGGCACTCTGCCAACCATTTCTGTGTTGGGTCTTTTTCAGTGTTTCTCCATATCTACTTTTCATCCCTTGCTCTGTGCCAAGCTACTGATTAATGACCCTATATCTTATATATGTCCCACACAGCTCTTTCCCTCCAGATCCAAGACATCCCCTTTCTGTATATGGGTCAGGCTTAGAGCAAAGGACAGTGAAGAGAGTCTCTCTCTTTCCAGATTATAAAGATACTATCCACCCTGCAGCTACCTAGATCACTAGCTCTTAACTGTGTGTTGTAACTTGTCTGAACTCTTCTTGAACACCCTCATCTGAGCACATCACAGTAGTCCTCACTACTATAAACACAACACTACGACACAGGATTTTACGTAATATTACAGATAAGAAAAGAAGAAAATTGCCCCAGTTCACAAAGAAGAAGCAGTCAGAACTTAAAACCAACTTTATTGGTTTTTGAAGCTTATAGTATTAATCATTTCATCACACTGAAAGACAAAATCAGTTACAATTAGCTGTAATTACAAAGTCATTCACAGTAATAAATTATGAACAACATCATCTTGTAACACTTTAAAGATAATTTTATAATAATGTCTCTTCATTTCATGAGCAGTGAATCACTGGTGCTTGATTCCAGTCCTGTTGTTATCATTATTTTAGAGAATTTTAAAATTGGGGCTTAGCATTTAAGAATTTTTCAAAATCATAACCAATAACAAACTAGGATGTGAATATTTCAAGGGTGAAACTCTTCATATTATGATGCAATTGGAATACTGTAGGCACAAAAAAATGGTTTCTCTTCCTTGAAAACCAAGGAAAATTATAGCTCTGTTTAATATACATCAAGTTTAAGCATTTTGAATAGACTGCACTTATTTTCTGTGAATGCAGTGCATTGACTGCAGCTTCCTGTGCATTTCTGCACCTTGCATGTTAATTTGCTGCAGTAATTGATGTCATCAATAGAGACTCCACAGGAGGCAACTGAAGTTAAACCATTGGGTTACTCAATGTATATGATAATCCCTGCGATTTGGTCACTAACCAACAAACCAAGACTTTGTAAAGAAAGGCTTTAGACAGAAAGCTAAACCAGGAGTTGATTTGCAGCAGATTAAAATTCTACCTTGTGTTCTCATTCTCCAAAAATATATGGCTAGGGAGTTAAGACAGAATGCATAAAACTATCATTTAAGTTGTGAGAGTGCACATTTACAAATGAATGATCACATACAACTCTGAAAGGAGAGAAGCGGGCTGAAGTGTTCTGGGTTTGTTCATGGAGGAGGCAGGCTCACTTTGTTGACATGGCTTTAATCCCTAACTTTGCAACTTCAAGATATGAAGAACTGAGCTGAAGCTATAGTTCATTGGTATAGTGATAATCTAGCATTAGTAATGTCCTCAATGTGAACTCCAGCACTTCAATAAAATATAAAAACATAAATCGTTAATTACTCATTAGATGTTATCCCTCCATTCTTTGAAAATAAATTTTAATTTAAAATAGCTAGTTCTGAAATTAAACCATTGGGTTTAGTTTAAGCCATTTGTTTGTTTGTTTGTTTGTTTAATTTGTATGGAGGATTCTTGTCATTCCCAGTGTCCCAGGAAAGTCAATGCAAGCACATTCTCCCTGAGAGCTCACCCACACTAATCACTTGTCCCTCCTGCAACAACTCGGAGAGTCCTCGCTCTCATCAGATGGCTCAGCAACTGGCAGGCAACTGACTGTAAGAAAAGCCCACGAGCTTCCCCACCAGCCTAATGTCACTCAGAAAAGAGTTTATTCCTACCCAGGGATAAAATCCAGGCACTGAAAAACAGCCAGTGTAAACCTGGAAGGATCCAGGACTTCCCTTTCATCATCTTGCCTTTTTGTGGCTTGCCAAGATCACATAGGGGTGCTCCATTCACTGCAATACAGTGCCGGCAGTCCCACACAGCAAATACGTGCTATGGATCTCTAAGCCAGGAGAACAGCAGGAGAGAAAGGGGCCTTCTCTGCTGTGATACCTAAGAGTCTTCCCTCCTGCGTTCTCCAAGAATCTTTCTTTTCTCCCAAAAGGCAGAGTCACTCAGCCAGCCCCTTGTCCCTGTGGTAGATGCCACTATTTGCTCTGGTTGTCTCTAGCCATGCCTGCCTGAGCACGTAGGAGAATGTGTCATTCTCCAGACAGGTCAGGCCACTCCTGCATACAGAGAAAACCTGCATACAGGTTCCATCAGCACAGCGTGTTAAAACACAGACAGGGGAAAACGGACATACAAAGATAAGAGAGACCATGGCTGTCTTCTTGAAAACTCAAAATCATACTACCTGGTAGTCAAGAGTCAAAAAGCCGGGAGCATAGTTAGTGCCATAGTTAGCTATGCATGCAGTTTGGGAAACATAAGGAATGGCATTAAAATGCCACATCACATCACTGAATAAAGCTTTTAGAACTGTTTGGTTTTGCACTCCCGTTTATAAGCCTAAACCAAAGCCATGGAGACTCTCTCTCAAAACAAATTTGAACAGGCTTTTTCTCAGCATGATATAAGAGGCTGCACAGTCAACAACCTGTCCTCCACTTGAACTGGAAGCAGGTGGGCCCGAGATAACTGCCAAGGATGAAAGGGGTAAGCACCTGAGAGCCACATGTATTTCCTTGCTATCTGAGGAAACATTTTTAATGAGCTGTCATAGTCACATAATATTTCAAAATATTGTATTAGAACTGTAGGCAGCTTTAAAAACAAACAAGCCAAACCTCCTGCAATTCTAGCCCCTTGTCCACAAGTGGGAAATAGGCTTATAAGCAATAAAGGCCATTCTTGAGAAACAGGGTACTCTTATCCACAAATCTGGGAAGTATATTTTATAGTTCCAAGTCAGCAAAAACAGGGGCATGTGTGACATACAGATTTTTACAATTTATAGGCAACCCACAGTACGCTTACTCATTTACACGCTTACACAATAACAAAATGAACGTCACCGTGTGATAATTCAGAAGATGGCTTTGGGTTCCAGCCCATCATGGAAGGATAATGAAATCCCCTAAGTATCTCTGATTCTCTGCTTCTTTCCTTAAAATAAGAATGATAGGGGCTGGAGAGAGTGTTCAGTGATTAAAAGCATACTGCTCTTGTAGAGGACCCAAATTAGATTCCCAGCACCCATACCAGCTAGCTCAGAAATGTCTGTAATCTCAGCTCCAAAATATCTGATCACTCCTGGCCTCCGCAGACAACTGCACTCAATACTCCACACACGTACGTGGGCTTAGACATCATTAAAGACTAGAACCTAAAAAAGCAAAAGCAGGAACGGTAACAATACTGACTTCAAAGGATTTAGGGGATAGCTATGAAAGTAATCTAACAAATACCATGCTGTATAAGCAAGATTGGCCACAACCCCAGCTTTGCCAGCTGCCAAAGACACTCAGGGTGCAGAGGCCAGCGCAGGCTATTCCTGTGAGTTATAGGATCCCCTCCGGTATGTGGTTTGGGATTACAGGTTATCCATTGGTTTCGTTAGACATTTTTGGGGATGGGGCTGCAGCAGGAAGCGCCCTTACCCAGTCCTCTTTCCCTGCATCCTTGTTTCCACACCTGTCGGACTTCACTGTGTTATGATGATACCAGCACGTTCTATTGCTCCCTCTTCTTTTATTTTGCTTGGTAGTTCCCCAACCCCGAAAAACCCTTTCATTTTGGTCCATCTTAGTGTATCCAAGCCAACAGAGGAGATTTAAAAATCGTGTCTGCTGTGCAATAAAGAGCTCAGTAAAGAGCACTGCTCATCACGACCAACAAACTGAGCGGCAGGAAGCATAAGCACGAAGTCCTCGTGAGAATCCAGAGAAAGGAAAAGCTCATTCCAAACCGACGTTCAGAGTTTTCATGTGGGAGGGCTATTTTGAGCTATTCGGAAAGATTTGAAAGTAAGTTTTACTGAAGATCAGGAACAGGCAATTTGAGCTAGGTAAAGAGTAAGAACAGAGAGAGAATCTAGAGGCCGGAGATGTTTCGTCATTGGCTGGCAGGTCCAGTACATTCTGTCACAGTTCCACAGGTAACTAAAAAGGTGCTGTGGGATTGTACTGTGAAGGGGATGTGCATTAGCCAATTTTGTGGTCCTAAGGAACGAATCCCAGTCCTCAAGGGCTTGCGAGACGTATGTTTGTTTATCGTTCGTGTGACGTGGTTGTGGCCGTCAACAGCTGCTGTGACTGTTTCCTGTGCTTTCTCACACTGCTCTCTGTTATCAGCCGCAGGAGCTTCCCAGGAGACACGACTTCCAGGAACAGACCACGTTGTCCGAGGTTGCAATTGTGGGTAAGCCATATGTCACGTCTGCTACTGGCCAAAACAAGCCATGCAGTCAGGCTGAGTGTGGGGAGAGCAGAGAGTACCCCTCCCAACACAGGAAGCACTGAAAATGGCATGGCTACCTGTTTGGATATACACTCCCTTCACAGAAAGGAAGGATAAAATGGTTGGTAAAACAGATCAATCCAGCACCAATACAAAGTTGGCAAAATACAAGTGCTTGGTATTTTCAGTGGTCAGTGTCATCACTGGGCTTTTTTTAAAAAAAAAAAAAATCAATATAAAAATACATGTGGCATGGCGAGTAAGAAGAATATTACATGATACAGGCAGGGAATGATGCCAGACCTGCTTAAAGGAATGACGACCATGGAAAAGGCAAGTCCATATCCAGAAGAGGTGTGTTTTCCTGTAAGGACTAACGTGCTGCCCTTTCCAGGAAGGAAGTGGTCCAATGCAGTTCTCAAGGCCTGTTTTACAGCTATCATAATGGAGACATACCGATGGTGGTGTGTGGGTAGGCAGACCGGCCCTTGAAACAGAATAAGGAGCTTTTGAAAAGCCTCACACACAAAGTTATCCCACTCATGACTGAAGCGGCATTACAACATAACAAGGAAAGGATTTTTTTGAAGCAATAAAATTAGACAGTGGACGTGATGAAAAACAGCATATTGTTTATTGGCGGCAGAGATGGGTGATAAAAAGACCAGACTATAGCATTTGATGGGAAGGCGGGACAAAGCGATGACCCCCGATTAGCACTGACTTGGTGAGTATGTCTGAAATGCAGTGAACATCTCACCTCATCACAAATGCCCTGGCACACGTGTGTTCTGGTTGTTGTTGTTCTGTTTTAACGCCATGACACACAGCCCTCGAGTGGGTAATCTTCAGCCTAAGCAGCAGCACTAACTCACAGAATCAGTCTAGCATGGGGCGCGGAGAGGCAAAGCCCGGTCGCAGCCTAACCTCGCCAATTGTCTGCTCGAATTCGGCAGTGAACCCAGCGGGTCTCGAACACTTACTGACAGTGACGGAGTGCTTCAGAACCACTCCTCAAAAGCTGTTAGACCTGTTTGACCAAATACCTTCAGACATAGTCAGTGGCTTAGATCTACCACGTCAGTGTACAATGCCTGGACCTTTGTGGTACTTTTCACACAGACTTCTTACCATCCAAGGCAAAGGCACCCTCCGCTTGTTCCTACCGATAAGTTGAAAAGCTTTTTTCACTTAAAGCAATTTGTTTTGTTTTGTTTTGTTTTGTTTTTCTTGAGCGGGGTAAAAGGATGGAATAGGAAATGATAGTGAAATCTAAGGTGATAGAAATTGAGAGACAGGCCAAATTGGCAGCTGATAGATTGTGTGTGTGTGTGTGTGTGTGTGTGTGTGTGTGTGTGTGTGTGTGTGTGTTTCAATAATGTTGCTTTAAGGACTGGGGGGGGGGAGGGGGGGACGACGACGGATCCTCAAGCCAAGAAACATCAACGGTAAGTTTTCCTTCTTTTCCCCCTTCAGATATGCTGAAGCCAGGTTTAATTTTCTGTCAGGAAAGAATTCCCTCCTGAGATTTTCCTGGCTACAGTTCAGTTGGAGGATAATGTTTTCCAGTCTTGTTTCCAGGGCCCTGAAAGGCTGTCGGGAAACGGACAGGCAGTCTTGCAGGCCTCATCCTGAAGCAGCAGAGGGCGCTGCGCTAACAGAGACAGCCAGGGCTGCTTGGACCAGGTTGCTGTCTGAAAACAATCAACTTTTCCTCTATATCGTCTCCGGAAACAGGAACTACCTAAAAACTGAAATATTTACTAGTTGTGGTCATCCTTCTTATTTAATGCAAAGCCTTCATGCTACATTTTCAATCCAAAGAGGATAAAAAGCTAAGAGATTTGAGTAAATTTCCAGAAGCCTGTAAAGCCCTGCCTACTTCCATGATTATTTTGGTCCTTGTGATACCTCAAGAGTGTCTAAACGGGACTTCCGGAGCGTATAAACCACTGTAAAAACACCACCAAAAAAATACCTACCTTTGCCGCAACACAGCTGACAAAACTCACTTAACTGTTCGGTACACCTCTGCTTTCAAACGGCTTAAATCCACTTAAAAACTTGAGGGGGAGTAACAGGGAAGCCAGACGCACGGGCTGTCGTCACTGCCTCTAAGGTCACCAATGTGTTTGAAGTCCCACACTACATCCACACAGTGTAATTCCCCGCCAAGTTCGGAATCACGTGACTGTTACCTTGCAGACAGCTGTCAGTCTCACCTGCCTCCGGGTGCTCTGTTCCTTCTGGCATCGATAGGGCCCCCCCCAAAAAAAAAAAAAAAAAAAAAACCACTGTACAGAGAGCTAACACTCAACTGATACTGACACTACTTGTAAATTGTTTCTGAGATGTGGAGGCTTTGAAAGGTGCTTGGTCCGAAGGAGTCCTGAGGGAGTTCAGGGGTGTGCTGCAGAAGTGGTTGCAGTGCTGTGTGTCTATCCTCACAGAACTTGGACGCTGGAGTAGGAGGACGGATTACTTCTCTAGACTGAGAGGCCAGACAGAAAATGGAAAGCAGTGCCGTGTTCCTCTGCTCTTAAAGTTTTTCTCTCTCCTCCTTCCTCTCTCTCTCTCTCTCTCTCTCTCTCTCTCTCTCTCTCTCTCTCTCTGGCTGTTTGGTCAACACAGGCTAGCTATTGATGTTCTCTGCTCTCTCTGGAGTGTAGAGCTGAGAGTTTCAGGCCCAGTGATTTGGGAAATCTGACTTAACATCTCCAAAACCTTAAACTCCTAATTCTGGGCATATGAATCCCGTAGCTTCTTGCAGCTGGGAAGCCTATCTTGATAAGGCAATGGAACAAACTCAATTACATTCTAAGCAGCAACCTCCTACGTCACAGAAATCCCCTCTTTGGGCCCTTTAACTGCGTTCACACTACTTCTTGTAGTCCTCCTGTCTCCAAAACTGGTTTCCTGTGCTACTATGATATGCAGGCAAATCTGTAGTCCTTTTCCTCAGCAAATAACTAAATGAGATGATTCTAATGAGTGTTCTTTTAACACTCTTCCCTAAGAGGTTGTAGAGAAGAAGGCCAGGCGCTCCCATTGTTCTTCCCTATGGGAAAAAGAGAAATTGCCTCTCACTGCTTGCACACAGTGTTCTGTAACTCTTGGACCTGATCCTTTCTGCCTTGTGCTCAAGAACAATAGATAAAGAATAGAGGCAGGTAGGAGCCGGCCAAATGTGTCACTACTTCCTCACCTCTAAATGACTCTAAAGACTCCCAGTTGAGGTGTTGAATATGCTTTGTCCTTGCTTTGGGTCCAAATGATGAATTTCAGAAGTCTCACCGGTCACTTGTAAAAGGGTGAAAGTCGATAAAGTTCTTTGGAAGATAGAAAACATACATATATAATGTTACAGCTTATATTTCTTATATTTGAAATCAGTTCATTCATGAAGACTTGATTTCATCACTCATTAGTTCAGTGTGGTTACCAAATAACAATCAAATGCCTGCCAGAAGCCAGATAAGAAGATATACCCTACTTTCTAAATATTACTTTTTTACTGTTTCACATTTAAAATTTAAGCCCCATACTGTTAATACCTATTTAGGGGACTGGGGGGGGGGGCAGCGGGAAAAGCAGAGTTAGAACAGATAATATACACTTGAAGCTGGAGGTGGATTATTTTAGCTAACTCTGAGGTTGGAGGGGCTCAGCAATTATTAGGCAAAGAAAAGGAAAAAAAGGAGGCAAGTAGAGATAATAACAGTGTATGCAAGGACACACACATAAAGTTTATGTTGAAGTTAGTATGTATGCCTTTGCAGTGGTAGGTAAGGACATAAGATGTGGGCCATGGGGAAGCGGCAGTGTGTGGAAGCTTCCATGGTGTGTGCAAAGGAGTCTGTAGAAAATAAGGAAGCACCAAAGGTTTCAAATCAAATGAATGCTTTATGAATTTATTTTATCTTATTATTTTTAAATAAGCCTCTGGCATCAGTTTAGGCTAGATAAGAAAGCAGGGGGTTTAGTAATCACCCAGGCATAATTGGAAAGAGAGCTGGTGAGAGCAATTCACTTAGGTCAGCCGAGTTTAAGGTGACATTTAGGAGCTTTGTGGGAGGCCTTGGGCTGGAGTTCAGAGCAGCCCCGGGCTGAATGTGGGAACAATGTGTGACCAGATGGAGCTGGAAGTTAGGTGAACACAAGTGGAATTGTCCAGATAAAAGTGCAGAAAGATGGCAGAAAGCAAAAAGCACATCAGCTGGAGTTTCGAAAAAAGGGCTAACAGAGCAAGTCGAGAGGGGGGCAGCTAAAGAATGCCGGAGGAGCTCCAAAGTTCACTGCAGGAAAAAAGGTGATCAGAGAACAGACTGAAGAGGAGCAACGAGAGAAGGAAATTGCTAAGTACCTGGGTGATATTGACCTTGATTAGACTGTGTTTCTCTTATATTTAGATCTTTGAAATTGGTGTTTTAAAATGGACCTTGAAAGAGAACCTTCTTGCACCAGAAATCTCTGCAAATGCTGATTTTTGAAAACATAAAATGTGCTTATATCCTTACATTTTTCTTTAGGGTAAACAATTCTTGCACAAACAAGCAAAAGGAAAGAGACTTTTTTTGTTTTTTTTCTTAAAGCATATACGGTACACTCAAAAGGCCATTACTAAAAGGGCTGGAAGTGATAGCAGCAATTTTTCTCTGTAGGAAAGGAAATAACTCAGATTCAGGAAAAGTAGCTTGCTGACAAGGCAGATGGTCACATGTCTCCCCAAAGGAAGTTCAGAGATTGGGTCTTTTTTTTTAAGGCCATAGTTCAGTGGAAATTGAGGACTATATTCCCTTACAGCTCTCTTCAGTTATACTGAATGGAATGTGAGGATAAACAGCAGCAACAGTAGGAGAGCTGCTTGCCGAGAGAGCAAACATCCCGGCCCGGCACAGAAGGGAGTTCAGAGAGTATTTGGCTGCTCATATCATCTCATTTGTGCCCTTCCCTTCTTGAACCTCACGTTAAAGCGAAATGATGGAGACAGGGACGGCGTTCTCTCTCGGTAAAGATGAGATGGATGGCTCATCATATAAACATGCAGTATTTGTATATTCTCAGATAAAACACTATCAAATGTGTGGTCCATTTGCCTTAGCCTCTTGGGTAACTGGAATTGCAAGTATGTGCTTCCATTTCCAGTTTTCAATGTTTATTTCATTTGTTAATTCTAACAAAAAAAAATCATTTAGAATATATACAGATCCAAAAGGTATAAAGGAAAAGTGAGATAATTAAATTCTTGCTGGGTTTTTTTTTTTTTTTTTTTTTTTTAGGCCGATGCTGAGAACCATAGTAACCTTAACGGCCTAGTGGATGCCTTTTGCCTTTTTCTCAGAGAGTTAGGATGTTCTATCCACACTGAGAGGGATCCCCTGAGCTCCCCTGAGAGCCACTGGATGTTTGTCTCATGAGAAATAAAATATCACCAGTGATGGTGACATGTGCCTGTAGTCCCAGCAATTGGGAAGTAGAGGCAGGAGAATAAAGAGTTCAAAGCCGTCTCTAACTATATCATAGTCTGACATCAGCTTGAACTGAAATTACATATCTCTGATCTTGGACATGTTCAATTATTTTCTAAAAAATAAAAATTGATAGGTGGGGCCAAACTGAATTATATTTTCTCAGATGTCTCACTATAGACTGGCCATCTCTTACTCAGGTTGACAGCTTTTGGCTCTCTATCGGAATGATGTGCTAAACCACAGCAAGAGTGGAGAATGCTATCCAGGTCTTTTGCATTTCCCTCGAGCATATTCCATTGTCACCTCAAAAATTGACCTAACTCATGTGGGAATCTCTTCTACACAGTGAATCAATTGTGTTAAGTGCCTGGATTCAAGCATCATCATACAGACTTGAATTCCAATCTATGCATTGTTATATAAAAAGTGGGTGCTCGGGGCTGGAGAGATGGCTCAGTGGTTAAGAGCTCTGACTGCTCTTCCAGAGGTCCTGAGTTCAATTCCCAGCAACCACATGGTGGCTCACAACCATCTATACCTTCTACTGCTGTCTTCTGGCATTCAGGTACACATACAGAGAGAGCTTTCAAAATAAATAAAATCTTAAAAAAAAAAAAAAAAAAAAGTGGGTGCTCACTGGAGGAGCCTAGCTACAGTAAGAAAAGTCAGGATTGCTAAAATGCCCTTGTCCTAAGAGACCAATATAAAGACTGCACATGATACTGTGTGTCACATGCTTGTTACATTGCTTAGAGCTTAGATAGTAGCTGAGACAAAATGACCTAACTGTTTATAGTTACCCAGAACTCATAATTTAAATAACAGCTTATCCCATTTTTGAAATCTCGAAACATCTCAAAGTCTCTCCTTCTATTAAGGCAAAACTCTTTCTTCTAGTTTATTTTGCCTGCTAATCCTGAATCTATTTCCTTAAGCACAGCTTGATAGCATCCAGTTTCTGAAATGTTTTTAAGTCACTTCGTACCAAACAGTTCACTGCTGGGAAATAGATAAACGAGACATAATCCCAGGCTAAAATAACATTAGGTAACAGAAGAGATAAGACATGCCTACAGATACATGGATAAGACACATATTTTAAGTATTTGGGTGTCCAGAAATACAAGCTGTAAAATGAATCACTGTTTAAATAGAACCTGAGCGCAAAGTACAAAAACAAATGGCAACTGGAGCCCAAAGGAGGATGCTGAGGTCTAACAGGGATTGAGAAGTCTTTGCTGAAAGGATTGTACTCTGCCCCGAAGGACATGTGAGACAAACAGGCCTCTGGAAAGGAGCAGCAAAGTCAAAAGCACCCAGGCTAGTCACAAACAAGCAGGGCTTCAAGAGATGTGTCCATCAACATATGCACCAAACATTAGGAATAGCCTGGATGACGACAAAATATATTCAGTTATTATTTTGGGTACTTTGGGGGGGGTTGTTTTTTGTTTTTCCAGACAGGGTTTCTCTGTGTAGCCTTGGCTGTCCTGGACTTACTTTGTACACCAGTCTGGCCTGGAACTCAGAGATCCGCTTGCCTCTGCCTCCCAGAGTGCTCGGACTACAGCCCTGTGTCACCACTCCCTACTCAGCGTCATTCTCTTAATTTCAACTTCTCACTGTTTCGAGCCATTTTTCTGTGGTTTTCTTCATTAATGAGTATTTAGAGTGTAACTTTAGCACAGGGAGTTTGGGAAAATGCTGATATTAATGGGATTCACTAAAGAAAAGTTTGGGACCACCAGGTCAAAGTTCATTGTGTCCAGGAGTCAGTTCTTATTTGCAGTAGGTGGAGTTCCTTGCCCTCTCCTCTAGTTACCCAAATCCAGCCTTTGCCTCTATCTTTACTTTTTTTTCCAATAACTGATTGGCCTTCACCATACAAGTTTTTGTGATTCCTGCTCTATAGTCTCAGTCCCTCCAATTATCCAATTCTGGTCCCAGAAAGCTAAATTTTACTCAGGGGGGAAAAAACCCTGGGGTGGGGAGAAATTGTGGGAGGGTAGTTTCGTTAAGCTCCAATATTCTTTCCATAGACCTTGGCTTCAAAATACAGCTTGAGTCTGAATTGTTTAGCCTCCATGCCCACCACAACCAGCCCAGTCCAAGCCACTGTCATCTCAGTGCTGGACCCAGAAGTTCCCAACCTGGTCTTTCTACACTTGCTTCTACCTCATTCCCTTGTCTTACTCCCAGGAAAGCTTCTGGAGTGCTCTTGTTAAAATACATGTCAGGTTCAAACCTTCTAGTTCCCTATGCTCAGATCCCTAATGTTTTCTCTTATTTTGAGGGAGACCTACTTACCCAGACATTTCTTAGGACCCCAGCTCTTAGGACCCCAGGTCTTTCCTGGCTCTGTCTCCTGCATCCCACTTTCTTATCCACTTTATTTGAACCATACAAGCTGATCTGCAGTCCCTCAAGCTCATCAAGTGACTTGACTCATCCTAAATGATAATACAATATATACCTAATGAGCTACTAGCAAGTTTTCCCCCTTTTGTAGGAATTTATTGTTTGGACTATGGGGAGAAATTAGCATGGTCTGAGGAGAACTTGTTTATAGTAAAAAGCTAGGTTTGTTTGTGATTTGGGAACATTGTCTATAAATTCCACTAATAAAACATTTTTTAAGAAACTTTTCCAGCTGGCTTACTATACTTTGTATCATGCAATCTCTTCACTCTGAACTGTCATTATAACAGCATTGTTTTCTACTTGAATTTTTTTTTCTACTTTGTCTTCAGAAACTCTTGTCTGTCCTAAATGTCTCATCTCCTTGATTACTTATTCTACAGTCTCATTTTTAGTGCTCCATGCTCTATCCCTCTTGGCATTTCACAGAATTCTCTTAGGTCTTGGCTCCTCTTATCTTGGCAACCTGAGGAATCTTACCCACTAATAGACTGACTCCCTCTACCCTGTCTATACACTCAGTACTCTTAAATCCAGTCCAGACTATATTCTTGAGACTTCATTGCCTTCTAACCAGCTCTCTCAGTATGTTCAGATGTCATTTCAAACTAAACATGTCCCAAATTAGGCTCATAATTTTCCTTTGTACTCAGTTTTCCCAGCAAACTATAATCCCCAGTAAATGTAACACATCTACCCAACATGAAGCCAGAAATCTCAATACTCCACTTGTCCTCTGCAGCCATCTCCTTGCATTGATCGGCAGTAGAAGGTATCTTTGCCAAGACCACAGTCTGCTGCTTTTCATCCAAGATGGCTCAGTGCAAATCTAAACCTGTCTAACATTCAACGAAGCAATGTCGCGGTGCTCTGAAATGATGGGTGTGGATTCTGGGTGCCGATAAAACTGGGTTTGTATTTTGGCTCTGCCCTTCACAGTCTTAGGAGAGTTAGTGAATCTTCTTGACTTCCCATTTTTCCCATCTGCCAAATAATAATGACCTCACACATTCCTAGGAAAGACTAATTGGAGTATGTTATATGCACGACACTAGTATGTGGTACACTAGGGTTTGTAAGGGGCCCCGTGAATATTTCATTTCTCTCATTTGTTTCTATGAGACAATCCACACTAACTTAATTTTTTTCTACTGAAAAAATTTTGCAATGTGCCCTTTCCCCTTACAAACAGGTTGTAAGTGTAAATCACAGGTCCACCCATGATTTACATTCTTGTGGGGGAGGGGAGAGTTACATGGGGGAAGGGGTAACCTGATTTACAAGCGAATTAGCTTATTATTTGGAATCAGTAAGGGATCCTGGCAGTAAAGTGTCTCTGCAGGACAGTGTGGCAGTTTTGTTTGTTTTGTTCTGTAGTATAAAGGGAGTTTCTTCTTGTCTTTGCTATGCAAAAATCTTCAGTATCTTAGTCTTAAACAGCCAGGACTGCTTAGCAAGAACTAAAGGATCAGAATGATGAGAGGTGAAGCCTGCCTTGGGGAGAAAAATCCACCCAAGATCAAGTCCTTATCAGGCTGGGTGCCCAGTTATTTAATCTCTGTACTTCAATTATGACATAGAGTTGTTGTGGCAGTGATGACCTAACACAATGAAAGTAAAGGGCATTAGAAAGAGCATCTATCTCTCTGATAAACACATCACCAAAACCCAATAAGCATCACATTACTTCTGGGAATGTGCACAAGGAATCTGGAGGTTCCTCATGACGAGAACTGCACAGGATAACCTGCTTTATAGAAAATACCACTTATACTATGCAACAATTCTGACAACTGGAAGAAATTTTAAGTTTTAAGGAGTTTTAAATATCATTCTGCACATTATTTCCTGAAGGTTCTATTTGTAAATTAGAGAATAATCTGCATTACTTGATAGTAACAATATCATATGTTGGAAGTCCAAACAGACTTCTATTCTTTTTATCTATTTTTTTTTCCATTAGTTGCATAAGGAAATGATGTTGGCCTCAGCCTCGTGCTCAGTATTCACTAGCTTTGTTACAGCTGTCATTCCCCCTGGTGGGGGGGGGGGGGGGATGAGGAGAGACAGCCTTATTAGGACACAGAGGAAGACAATGCAGCCAGTTCTGATGAGACCTGATGGGCTAGGGTCAGATGGTAGGGGAGGAGGACCTCCCCTATCAGTGGACTAGGGGAGGGGCATGAGAGGAGAAGAGGGAGGGAGGGAGGGTGGGATTGGAAGAGAATGAGGAAGGGGGCAACAGCTGGGATACAAAGTGAATGAACTGCAATAAATTAAAAAAATAAAAATACAAAAGCCTAAAAATAAATAGAATATATAGAGAGATTGAAATTTCAGCTTGTATTTTTAGAGCTGTGAAATGATAGCTAAAGTCACACATACACACACACACACACACACACACAACGCTAAGATTTCAATTCATTTATTTGCTTGTTTGTTTTTAAGACAGGGTCTCTTGTAGCCAAGGCTGGTCTTGAACTTGCTATGTAGCTAAGGATGCCCTTAAAGTCCTGATCCTTCACTGTGTCAGCTAAGACTTCTGTTTTAATAATAACTTTAACAGGGTCATGAGTATCAGCTACATTAGAACCAATTAATCCTTCCACAGAACTTTCATATAAAACCTTGATATTGGACTCTCCAAATCTCCACTTAGGTTAACTACTGTGTTAACAGTTGTAGTTGTTATCATTTTATTCAAATTATAAAAACACAATATGATATGGCAAAATTTAGAACATCAAAAATGTATAGAAATATTCAGTCTAAAGAAAGCTTAAGTCCCTAGAAGCTGTAACAAAACACATTCAAGATTTAAGTAAATCATATTTTGAACAGAAATGAGAGGAAATGGCCAGTTTCAAACTGCAAGAAAAACAAGTAGAATTTTACAAATTAATGGACTCTTCATTTGCCATCTTGAAATGTTTCAAGAAAGCAGAAATCTTTCAAGAAATCCCAGCAATGTTCTATTTTTTATATTATATAAATATTATATATTTATATGTTATACATTCTTTGTATATTTGGGTTTTGTTTATCTTTGTTTTGTTTGTTTGTTGTTGTTTTTCGAACAGTCTTGATGTGTAGAATACTCTGGGCTCAAACCCCGAATTCTTGTGCCTCAGCCTCCTAAATGCTGGGTTTAGGTGTAAGTGCCAATATGCCTAACTGGAGCTTAGGGTTTCTGATCCCACAAAGGGGCAAACACAGCCACAAATAGAAGGAAACTCATGAAGTGCTAGCATGGAAAACAAACAGGCTTGTTTAAATTGTATGTATCCATTTCCCCCTCCCCCCCCCCCAGGATGGTGTATTCACATTTAGACCATTGTTTTAAGTTTATCTGTTGCTGTTACAATGCTGAGTAAATAACATCACAGAGCTTCAGTCTGTTAAGACAAGAACTTGTTTAATCAGAAGGAAGGAAACTACTACTCTGCCTGAGAGTGGGTGATGTGATTACATGACTAGGAAAAGCATCAATTTGCTTAAAAAAAAAATGATGACAGCCCCATCCTGGACATGCATCTAGAAACTCTATTCACTACATAGCACACAAATGACCTAAGGCAGTATCTCCCCTTAAACATAACTATGTCACACCAAAGATTTAATCACGGTGTTGTAAGAGCAAATGCAAGAAAATCCCCCATTGATTATCTGCATGTTCAAAGCCATTAAAACCAGAAAAAAAGCTGGGAGTGGTTGAGCATGCCTGTAACACTAGCATTTGGGAGGTAGAGGCTGGAGGGTCAGGGATTCAAGGTCACCTTTGTCTATATAATAACTTCCAGGCCAGCTTGGAACAGAAGGAGATTCTGTGTCAGCAAAATAATGAAACAAAGTAATGAAGCAAAACAGAACCTAAAATAGAGCTAATATTTAGAGTACAATCTGACTATAAGCTCCAAACTCTAAAAGCATTTAAAACAAAATGTTATCTTTGATTATTAAATATTCAGATAACATAATATGCAAAAGTTTTTTTTTATTATGAAAGAACTATGCCTGAAAGCATTCTACTGTCTCAGAAAGAGCAATATCTATAGTGTTCAAATCACCATAGGAAGGAACAAGAAGATGCTTGACTCTGCATGATCATGTGAATGATAGATATGAATTTTGAAGAATAAATGCACATAAGGAAATCTAGCATTCTTAAGAAAAATGGTCAGAGGATGAAAATTTTTTCAGGTGATTTTAGAAAATGGGACAATAGTGGAGTCTTAGAGGTTAAGAATATATAGTTGCAGATAGGGAAAAAGTAAAAGGAAAAAGAAAAAAAACAGATTCTGAGAGGAACTAGAAAAAGTGATTTAGCACAAAACATGAAAAAAAATCTTTTCAAATATTGAGAAAGACTTGAGCCTGGCTGCCCATACCCCAGAGCATGAGATAGAAGCCAACCTAAAACCTAATAACAAGACCTAATAACAAGAAATCTTCTAAAAGCAAAGGGGAAATGTCTCCTGTTTTATTGCATAAAATGTTTTCTGGAGTATTTAGCTAAAATTGTCTTTCCCCGTTCCTACTTCCAAAGACATGCTTTCAAATTCACCTTTTTTCTTTCCTCTCTTGAAAAATGCCTTTAACCTTGACATAAATAGTCCAAAAGAACCCAGTGATCTCTGGTCTCGCATCCAGGTGACAGAAAATTGCAAGAAAGGATTCTAGTATAATAGAAAAGAATAGGACGGATGCAAAACCTTAGACATATAAAGGAAAAAATGCATGACCACATAGAGAAGCATATGACCAGTGATGCATAATCTGAGACCCAGAAGAATGCAGAAGAACCCAGAAGAATGCAGAGGTTGAACTCAGCCTCAGTCTTGAAAGAAAAACACACTTGAATTCAAAGGGGGATCAGATACCCTTTGTGCAAGCAACAGTGCAAGCAACAGCTGAGGCAAAAAGGCATTTGCAGAAGGATTGTAGGAAAAAAACACTTTACAAGAGCCTACAAATGTCTGTGTTTGATGGGTTGTATTGTTCAGTTTGGTTTTGCTTTGCTTTTTGTGATAAAGTTTTATGTAGTCTGTACTGTCCTCAAACTCACTGCGTAGCCTCCTCCTCCTCCTACCCCTGAAGAGCTGTGATGGTAGTTGTGCATTACTGTGTCTGGTTTCAACAGTTCTTCATTTCCAGCCTAGGAACATAAGATTTTTTTTTTAAATTTTGCAGCATATAAATCTAATCAAGGCTCTAGAACCCAAGAGAAATATAATGAGAGAAGTGCGTTAGAAACTGTACTTTGTTAGTGGAGCAGGGGATGGCAAAAGAGAAGGGAGAGGAGATCTTATGCTGATTACCCACATAGCAGATGGTGGGTTGAAATAAGCTGGCAGATGAAACTGCTGAATTAACCAGAGTAGTACTAAGTGAAGAGTCTAGGTAAAAGAAAAGAGGTTGTTGGAGTTGAGAAATGATGAGTAAACTTGACTTCTTTGAATGCAGGGGCCAGTGGCAGGATACATGCTTAATGTGTGCGAGGGCTTCTTTATGGAGGAAGCAGGCAGTGAGGCTCAATGCCCAGGTCTCCCCTGTCCCCCTTATTTAAATGCTCATTTGAAAGCCCCCTTGGCTTTTGAACATAATTTCCAGAGCAAATCTTAAGTTGTGATACCTTCTCTCTCAGATTCACTCACTCTTCTCAAAAATTCCTAACCTTCAACAACTTCCAGAAGATCTCCGGCATGAGACGCACATAGTCTAATTCTGTGGGAGAGACCTCTACAGCACGTGTTCCAAGGACTTATCTCATTGCATGGAAACGAAATGTGAAGAATATCCTAATTATAGAAGCATAAGTACCGAGATCAACCATAGGACTAAGAAATAGCAAGGAATAAAAAAGTTCAAGAGTAAAACCAAAGATCATCAGCCAGCACTTTTTAAAGCCCTGGTTTGAATAAACACTGATGTCAGGGTTAGATTCCTTCTAAAAAAAAATGAGATTTGAAAAGCACTGAGGACTGAGAGATGACTCAGTGGTATAGTAATACCTCTTTCTGAAGATATGGGTTCAGTTCCCAGATTCACGGGGTCCGATGCCCTTTTCTACCTTCCACAGTCACTAGGCACACACATGGTACACACACATGCACACAGGAAAAAACATCCATACACATTGAATAAATAATAAGTAAATAAATGAATAAATAAATACATTTTAGGAAATAATCACTGAGCAATCAGTACCACTCTCTCCCATTCACAACACACAGTATAACTTTTGTGTTCTGAAACTCTCTTCACTCCTGATTGAAGGTGAGGCTCAAGGGAGATCAGGAAAGTCAAGAGGCCCCACTGAACACCAAGTAATAGATCGCCATGTCCCTAAGGGGCACATTCTTTTCTGTGACCTTTATTCAGTCCTAACTGATATCACTTAGGGGCCTACAGACACTCCAGGTTTCACATGCCCACTGACCTTCATGCGTGAACAATCCTCTTCACTACCAAAAATAAGGCATCTCCCAGGATTCCTCCCAGAAACAGAATCTCAGTCACAGGATCTGGAGCGGTACTCTGGAAACCTTCCCTACCCTGACTCTCCGCCTCGATGTCAACTCAAGTCTTTAAGTACAATGACATCTTCTCCAAAATGCTTTGAACTTATTGACTCAGTTGTCTTCTTCCAAAATACTATCCTCAATTTAGACCAAAGCAATAGGATTCTTATTTTATTCCTACCTACTTTTCCACAGAGGTTTTATTTTGTTTGATGTGTTTCATTTTATCACCCCCTTCACTAAAATTATTCAATGAATCCCTGTTGTAATTAGAAGAAAAGGTTGTTTTTCCAAAGTTTCTGAGGTTTTCCTGGTGTGTCCTTCTCCAGTCTCATTAAACTCAGCACATGGTGGTGTCTCTGGTCTTCTTTGTTCTGATCTCTGACGTCTTAGTTCCTTACATGTGCCCTGGAAGAATGTACTGTTCCTTCCGTAACTACCTGCATTCTTCCCATTTCCAGGGTTTGCCACTCACATCATTTCCTCAGGGAAACCTTTCTTAACACCACCAAACTTCATTCATTTCCAATGTCTCCCTTTTAGATTCCACCCATCCTTCCACATAGCAAATGACCAACGGGTTTGAAATTTTAGGTATGTTTCTTTCCTTCATCTATTTATTTCCTACAACCTCTAAAGGCCTTATGTACAGAAACCTTTGTCACTATATGTGGATATAGAAGAGGCTTTATTGTGCACATTTTATAAGAAACTCAGAGTTGGAGCCATGTGTGTCTGGTTCACAGCTCTAACTTTTCCTGTCTAAGGTTGTGTACCTTGGGAACACCAGCACAGAAGTCTCTCACATACAGGTAAATGAATGACAGAGTCCAGCTTGCTCAACCAACTAGCCCTTAGATTCTTTCCATCTATAAATTCTTGTCCTTTGTTCTATACCACACAAGTATAATCTCTCTCTACATAAAGAAAGGGCATGCCATTTCCTTTCCACATCTTCCTTCAGCCAAATTGTAAATGAATGACTGGTTTGTAGATCTTTCATTTTTTTTCTGCTTACTGTTCTCTGCACACTTTTATGATTTTTTTTCCTCTTGAAATGCACAAGTACGCTTTTCAACAGTGCATTCTAACAGGCGTGGTGATACCATGTTTCCACAGTTACCATCACTTAATTACATCCTTTTGCAGTCAGGCTTTAGTATTAATTACAGTGACCTTTCAGCACTCTATTAAATCCCAGGAATGTGATGAACCAGGACATCTGATTCTAGTACTTATATATTTGATTTTGTGAATGCAAGTTGAGATTTGCATACTTTTCTGAGTCAACTAGATTTAATTCTAATATTATAACTTTGAGATCTTTCTGAGGCTTTGTTCAGATATCTAGCCTTGGTTTTATGTCATCCAACAGCCTCATATATTCAAGTTATCCATATTCTTTTTTTTATTGCATACCCATTCTTCAAATTCAACTCTCATGTCTAGGGAGATGGCTCAGAGGCTAAGAGTGATTGCAGCACAAACGTTAGTGCTGACTTTAAACCCCCAACATCAATATTTCAAAGCTAGTCAAGGCATTTCATGTCTGAAACACAAGTTGTGGAGGCAGAGTAAGACCAATGGATTACAGGGGCTTGTTGACCTACTAGTCTAGCCAAACTAGTGAGCTCCAGGTTCAATGACAGACCTTGCTTCAAAGAAAGTAAAATGTAGAATGCAGACCTATGTGTACACAGATACTGCACACACACACTCACACACACACACACACACACAAACATACATGTGCACAAATTTTACTTGCATGTCTTCTGTGAAGTCACCCATCTCTAGTTCTCTACCATCTTTCTCCCTGCTCCTTCTCAACATCTTCTGAAGTCATTTTCTGCTTCTTCTCTCACTCATTTCTAAGTCACAAAATGAATATTAATTATTGAGTGTCTCTGCTATGCCAAGGACTGAACTGAGTGCTGGAAATACAATCATAAGTCACAGCTGCCGTTTTAAAAGCCATTTTCCTAAATTCTCTTGGCTTTTGCTTATCACTGGACAATTTGTCTCTAGGTATTGATTGAACTAAAAATGTAAACTTTGCTAAATCGTAAACCAGTTCTACAACCTCTCCTGGTTGCACATGTGTCTTGTCAGTGGTTTATTAGACTTCACTAAATTATCCCACAAAACCCATCAAACGCAACATGATCAAATCTCTTTTCATTATTTATCACAATCCCCATTCACCTCCATGATGCCTCCTGTTTTCCTGATCTTGATTAATGATGCCATCATCTGTTGGTCAGTAATCTAGGAGCCACTTTGGATTTGCTATTATTTACCTTTCCCATAAACGTGTCACCGGTCACTTGTCTTACAATTCTCTCCAAAAGGTTCTCTTCTACACATTACTACTGTTACTGTCAGTTATTTTCTAACAAAAGGGGTTGTTCTTATATTCTACTTCCAATCTGTTCTTTCAAAATTCATCCTCCATACCTCTGTCAGGATTACAAGTGGAATTAAGGAAGTTTGCCAAAAGTCATTATTAAAAAGTTGCAATATTTCAGTAAATGAAAGAAGTGAGGAAACAGGAGACAAAGAAAAAGAATGAAACCAGGCATGATGCAAATATGCATTCAGGTACTTGGATGTTAATTCTAGGTCCTTTTATGCTTCCTAGAGGCTCCTGAAAGGATTAATGAAGAAGCTAAAAAAGCCAAAATATCTAAGGTCACTTGGCCAGTTAGCTACTAATTCAGAACCCAAATTATCTGTCTTCACAGTTCATGCTTTCACTGTGCTCCTTAGATATGAAATAAAAAGACAGAAGTTATGCTGTGAAACTTTATTTATTGTCTAGAGGTATCAAATGATAAAACTCAACTATCAAACAACTATAATAAAGAAGAAAGACTCTGTCAAAAGATTTATAAACTAAAAATAAAGGCAAATTAATTTACCTATTGTGAACACGGCAGTGAGCCAGGAATGATGTCATATGACCATTATCCTAAAACTTGGGAGCTGGGAGCAAAGAGATTAGGAGTTAAAGGCCACAGCAATGCTCAATGCTGAGACTAATAAAAAATAATTAGGGAAATTTGGCTATGGGGTATATTCCTATAATCCCAGAATTTGGAAGGCTATGGCAAGAGGATCACGAACTCAACGCTAGCCAAGGCTGGCCAAGGAGACCTTACAGCTACTCAAACCATCAGCTTCTGTTGCTCAGATCTAAACTTACAGTAAAAAGTAAGTTAGAACCATAGATCCTTTACCCCCCC
>NW_026585987.1:9312131-9380200 GCF_907164565.1 Psammomys obesus | reverse complement strand
GTGTGTGTGTGTGTGTGTGTGTGTGTGTGTGTGTGTGTGTGTGTGTACCTAGAGCATGTGTGATAGTCAGAAGACAGCCTTGGATGTCTGTCCTCATCTCCACCTCGTTTGACACAGGAAACATATGAGCAGCTGCTGCACACAGTTGAGCCAGTGCCCCTGCATTTCCAGAGATTCTCTTGTCTCCACCTGCCATCTCACCACAGTAGCCCTGCGATTACAGACACCTCTGGCCTTCTGTGGGTTTCAAAGACATGAACTCAGGGACACACACACACACACCTTCACACATTGAACTACCTCCTCAGCTCCTGAAGAGATGGTTGTATCCAACAAAAGTCTCATTTTTCTCTCTAATACTCCTATAGCATAAAAAGGAGAATCCCCCAAAAATAGTAAAACACTACTGACAGCCATTAACACAAAATATACAGCAGTAAAAGGAAAAAGTGTTTTATAACTTTTGTATACTAGGAAAAAGTGAGAGTAGAAAAGAAGAGATATTAAAGACATCTTTCTCTTTACTGAGCAACTTGTTTCCAAAAAATTTTGTAGCTCCAATGACAGTCATCAGGAAATTCGGTGATGTCATTTCCTTTGAGTTGGCCAGTTACATAAATGCTGGATAAAAGCCAACTAAAACAGTCCTCAAACAGATGGCCATGTGTGTAAATGCCAGAAAGTGAGAACAGCCATTTGCAGTTATATTTGTTTTACCCCACACATGGTATAATGTTTATTTTATAGCCTCTCTTATGGACTTATGTGGATCATTCCTGTCATTTTTTAGGGGAGGGAGGAATCCCCAAGGAAGCAGTCATAAAATACAAAATACAAATCATGAAAACTAAGATACTGATCAGAAGTACGCACCACTGGGTGAATTTAAACCATCAGAGTGGTGTGCAGAAGGAGGTGCACACAGTCTAACAGTCAAGAGGTGAAGTGTCTGTAGCTGTCAGGAAATTTCAAGCAGAGGAGATATTACAATGAGCCAAGTGAAAACAAACCTTGAGTGTAAGTTAGAAAAAAAAATGTTTACGTGAATTTTATGGGGGGATGGCAGGAGTGCTTACTTCATAGATTAAGTTTTATCCCTTCAAAGCACATGTGAATGTGGCCTGGGAGCATCTTTCTAGCAGTACTGACCTGTATCTCCTTGTTTCAAATCCATATTGATGCAATCAAGAGAAGTTTACACTTTTGTAACTGTGAAGAATTTCAGTTATGCATAATAAAACACATCAAGGAGCTTAAGGCTTTTCAGCTCCAGAAATGAACTTCTGCTCTGGTCTGCAACAACTGATAACAACCTTTCCTTGCTCAGCTCTAAGGGAGATGTATTCTTTTAGTAGAAGGTTTAGCAAATGCTATGAAGGTTCAAAGAAAAGTAAATAAAGCCTTTGTAAAGTCCATCACTTAGCTTTCTTTGATATTTCAATACTCCAATTAAATAAAAACAGATAAACTTCAGAATCTCTACCTTCTCAAACATAGGGAACTTAGAGGTAAGCAAGAAGAGATAAACAGTAAATAGTAAAGGGAATCATAATACGATAATCATGTTTCTTCTAGTTCCTTTCTTCATCATTAAATATTTTTCCTTGGCATTCAAAGAATTTAATTTTTTTCCATCCATCTGATTTACAAAGCATGTAGCTGCACATTATAACTTCCACCTAAATATATAGCAGTAAAATGTCACTGATTTATTTGTTCATAAATATTAATTAAACAATTATGGTCCAAAGGCTAAGCTGGAAGTCACTGATGAAGACAGGCCAGCTGTGGGGTCCTTTACACTTTATGTACTTTATTTTAATCTTACTGCTTTGTTCTTCTTAATGTTTCTACCTAGTGTTGTGCTATTCTAACCCTTGGATTCCAGCCCCACACACAAAAAAAATGTTTAGAAGCCTGCCATTTCCCATGAGACTTCCATACCCATGGGTCAGGGCAAGACAGTGTCAGAGACCCTGTCACCTTTAGGTAAGAGTGTGTCCTCAAAAGGTTCTGTGCTTATTTTGGACGCCGCTGCCTGAACTCCACCAAGCACAGTAATAAGTTCCATATGCCCATTTTTTTGAAGCACACATTTTCAAAGCGGCAAATGTTTTGACGGATTGGCTCTTGGAGAGCCTAAATACTGTTATACACACCGTTTAGCATTTCACAAGGCCCCTACTGTTAAAGTCTGGGAATGGGGCCAGGGTAACCTACCTACAGTGTTCTAAGTGATGTGAAAATATTGAGAATTCTCAACCATCATGCTTCTCTGAGACGGATTTGGAATGTGAAGATTTCTTTGCTGCTGTGGAACTGTGTGAATGTGTGGGCGTGCACACATCTAAGTAAAGGAAAGAATCAGGCCCTTGGAGTCAATAAATTAAGCAAAAACCTCAACAACGGTCTTTCTAAATGTTTGAACTTTTAAAATCCTCATCTAGAGTAGTTGGTGTGTGTGTGTGTGTGTGTGTGTCTTAACACCACAGAAGTCAGACAATTAGTTTCAATCTTGCTGTTTGGAGGTTACAGTTCTATAGAGTCTTATTTCTCTCATATTATCTCTGCACATCTATGAATGGTTTCCTTCCTTCTTTGCTTTCTTCTTTTTATTGTTGTTGTCATTGCCACTGCTGCTGCTTTTTGGTCTTAATTATGGAGGTGGGCCTTGAACTTGTGATCCTCCTGCTTCAGCCTGGATAGTGCACCTGTGCCACAGTTGGCCGAATACACATTATTTAGCCATGTACTCTCCATGTTTGTTTAAATATGGAACTCACCTGGCCTAACTCCTTCTGACTTCTGCTCTAAGTCCTGATTTAGTTGATCTGGAGTTAAGATCTGAAATTTCTATTTTTGATTTTTATTTTATTTCATTTTCACATGACTGATACTTTCAAAGAAATAGCATATTCTTGGCCAGCCTGTGTAACCAGCCAAAACTGACCAATAGTTGTAAATTCTGGTCCTAGCATTTTTATGCTGTGGTTGGCAACTGGTTTATAACCAGTTGATTATTTGAAAGGACAGTGTTTGACCTCTATTTAAACACACTTTTTTTTATTAATTCTTTGGGATTTTTTTATACAATGTATTTGATCTAATTCATGATCCCTCACAACTCTTCACACATCTATGATCTCCACCTTTTCCTTCCTACCTATCCAATGAGTTTTCCTCCATCTTTCCACCCCTCCACCAAGGCGAGTCCAGTTTTGTTTCATAACTACTCTTAGGACTGGGTGAAATTTCTAGTTTTAAGAATTATCTTCAGTGAATTTTTTTTCACCTGGCATTAAAATGTATCTTAGAAAACACATCTAATGTGACCCCTAATGCTGTGTTTGTGAGAACCACCTCTTCTGTGCTGATTCGCCTTTTACATTATTGGTTCATGAATTTCTTTTATGAAATCCATACTTCTGTTAAAATCTTGTATATGCTTTTGCATCCAGTATTTCTTGTGCCTGCTTAAAGAAAATATGATATATGGTAATCGCTTCAAAGTGTTACAGCTATTATTATTATTATTATTATTATTATTATTATTATTATATTATATTATATTCTTGATAATAAAATACCATGGTGATACCTTCCTCACAAATGTAGGTTATGAGGAAGAAGGTAGAAATAAGTTGAAGATATAGCATTAAGAATTATTAAATGGTTGCTGAATAAAGTGTAGTGCAGTTCAGTGGACTCTGGAAAGGCAGTAGAGATGTATTACTTGGTATGTTAAATATGGAAAGCATAAAGAGAAAGTATAGCAAGGAATGAAGCAAGATGCTTATATTCATATCAATTACCCAATTGATAATGTTGAGATCTTGGGTTTATTTCTTTCATCTAACTGCCAGAAACCTCTTTTTCTTCATCTATCCAAGAAAAAAAAATCATCTTATAGAGCTTATTTTAGCTGAAAGCAGCTCAACTCTGTGCAGTCTTGCAAAGTAGGTAACCATGAAAATACTAGGCTTCCCATTATTAATATGATTATTGAATTGCTAATGAGCTATTAACTAGGCATATGCAACATAGAGGAAGTTCCTTGAGCAACTAATAGAATAGACAGAAAAGAATTATTGACTACATATCTCAAATATTACATATCACATTCTGATAGAGAAATGAAATAGAGCAAGGTGTTGGGTTTATGGCAGCATTATCCCAGATGGCCAGAGTAAGCCCACTCATAGGAATGGTGCTTCCAGAGACAGAGCGATGAACAGGAAGCTGCGCTGGTTGCTATTTTGTGCAATGAAGAAAACCTAGAGCCGTGGGGGGGAGGCAGGAACCTCAATTAGGGAATTGCTTCCATCAGATTGGCCTGTAAGCATGTCTGTGGGGCATTTTCTTGGCTGATGATTGATGTGGAATGGCTCTGCCCTCTTTGGGAGGTGCCACCCCACAGGTGGCTCTGGGTTGCATAGGATAGCAAGCCCAGCAGGTCATCAGAGGGGAACCAGTAAGCAGTGTTCCTCCATGTTCTCTGCCTCAGTTCCTGACTCCAGGCTCCTGCCTTGGGTTCCAGCCCCAAGTCCCCTCAGGGATCAGTTATAACAGGAATTTATAAGATGAAATAAATCCATTCTCCCCAAGGTATTTTTGGTCAGTGCTTAGTTAAAGCACTAACCTAAGATAAACTGGGTAACTAAGGTAAACTTAGGTAAGATAACCTAAGATAAAAACTAACCTAAGATAAAGCTGTTGCCTACATATAATTTTCAAAAAACACCTGGGACAGAGAGGTAGGTGTGTTGTGTGCAAGAAACGGAGAGGAGGCTTGTGTGTGTAGCCAGTCACTGGGATGGAATACAGCAAGAGTTAGACAAAGTTATAATGCATGCTTTTTAATATTTCCTTTAAAGCTGATAGTCAACATACTTGCATTTTAAGAGACTAGAACACAATTATTTTCTTTTGATGGTGAAGTAGGAAAGGTACTTTTAAGTTGTGTTTTCTTTGATTTGATTGAAATTTTTTAGCTGGTGTACAAAGTAAAAATTCTTTGCGGTTGGCATCTGCTTTGACTTGTAGGAGGTCTTGCCATACACTGTTACCCAGTTTGAAAATCACAGCTTGAATCTAACATTTCAATTTTTAACTACGGAAAATACAGATGTGTTCTTTTAAACCTAAACAGTGAGTATGCCCAATAGCTCATCAGAGATGAAATCATAAAATGCTTCCCTAGTTAGAATTTCATGTTCAACTTCCCCCGTGTTTCCCAGCTAATTATGCCAAGCTGTTGATGGTTGTTCGGTTTTCTAGTGGATTCCAGAGTGTTCCCAGTCAAGTACAAGGACAATACCATCAACTCGGGGGGGGGCAGCCCCTCACAAAGTGAACACCAAAGTGTGTCTTTATCTCAACAATGTCTATACAATGTGCAGCGGGAAAAATGCAAAACGATTTAATAAAAAGTTGGGGCTTCAACAGAGTTATGAAGTTTCAGAGTTGGAGGGTGCCTCTGAAGCTTACTCACTTTCTCTGCCACTATACACGAGGAGAATTATTCTCAAATAAGCAAGCTATCTTGATACAAGCACTTAGATAAAAAGATACAGGTTCTCATGAAAATTAAACTGGTGAAATTCCTTAGATTTCCTCTTTATATGTATAAATACACTGACAGATATGTTTGGTGTTTATGAAAGAAATCAGATTCATTTCTTTTCATAAAAGTTTTTGTTACTAATGATTGTGTGTGTGTGTGTGTGTGTGTGTGTGTGAGAGAGAGAGAGAGAGAGAGAGAGAGAGAGAGAGAGAGAGAGAGAGAATTTTTGGATAATATGGGGATGGTCCACCCTGGAGATCAGAGAATAACTTTGGGGAATAGATTTTGTTTTCCCCCTTCCACACTGGGTGTGAGACTCAAACTCACATCCTGATGTTGTCAAGTTTGTATGACAAGTGCCTTTACCACTGGGCCATCATGCTGGCCAAGAAGTTGGGTTCTGGTTGACAAAAAAGTGAGGACATTCCTTCAGTCATTATTTCTAGGGTGCATTTTACTGAGCATTTCTCTAGGGTCAAATGACTTGCACTGTTTCAAACTTTAACAGCAAAAGTGTTGTCAGCAATACAGTGGCTCTGAAGTCTGACAAATGAAAACTGAAAGTGTCTGCTCTTCTTAATGAAGACTTGTGTGGATGGATGTGAGTACAGAACCCCATCCTGCGGCTGTAAACTACCTCTTTAGGCTCATCGATTCTTGAAATTGTAATAAGATATGTTACTCAGGTACTAACATCCCCTATGTGGTTAAAACCAAAAGGAATCATATGTGTTTAAACAAGATCATAAAGATCCTGGACCCTCATTTTTTTTTAAGTGTGAAAACTCTTTCAGAATACAATATATTTTTACGGCAGAAGTGATGATGTGTTTGTCCAGGGCAGCTGGACCCAAGTGGCTTTAATATCAGAACTAAGCATGACTAGAGCGATGCAGAAACTGTGGATGGTTGGACCAGTCATGAACATTACCATTAAGGAGATTAGACGCTGTCTGCATTGCACAGGTGTTCCAGACAGCAGACATTAATGAAGGAACATGCAACTATACATTAAAAAGCAAGACAATATGAGAGAACAGAGGAAGGAAATTAATGATCATTAAGGGGTCTCTCTGTACAGCCTTGGCTGGCCTGAAACTTGCTATGAAGAATAGGGCTGGCCTTAAACTCATGGATATCCACCTGATTCTGCCTCCCAAGTGTTGGGGTTAAAGGCAAGGCTCACCTTGTTTAGCCAGTATGAGAGACTTCTAAACATTATACTATCCAGGTCTCCTAACATTCTCCAGAGAGCTATAAATATTTAATGTAATTCTATATGCAGGATGAACATCCACACTTGAAAAACAAGGCAACTACTGGTCTAGTAATTCACAAGAAAGGCTTGACATCCTGGTTTGTTTTATTGAGATATGTAGTAAAATAAAGGGCTTGTCGAGCCAGTGGTAGGACAGCAGTATTGTTTCTTAGGACACAGGAGTTTTGCTCCGTTATCTTGCATCAGTGATGAATCCAGAGCTTTTTTTTTTAAGCCCTGCTTTTAAAATGGCTTGGAGTGTAATCCCTGCTTGATCATATTGCTGACATGCTCATCATGATTTTACAGCTCTCCAGCCTAACTCTTTCATCTCCCCTGGTACACAGAGTTGCTAGGTTCTAACACCAATTTGGTAGGTTTTCACTTCTCAACCCCCAAATTTAGCTCTGGAATTAGAACATGCAAATTAAGCAGAAGCTTCAGGTAGAGGCCACCGGGGACAGAAAATGGTTACACTCTGTAGACAAAGCAGCACAACTCCAGCCTTGCTAAGGTGGGAAAAGGAAAAATGGCATGAGCCCGATTCCATAAGCTGTGGTCAGGTAGGAGTGAGATCTGGCAATGGAGGGCTAAGGCCATAGGTCACACGTACGGGGCATTGTGTCCATGCTCTCCTTTCTCTAAGAATATTTTACATAACTTTGCATTGCTATGGTGAATTATTACTATTAGTTTTACAAGATGAAGTTTCACTGTGACATTTCACATACATTTCAAATGTAGTTTGATGATTCGCACCTTCTATCATTGCTTTCACTTGTCTTCTGGCGGGTGGGATCTAGTTTCAGCTTTCTTTTTGTGGATGTGCAGGGTTTTTTTTTTTTTTTCAGCACATTTCTTGAAAATCCTAATACATGTTCTTCATGTATATTCTGGGAACCATGGCTATCACTGTATGGATCTATCTCTAGGTCTGTCTGTTAGTACCATGATGTTTGTATTATTATGACTCTCTAATGTTACTTGAGCTCAGCTACTGTGATACTTCCAATATTTCTATGTGAATATTAAGTAGAAGCTGCCTTATTATGGCATAAGCAGTATATATCTAGTATTGATTGAACATTAAAATGGACCATATGAAGCAGGCCTATAATTCACTGTGTATTTGGTTTTCATACATGTTAGAAGCAAGCATTATGCTCTCTGTTTACAGAAAGGAAAGCAGAACTTGAAGTCATTCTCTTCAGAACTTCTCTAAATTCATGTTATAAGGCAGCAGTTTTCAACCCCTTTAGGGTCATATATCAGATTTATTATGTATCAGATTTTTACATTATGATTTATAACAGTAGCAAACTTACAATTGTAAAGTACCATCAAAATAATTTTATTATTGGGGTCACCATGACATGAAGAACTGTATTAAAAAGGCATTGCATTAGGAAGGCTGAGAAGCTGTTATAAGGAGTAGCACAATCCATAAAATGGAACTGGAATGGAGCTATACCTTCATGCTGAGTTCTTAGTGTTCAATTTCCTTTTCCTAAATCAGAAACCCCTTTGCATTAAGTTATTGCTTTAGGGAATTCAGCATAGTGAGGTAGATTAGAAAACAAAACAAAACAACAACAACAACAACAACAACAACAACAACAAAAACATGTCGTTTGCCTTTCTGGATGAGGATTGAGCATCTTACCCAGGGTCCTCTTCCTTGCTTAGCTTCAGTACAGATTTTAGTATATTTATCATATATTATATGTTTAGACATCAGAAGAAGGTGAAAACAAGGAACAAGACCACAGAGGACCTCTGAAAGATTCTACCCAGTAGGGTATTAAAGCAGATGCTGAGACTCATAGCCAAACTTTGGGCAGAGTGCAGTGAATCTTATGAAAGGAGGGGGAGATAGAAAGACCTGGAAGGGTCTGGAACTCCACAAGGAGAACAACAAAACTAAAAAAATGGGCACAAGGGTCTTTCCTGAGACTGATACTCCAACCAAGGACCATACATGGAGATAACCTAGAACCCCTGCACAGATGTAGCCCATGGCAGCTCAGTGTCCAAGTGGGTTCCCTAGTAAGGGGAGCAGAGGCTGTCTCTGACATGAACTCAGTGGTTGGCTCTTTGATCACCTCCCCTTGAGGGAGGTGCAGCCTTACCAGTCCACAAAGGAAGACTATGAAAGACAGTCCTGATGAGACCTGATAGACTAGGATCAGATGGAAGGAGAAGACAACCTCCTCTATCAGTGGACTGGGGAAGGGGCCTGGGAGGAGATGAGGGAGGAAGGGAGGGATTGGGAAGGGATGAGGGTGGGGGCTACAGCTGGGATACTAAGTGAATAAATTGTAATAAATAAAAAAAATATATTAAAAAAAAGAAAACAAATAGTTAAAAAAAAAACCTAACATGTAAAAGATTAGTATTTTATAGGAAATACCAGTTTGGGAATATGTTTTATGATTAACCTAATTCCCATGCAATTTGGTAAAATCAAAATTTCTCAAAAATCTTGATTTGTCTTGCAACTATCACTGCTAGAACTTTCCTTGTAACTTCCCTCTGCTAGTTATATAATTAGCTTCCATCACTAACAAAACATGATATGAATCCCAATGATCAGAAAACAGTTAATGTTTTTGTTTGTTTGTTTGTTTTGCTATGCCAATAAACATCTCCAAGTATCCTTGAAACAATCCTGTGAGAAGAGTTGTCTTTTGGAGATCATAAAAATGAAGGTTTACTCAGGTTAACTTAATCAAAGACACAGAATTATGTGAATCCAGATCTTAGTATATCTCCAAGGGCATCCTTTAGCAGTTGGGTCTAGCTTTTTACAACGTGACACTTGAGAACTGTGCAATTTGCATACCAAAAACAAGAAGAAGAAAAAGAAGAACAACAAGAACAAGGAGAAGAACAAAAGAAGAACTCACCCTCTGGTGAGTATGGAAAGGGTGGAGGATAATTTCCACTGCTGTTCCTCAAGTGCAATCCACCTTATATCTTTTGAGACAGCAGATCTCATTGATCTGATGCTCACCACGTAGGCTAGCTAACAGGCTAGCTGGCTAACAGGCCTCAGGGACCTGTCTGCCCGTACTTCCTCAGCTCTGGGATTATGGGCATGTAGTACCACACCTGACATTTTTATATGAGCTCTGGAGGACCAAGTTCAAGAAATGGCAAGCACTTCATTAATTGAGCCGTCTCTCAAGCACTCATAAATTTTAATTTTGCATTGGGTCATCTTCACAGCTTTTCTTCGATACATGTGGCCACAAGCAGCCCACAGACCATAGGTTAAACATGCCTTTGAATTCTGATTCTCACAACAAGGACTCTGGATCAGCAGTGGCATGGCATCAGGAGAGTTTGTTAGAAGTTTTTCGTTCCACCCCACATAAGCAAAATGGAAAGCCATACTTTAGCCACACCCACAGATGCTGAGAGTGAATGAAGAAGTTTGAGAATGACAGCTTCCAGTGCTGTCTTCGCTCAAGAAGGTTTGGTGGTGTGAATGAGAACGGTCTCCAAAAACTCGTATGTGTGAACACTCAGTCCATAGTTAGTGGAAGTGTATGGGAAGGGTTAAAAGGCGTGGCCTTGTTGGAGGAGGAATAACACTGAGTGCAGGTTTGGAGGGTTCAAAAGTCCATGTATTCCCAGTTATTTCATGATATTCCAGTTAGCTTCTCTTACTTTTGGTCCAGATTCGAACTCTCAGCTACTACCCAGTGCCAGTCCTGCCTGTCTGATGTAATTGTCTCTACTATGATAGCCATGGACTCTAACTCTCTGGAACCATGGGCTCCAAATTAAACAGTTAATTTTATAAGTTGCCATGGTCATGGTGTCCTGTCACAGTAATTGAAAATTAACTGAAACAGAGGGTGACTAACTGTCCCGGGTTATTCCAGACTGAAGTTGCTCAGCACAAGGCTTTCAGCATGCAACTACAACACAAGCCCCAGACAAACAGAACATAGTGCTCACCCTTAAAATAGAGCTTGCATATTTCCCTCTGTGGAAGAGCAGTATTTTCCCCTGTCATGGGAAATGCTCTATTCTGGCTTTCAACCCTGTTTCTATTGACAGGTGATGTTAAATGTGTCTTCAAAGACAGTGCCATTTGGTCCTGTCTATGTAGACCAAAAACACTACTGAGAAAAGATTAGCACTAAGCCCCCCAAACCCTGAAAGTCCCCACTGTCTATGTCCGGATTTCTGAAACTTGGCAATAAACCTTCCCATAAGAAGGAGGATTCTTTTCTCTTTCATCAGTATCCCAAATCAAAACATAACTGCAGATAAAAATGTCCCCACTCACACTTGCCAGTTCATTTGATCAGTATTGTTTTTGTTCTTTGTTTGTTTTCTTGCTTGCTTGTTTTTAGACACATTCTCATGTAGTACAGGCAGGCCTTAAACTCACTATGTAATTGATGTTAGCCTTGAACTCCTGATCTTGTTGCTTCCACCTCCCAAACACTAGGATTACAGACATGTACCATGCCTGGCTTTTATTCAGTTCTTGAATTTGCGTTTTTAAAGCTGCATGAGAATTCAGACATTACCTTAATATTAATGATTTCCATGAGGGGAAATGTAATCCATGTGTTTATAATTCATTCCAACCCTGCAGTGTTACTACACCAAGGAAAACACTAACTCCTAAGCAGTCGCTGAACATTCAGTCTCATGAAGGAGAGAAATAGAGATTTTGGTATCCAAAACCGTAGTGCTAACGCAGCAGCTTGCTTTAGGAAAGATGGTATGTGGAGTCTACAGGCAAGATCTACAACGTCTCCTCTTCCCAAAAGATTAACTCTCCTACTCAAAACAATCCTTCATACAGAAAAAAATACAATAATTTTTGAAAGGTGAAAGAAAATAATTTTTGTACTTGTGTAAAATATACTTTGTGAGCAGTGAATTCTCAACATTATTTTCCACTGTGCCTATACTTTGGTGGACGAATAAAATCCTCAATGGCTTAGATAAGATGTGACCATCAATTGCATCATTTATTTCTATTTAACTGGTTGCTTAAGCCTCTTTCTGGAACTATAAATAAATATTCTTGTAGTATTTATTTTTAAGCCATTCTCTTTCCCAGCATCCACACTCAGAAATCTTAGTTACAACACTATCATTCACTTATTCATCATGAAAATTTTAGATCTTTTGCACAGAACAAAATTAAACTGCTTTTGCAACTATAAAATTAAAAATAAATGTATTATAGAAGGATTGGTGGTCACCATTGATGTATCCAAAAATAACTTAGCAATTCCGTAACCGGAGTGATTTCTTCTTACTTGCAAGACCAAGGAAGAATATTTGACATGTTTATCCTATATTATATGGCTAATATCCACTTATAAGTGAGTATATACCATGTGTGTTTTTCTGTTTCTGGGTTACCTTTCTCAGGATGATCTTTTCTAAGTTCCCATCATTTGCCTGCAAATTTCATGATTTCCTTGTTTTTAATTGCTGAGTAGTATTCCATTGTGTAAATGTACCACAATTTCTGTATCCATTCCTCAGTTGAGGAACATCTGCATTGTTTCCGGATTCTGGCTATTAGAATAAAGCTGCTATGAAAATGGTTGAGCAAATGTTTTTGTTGTGTACAGAGAATCTTATAAAAGAAGGGGGAGATAGAAAGACCTGGAGGGGACAGAAACTCCACAAGGAGGGCAATACAACAACAACAACAAAAAATCTGGGTACAGGGGTCTTTTCTGAGACTGATACTCCAACCAAGGACCATTCATGGAAATAACCTAGAACCTTGCACAGATGTAGCCCATGGCAGCTCATAGTCCAAGAGGGTTCCCAAGTAAGGAGAACAGGGACTGTCTCTGACATGAACTCAGTGGCTGGCTCTTTGATCACCTCCCCGTGGTAGGGGGTGGCAAAGCAGCCTTACCAGGCCACAGAGGAAGACAGTGCAGCCAGTCCTGATGAGACCAGATTGGCTAGGGTCAGATGGAAGGAGAGGAGGACCTCCGCTATCAGTGAACTGGGGAAGGGGCATGGGAAGAGAAAACAAAGGGAGGGTGGGATTGGGAGGGAACAAGGAAGGGGGGCTTCAGCTAAGATACAAGGCGAATAAATTGTAATAAATTAAAAATTTGAAAAAAGGAATGTTTGGGAAAGGTCATATTTGAATCGGGTTCCGTCAAAGATGTGTAAGACAGAAAAGTGCACACCAGTAAGTCAGGGCAGGTATAGATAGGACATGTGAGGGGAATCAAATATGCCCAGTGTATGGAGAGAAACTAGAAGAGCTAAAATCTTAACAGAATGGAGACTCTAATCATGTGTGGTGTAGTTCACAAAAACTTGGGAAACTGCTGATGTTCTAAGC
Source organism: Psammomys obesus (assembly GCF_907164565.1). Lineage (NCBI taxonomy): Eukaryota > Metazoa > Chordata > Mammalia > Rodentia > Muridae > Psammomys > Psammomys obesus. The sequence goes on along the minus strand of NW_026585987.1, from coordinate 9,367,030 downwards.
AAGGAATTGTCACATCCTGGAAAAACCATAGCCATGCAACAGAGAGGCCCAGATCATGGTGGAAAGCTGGCTCTGCTTGTTTGAGATTATTCAGTCTAGGAAGAAATACTCACAACCCACATCAGAGTCTCTATCACCCACCCATAACTACCAGCCTCTTTCTAGTTACTTTCATCATCTGATTTGTCCATCTGGATCTCAGCACCTTTGAAAAATGGTCGTCACAACAGGAGGGTGAGTTTAAAAGAAAAGTTAGAGACTAGTTATTGTTTTCAGAAAGACAACGACCTTTATTTGTGAAAGGCAGCATGATCACATTTGGCAGTCTGCATTTTCTTTGATTCCGAAAACAGCCCGGGGGTGGGGGGTGGGGAGTCATCTCTTCGCAGTTTTTCCTTTGCAGATGGGGAGATTGGCTTAGAAAGGTTAATTTCAAGCACTGTCCCAGGATATCAGATGAGTGTTGCTTTCCATAGGAGAGTCCAGAATTCTTTCACTTATAACTGTTCTCTATTCTTAGTTCGTTTTCAGTCAAAAAAAAAAAAAAAAAAATCACAACTTTCCGGGACTCATTCATCTGAGGATACTCTAGCCAGAAAGGCAGATGAGGGGATTCTCATCAGGTGGTTGGCATTCAAGGATACGAGGACCAAGAGACACGGGGTAGAAATGGAGCACAAGAATTATAATAGTTCACTTTAACGTTAACTCAACCCTTCTAACAAAATAGAAGGTACTATCAGAACATAAGAGAAAGTGACTGAATTAGTGACCCCAGAAGCAATTACTTCCCATTAGATTATAAATTCATTTGACAAGTGAGAAGTCAAGGTATAAAATACAGCATTCTCAAAAATGACAATTATCTGTGAGCTTCCACAGCCATTTGGAGGCCAAGTGCCCCTAGAACAGGCAGCATGAATCAGGCAGGCACTAGGTCTCAAGATCAAGCAGAAATGAGGAAAAACATTTCACATTTTTTAATTGAGAGTAGACATAGAGTGTTTGGTGAAAATAAATCACCAAAATTAAGCAATTAAGGCATGAACTCATTCTTTTTCTTCTTTCTCTTCCTCCTTTTCTTTCGCTTCTTCTTCTTCCTCCTCTTCTTCTCTTGTCTTTTTCTATTTTTATCATAAGACTAACATTTAATAGAAACAAGGCAGGAACTAGGTAAAAACAAAACAAAACAAAAAACCACCCATTTAATCAATGTCTCCCTTGGAGTAGAATTTTCAAGGAAATAATTGTGAACTTTTCTTGGAAATTCTAGATGTTTCTATTTCATCTATAAAAACAAAGGAAGACCAAGATACTGTCTAGCTTCAAATCCCAATGAGCAGACTGTAGTATGAAAGAGTCGATTTTGCATCTTCTTCCTCCTGGCTAGACACTGTTCCTCGGAGCTTTCTCCTTCTGCATTCTCAGACTCACACTTGGGTTTTGTGTGTGAAAATTACACCACATTTCTAAAGGTCCTGGTCTTCACAGGAGAGCTAATTACAAAATAAAGTTCAATAAACTGACATGTTGATCACAGTTTTATACTTCACAAAAAAAAAAAAAAAGGCTAAACATCAAATTTTTATACAGTGGAAAATTTGGGGGTTTGGAGAAAAATTAAACTAAAATAATTTATTCACCATCTTTCTCTTCATCTCTTTTCTAAAAACATCTGTTTGTATGGCATTTTTTCAAGGTGCTGTGAGAAACTTTTGAAAAGTAATTACGTATCATTACAAAGTACAACTTGTAGGACATACTCAGGGATGTGTATAACATTTCAAGATCAGTACAGGAATGGCCTCAACCATGAGAACACAAACCCAGGTTGGACTTTATTAAACTTGGGTTAAAAAAAATGGGAACAAGGGCTTGACATGGTGATGCTCAGCAGTCAGAATGCAAAGACAGAGAATCACCACAACTTCAAAGCCAGCCTGGTTTCATATTGAGTTCGAGGCCAGGCAAATCTGTACAGTGAGACCCTGTCTCAAAACAAACACACAGTTTATTAATTAATTAGCTACTAAAAATAAAAGAAAGATTACAATACTCCTGACATATGCTAATAATGTTTCATCAGTGTATTATGGCCCTATGATTTCCAAGTGGATGTAGAATAAATTATCTATTCTTCTCCAAAGTGATTACACCTCTGGCACAATTATTTGTGTATTTTAATGTAAAATATATGTTCTGTTTATTATCTGATGATGTCATATTGTGCACCGTTACATAAAGTCACATTCAATTTACACGCGTATATGCATTGCATGCATACCTGATATTTGGAAAGAGAACCTGTGACCTGCTTTCTTTCCACGTTTCTTAACAAAATGAACATACCTCTACACACAGGATACAAATGCCACTATGATTTGTTTTCTTTAAAATGCATCTTTAGTGCCCTAAACATCTAGGCTGATGAAAACTTAAGTTGTTATCCTCAGAGTCTTAAGGCTCAAAGATGTCCAAGAAGGGCACTTACATTTGCACCTGCATTCCTAGCCTCCTTAAAGTGCCTTGATGCCCATCAGAGCTGGGCCCCCTCCTGTGAGGCTCACAGCCCCCCCCCCCCCCCCCAGGCCACTGTGGAGGATGCAGAGCCTTTGAAATCACGGAAAACCTTTGTGTTGTTCTTCTTTTAGAACAGGATCTCACTATGTAGTCTAGGTTAGCCTGAACTCTCTTTTGATCCTTTTGACTCTCCCTCCTGGCACTAGGATTTCAGGCAGAGGCTGCACGTCCAGTTCAAGACTTCAATCTTAATACAAGAATTTTAGTCTGGATCCCAACACCCCAGGAGCTGTTCATTTGGTGACAGCTACAGCTCTTTTGTTTGTTTATGTGTTTTACATACGAGTGCTTTGTCTGCATGTATGTCTGAACACCAGAAGAGGGCATGGGATTGCATTATAGGTGGTTGTGAGCCATCATATGGCTGCTGGAAATTGAAGTCAGGCCCATTGGAAGATCAGACAGTGCTCCGAACCACTGAGCCATCTATTCAGTCCCAAGCTACAACCCTTTCATTTTCCAAAGAGAAGTATCAAACCTGCTGAGCTGAGACCATACTCTGTTAAATTCCCCAAAAATATCTTCATTTCATACAAGGCTATTTTAATTCTTCTACAGGTTAAAACTTAGAAAATGTTTCCAAGATCTTGAGACAGAAGAATTGACATTTTGAGGCCAAACAGTTCAACATGGTAAATCTCTCTGTGTGTGTGTGTGTGTGTGTGTGTGTGTGTGTGTGTGTGTGTTTTACATTAAAAAAAAAAAAAAAGCAAATTTTAAAGCCTAAGAAAAACAGTCACTTTTCCCTGGAGTTACCAGAAATCCAGATTTAAGAAATTGTTATTTCCTATTTGAAAAAGGTAGAGACATCTCTCCTGTCTTTTGCTACATCAGAGGTAATTATTTCTATTAGTATATATTATCAATACCCACGTACTTGTAAATCTCTGGATCTGTCATCTACATACTTTTGATCTATCTTTTGCTTGTTTTTTCTATGCACATAACAGATAACTTAGAAAAAAAATAACCTGCCGTGTTCAATTTTTAGTAAATTACCTCAGTGTCTCTTAGAAATATTGCAAAATTAAAGAAGTGTGGTGCTTCAAAAAAAGTCCTCATAATTCATTTAGTCAGTAGTCCTTAAACTTTAAATTTCTTATACCATGTTGACAATTTTTATAATATATGCCATGGTCTTTCTTTCTTGATGTGCATGTAAATTAAATCACCAATTTTAGTAATATTTTGTTTTAAAAGTAAGTCACAATAAATGAAACAATGTTGATAGATTTCCCTGAAAATCTATTTTTTCTACATCTGCCAGTGCACATTGATTTGCTATGTGGTCCAGGCTGCCCTCAAACTCATGACCTCAGTTTCCCAAGTTCTGAGATTTGTGTATATGCCACCACAAGAAGCTTAAAAAGATATCAAGTTTTTAATCAGTCTTATTCTAGCTTATTTATTACAGAATACAAAAACTTTAGAAGGAAAGTCAGAAAGAATTTAAAAAGAAATAACTCTCTCCTCATCTGACTTAATCTCCTGTCACCCAGGCTTATGCTTCATCTAAAACCTTGTGACTCTCTGGGCATAGTGACTCATGACTTTAATCCTAGCACTCGGGAGGCAGAAGCAGGTGGATCTCTCTGCGTGTGAGGCCAGCCCTGTCTATACTGTGAATGCCATGTCAGCCAGGGCCACACAGGGAGACCCTACCTCATGAAATGATAAAGAAACATGATTTTTGCTTCTGGACCTAGCTTGGTCCTTTAACTTTGCTAAAACAGAACTGAGTCCTAGAGAAAATGACTTTGTTCGTGGTAGAGCTCACAGTAAATTTTTGGCCTCTTGACTTTAAAATCCATATACTTGTTGATCAGAGCCTAATATATAAGCTATCATATAACCACCTATCCATCTGTGCCCTCTCTCTGGAAGAGGACTGCAAGCTGGCAGTGAGCTCGGAATACAGTGTTGCACATGGTGTCTTTCTCTGGACAGATGTTCCGTTTCTAGGTTAAGTGTGATTTGTTGTGATATGCCAGTGGTGTTATCACCAGGAAATCTTTATGTTGACTCTAGCTGAGGTTAAATGAGCATCATTTCAGGCACCGTTCAAAGGCATGACTGACCACTGCAAAGTCCAGCTGATGGTAAGAGGAATGAAAGATCTGAAGTTTCATAGGTACAGAGTTCAGGAAGACACGGCATACAGTAAGACCTTTACATGGAACTGAAGGGACACAGAGTAAAGAGCCCTTATGAGAGTACACATACATGGGAAATGAAAGACCGGGGGAAGCAGAAAAGGATAACAAAAACATTTGTTCCGAAGACTAGAATGCTAAGAAAAGGCACTATGGCTGATGGAAGGCTAATTCCACTCAAAATAAAAATAAACCAGCTGGGCAGTGGCAGCACATGCCTTTAATCCCAGCATTTAGGAGGCAGAGGCAGCTTTGAGGTCAGCCTGATCTAAAGAGTGAGTTCCAGGACAAACAGGGCTACCTGACTACAGAGAGAAACATTACCTCAAAAGACAAAAACAAACAAACAAAAACTACTAATACTAATATAATAATAATTAATACCTTTAAAAACACTCACATGGAGAGAAACTTCTGCAGTAGAATTTGCATTAAGAGAGTGTAAGCACTTAGAGCCCTTCCTAGGGCAAGGCAACTAGGTAGGAATGGCTTCCAAACTCTATGTCCAATGTAACCGGCTTTGTCCTATTAGTTAGAAACCTTCAACCTGGGCCTGCCTAGCCTGTCTGTGCTGAAATCATGTTGGTGTCTTGAGGACTTGCTAAAGAAAGTTTCCATGTGGGTATCCTGTAGCAACAAACCATCGAAACCTCGGGCAATGGACTAGAAACGATGATTTACCCAGGAAGATGAGTTGGGTGTATCCAGACAGACCTGACAAAGAATGCCCTTTTGTCTCATATAGGAACTTGGGTTTTCTTTTCTTTTCTTTTTCTAGCTTGCCTCCAGGCCAGTTTGTTTGCATGGACTTAGGTTTCCAAGAAAACGTCTTCCTTGGGTAATATCCATCCACAATTTCCCCCTCATTGACATTTTACCGTAAATGGAAGAGAGCTCAGGGCAGCTATTTTGGCAGAACCTATTAGTTCAGAACACTACAAGAAAGAAAGAAAGAAAGAAAGAAAGAAAGAAAGAAAGAAAGAAAGAAAGAAAGAAAGAAAGAAAGAAAGAAAGAAAGACAACCTAGGAGTCTCTTGACCTAGGAGTCTCTTGACTTAGGAGTCTTGACCTTCTTTGGAATTTTAGTACCTCTCACAGCTTCCACCCCCACATTTCTACTACCCGTTCCTACTCCCACTCCTTCTCTGGACTTGCCTTATTTTTCTTGGAGAAATTCTTTCACACATCAACCAAACACAGGAATTGGCACAGATGTGTTAGAGCCTCACAGGGCCTCTGGAGAGGATTCGCAGCTATGTCAGAAAGAGAAGATGTCCAAGTTCATTCCTAGAGAACTAATTACCCTCCAGTAACGAACCATCACGAGAGAATGCAACAACCTTGGTGTTAGAACAAGGGTCATGGGCCAAACTCCTCTGTAAGGTTCATTCTGTTTTCAGACATGAGAAATCATTCTTTTCCATGATTGTATTAAGAACCTAAAAGTTCTATCACCTAATAGAATTCCTTATTTTTATGGAATCTTTTGAATGGTGGGCCAGGGATATTTGCATCAAAAACTGCATGTCATCATTTATATAGCCCAGAGTTGCAGCAGAACTAATGCTTGGCAACCATTTTGCCTAATGAATGAATGAATGATTCATGAGGTCTTCCTCTGAAATATTCCCAAAGTTTGAAAACGGAGGTGAAGTGCCTATTATTTGTACATGGGTATGTAACTGGTAACTTTCTGATAATTTCAGTGTGCTCTTAAAGTCAGTCACATCACCTACAGACTTCCCATAGACCACTGTGGCAATAGAAATAGCCCCCACAGGTTCGTGGACTTGAATACTTGGTCACCAGAAAGTGGCACCAGTAGGAGGTGTGGCCTTTTGGGGGGAAGTGTGTCACTGGGAATGGGCTTTGAGGTTTCAGAAGCTCGATCCAGCACAGTGGCTCACCCTCTTCTCCTCCTGCTTGCCGATCCAGATGGAGGACTCTCAGCTACCTGCTCCGCACCATATCTGCCTGCGTGACACCATGCTTCGTGCTACCATGATAATGAACTAAACCTTTGAACCTACAATCCAGTCCTAGAAAAAGGTATAAGGCGCCAGCTTCTACCCATGGCATAGATCTTAAAAGGGGAATAAGAAATGTCAAAGGAAGGTGGGCAATGTTCAAGCCCACTTTGGGCCGGTTTTGCTAGCCAAGTAGGTCTGCCCTGTACAGAGCAGCATGTAACAGGATTCTGCTCTGTGATACCTTGTAAGTCACCTAAACAATGCTCAGGGGAGTGACTCTGGGTGACTCTGATTTAAAAAGCTCAACTAATTTTTTAAAGAATATTTTAACTTAATTTTTGAGATTTTTCATATATGTGTTTGATGTATCTTGATCACATACACTCCCAACTCCTCTCTATAGTCCCTCTGAAACCCACAAAGCATCTCCACATACATACACCTTCATACATTTTTCTTTTGGGGTCTAGTCAATGCTGCCTTCTTGGGGACACCCACCAGGGCATGGGCTATGTACCAATAGATACACATGTAAAGAAACATGCTTTTCCTTCTCTTTCACCCGGCATTAGCAACTGACAATGACCCCTCTACTAAGGATGGAGCCTTATGAATTCATCACCCATCTGCACGATAATGGTGAGTAGCTTGATCTTGTGATAGGCAATCATAGATGCTTTGAGGCCAAACTCAGTGGACCATTTCATATCCAGAGGATAGCATTTCACAACATTCTTCACCATCATCTTGCTCTTACATGCTTTCTATCCACACTTCCAGGATGTCCCCTGAGGCTTGGAGGGGCCGTTACAAATGTCACATTTAGGGCTGAGCACACAACAATTACTCATTCTCAGGACTTTGACCGGTTAGAAGTTTCTGCTACCTGCTACATATAGAAATTTTACTGACCAGCATTGAGAGCAGCAGCAATCTGCCCATATTTAACTGGCAGTGATCTAGGAAGCTGGAATTAAAGTTAAGACAGTAAGGCCAAAATGTAGTCATGGGGCCAAAGTAGCCAGGGCAGAAGTGAGGAGGGGATAGTTACAGCCTGATCAAACCATCTTAGTTCCCTCTTACACATTCTAGATACTGAAAATAAAGCAAACCTGGTTTCATGCACTGCCCATCAATGGATCAAACCATCTATTATACTGAATGTATAATAGACTCGCTCCAGATCTCTGTGTATTGAGAACCCAGCTGGAAATTCCCTGGATAGGTATGGTTTGGTAGCAATCTATAGTTGGAATCTTATAGAGTGAGAATCAGAGGTTACTCATTAACACCTCCCTACCCTCAGATTTCTTTTTCTGATACTTCTTGCAAGCCCAATCTACTTCAAAGTACCAATGATATCTAGCATCCTTTTGCTTATGCATAAACTTTGCTTTCTGACGTTTAGCTCTGAGTGTGTCTGTCACTATAGCATCCTTCTTAAAACCACCATCGCCACATTCTGTTTGTAGCATGCAAGATTCGCAGATGATATGGCAGTATACCTGAGTGACCCAAAAATTCCACCAGGGAACTCCTTCAGCTGACAAACACCTTCAGCAAAGGGGCTGGATACAAAATCAACTCAAAAAGTCAGTAACCCGCCTTTATACGAAAGACAAAAGGGTGGAGAAAGAAATTAGGGAAACAATACCATTCACAATAGCCACAAATAACATGAAGTACCTTGGTGTAACTCTAACTGAGCAAGTGAAAGACCTGTTTGAAAAAAAAAAAAAAAAAAAAAAAAAACCTCCTTTGGATCTTAAATAGGTTTGTCTGTTAGATTTAGCCCTGTGTGCATGTGCTTCTCACCAATACGTCCCAGTTTGCATTTGATGCCCTCCACCTTTTCCCCTGGGTTTATGCATTCTTCCTGGACCTCTTGTAGCTAACAAATAACCTCCCAGACACTGAAAGATACACATCTCCTAAACAGGCAGGCCAACAGACAGATTGGGAAATCATCTGAGCCAGAACAGCTGCAGTGAGACAGTTGGACAGCCCAACCTGGTATGAGCATAGGAAATTATTGCTTCTTAAAAACGTAGAACACAATACTAAAACTTGCCTAATCCGACTCTGATTTTAGAGATGGGAAAATAGTCCAGCAGTTGTATCATGGTCCTAGATACAACTTCTTCTTCATAAGTAGAAGAACCCGCTAACGAGAGCAGTGCTCCTCCTTTACCTGGTAAGACTTTGCTGTGTGTGGAAGGTAAGACCTGATGTACTAAAAACGCCCACTATAGTGGCTATTGGAAGCAACAGCAACGGAACAATAAGTAACTGTTTTCTTGGCACGGAGGTGAGTTTAGACTATCTATAGAACAGACTATGACAGAGGCTGCGAGCAAGCCACAGGAAGAAATGTTACAGAAGCCCACAGGGAAGAGAAGGTGACTGTCCTCAGGTACACACAGAAAATATTGTACATAGACTTGGAAATAGTTTCCCGCGGGTTGGCAGGGTGACTCAAAGGGTCACAGTGCTTGCCATGCAACCCTGGTGACCTTCCTTCAATCCCCCAGAACCCACTGTAGGAGGAAGAATAGACACTTCTGATGTCCCTATGTGTACCATGCTGCATGTATACTTGCACACACACACACACACACACACACACACACACATTATACGACAAAAAAGTAATAATAAATAGAATTTTAAAAAATAAATTGCTTTCTGTGTGTTCAGAGTATAGCTCAGTGGTATAGCACATATCTGCTTAGAGTGCAGTAAACCTCAAGTTCAATCCTCAGCACCTCATTTCAAAAGAGAAAGAAAGAAAAAGCAACATTGCTATGTATGGTGACACACACTAGTAACCCTTCCTCTCAGGAAACTGAGGCAGGAGGATCTCTAGCATGAGGCCAATCTGGGCTCAAGAAACTGTGCGAATATTAAATATTAAAAAGAAATCATTGTGTTGTGGGGTAAAATAATACGGGAAAAGAATAGAAAGGTCATATTCTTATCGAACAGAGACCACAATACAGAAAGAATGCATGATTGATGGTTCTCAGATGTGCTTTAAAATATAGATATCCATCAATCCTACAGGTCCTGAGCTGAGGCCTTTGGAGTATTTTGTTTGGTGGCAGTGGACATGGTAAGATTTGTTCATTATTTGATTGATGGATTTACCATTGCTCTACTACACTCAACGATTTTGATGTCCCTGAAAGTACATAGGAATGTAATAAAGACATGCTTTACGTTTGTGGGTTTTATGATTTATGAATGGATAAGTTATCTGTGATGGTGCAATTTTTAAAATAAGATGTTAAATTTCTACAGATTTAAATATAAAATAAAATGTTAGGATTAGCACGCAGCATGTAGAGTAACACTATTCAGCATGTTTGCTGAAACATCAGCTTAGAGAATTACTACCGTGTCAGAGATGGGGAGGACGGTTTAGGCGGCCAGAGATGGAGACAGGTACAAGAGAGTACAATGAATGACTTTCATTTCCTTACTATGACACGCGGAATGACAGCAGTTCAGTAATTGGATGGACTTCCTGTAATCCCAGGTATTGACAGTACCCGGCTTGTCAGCACCTGAACTCTAGTATGGCTCAATCAGGAGAATTTCAGAGCAGAATAAAGGGCAAATTGTGCAGGGTTCCTAACACCTGAAACTGGAGCCACATAGATTGAAACCAAGAACAAAGCCAGCCAGGCACATGGGCCACACACGCACACACACACACACATACTGAGACCATCCATTGTTCATTCTTTGTCCTCTTCTGCCTCATATGTAAAAATATATGAAAAAATTTAAGGCAGAGAATAGTATAAAATTCTGTGAGAATGTTGTAAATTGTTGCTGTGAATCACTCCAAAGCCATCCAACGGGAGGCCTCCCTATCCCTTTCCAGTAAATGTTATTCCAGTTCATGATTGTACTTGCTGGCTGCCGAGAGCTCCCTGGGAACAACTTGGACCTGGCAAGGCAGGCCTTTGAGGTAATGGCCTTTCCTTGCCTGCTGGAAAGAATCATTTTCAACTCCAGAACAAATATCATCTTTTGCGTTTTAGTTGTTCATTTTTATTAACCAACTGTGTCTGCTGAGAACGTCTTGACCTAAATACTAAAAACTCCATTTGACTCTGGTTTTCTATCTCCATAGTTCAGCTTTCCATATGTTCATCCACAAACAGGTATCCAACACCCAGCTTGTACTCAGCCTGTAACAATGTTCCTCTTAAATAACTATTTTGTTTGAATTGTAAAACCCTGTGTGTACCCAGCAATCTTTGGTATGTGGGATTAGATAATAGAACCAGGTAGACATTCAGATTCCAAACGACCAGCATTTTGATAACATATTAGTCATGTATAGTTTGCTGTGCCGCAAATCCCTCCCAGTGGAAATGGTAATCCTTGTTAGAGAATAGGCTTTGGCTTACATGCCTGGACCCTCATAGGAAGCAGGGTTCTGTGGTTCTGTGTTAGAGACGGAAGTGTAAGTTTGACATGTAAGGAATTCTGTAGATGGATTTTAATTATGAAGTTACAGGGTGATAAAAGTTTTTTTTTTCTTCCCAAAATGAAATCACTTCCCTGGTTTGTTCATTTTTAATCTTTTGTGTGATCTTCTTGTGGCAGTGACGGGAAAGGGTGTTCTAGGGGGTAAGTCTGGCACTAAGAACACTTGCGTGAGACTAGCGATAATTCTACTGACATGATGAAGATGCCGTTCTCACTCTTAGAAAATAATTTTCAGGGTTGGATTAACACAGGTTAAATTTAAACCTTGCACAAGGCAGATCTCGCTCTGACTTATCTACCATACGTTTTCATGTTGTGCCAGAGCTCTTACTAGCCAACACTGAGTCAGAATCATACTTGCAAGAGATTTGTTGGGGAGAGCAAACAAGACAAGGTAAGGAGATCCCTTACCATGTTGGTACAGGTCTGGTGCCGCAGAAAGAGAATGGGAAGGAAAAGGACTGGGTAATCTCCATTAGGATCAGAATTCCTAGGAGACCTTGGCTACCTCAGTAGAAACTTCTTGAACCTTCCGGAAAGTCTGATTTCTCCCAGAAATCGCTCTGTAGCCATGTCTTTCACCCACGGTTGATGTACTGTGCTCAGTCATGGTGTTGGAGTAGATCTCAGAGAGCAGGTCTCAGAATGAGCGTGGTTCTAGAGCCAGATGGATGGCATCTGAGGCTGCAGCTGCAGGTGTTCCCTACGGCATTCGCTGTGCAAACCACACTTCACGGGCCACCATTCTGTCAGCACAAGAGTCATCAGAACCAGCTTGTTGGATGCGTTCGATCATTCATTTATCATGGAGCTCCAACAACATGAGAAACATCATGGTCCCTGTCATAAGCTGTATGGGGCCATAACTGTCTCTGCCCCCATAGGCTGTTGGTGTCCATGCCATTAATTCCCTTGAAAATACTGGCTTAGAACTGAGGATTCCCTGAGCTAGAGATATGCTGCCCATTTCTAATGGTTAATGAAAGTTATATTTTTACATTAATCCATAATGTCTATCTCCAATTCAATTTAAGTTAGTTTCATATTCTTTTTTTTTTTTTTTTTTTTTGGGGAGGCAGAGGTTGAAGACAGGGTTTCTTTGTATAGCCTTGGCTATCTGAAACTGGCTGAAACGATATCTGAAACGATATCTATCTGTAGACAAGGCTGGCCTCAAGCTTGGAAATCTGTTTGCCTCCCCCTCCTGAGTGCGGGGATTAATGGCATGTGTCTCCACTGCCAGGCCTTGTATCTTGTTAGAATGTATGCAGACCCCAGGTGTGGTCTTGAATACTTGTAAACATTGTATAGGCAAAAAGAGTCTTGGGCTCAGAGTGTGATAAGGTTTCAACAACAACAAAATCAGAAAGCAAGACAAGCATACAGAGTAACTGTAGCTGTTCTTGATGTGATCTCTAACAGGGCATTGGATTTCACACAAGTCTCAAAACATTGTGTCACCATTAACGATGTATTTACATGTGTTTTTGAACATTTTCTCCAAGACTGGAATGGAAAATAGGGCAATAAGTGACAGAATCAGATATGGAGGAATAAAATACACATAAGCCAAAACCATCTTAATATTTTCACCAACTTGTCTGCCTATTACACCAGCACTTGCTCTTTTCTTTGCATGTTGAAGTTTGGCATACCGTCATACAATGTTACTCCTTTTCTGTGGATTAGCTTCACCAGGACTATTTTTCTGAAAATGTCAATCAATTCTTTTTCTGCTCTTTGAATATGCTGGGGGTGTGTCACAACAGGATGCAGGATCACTAGAGGTAGGATACAGCCCAAATGACAAATGATAAATTTGTCATTGTGATAAAGTGGAAGAGACACAAGTAGCAACATCATTAGTGACATGAATGGTGATGATGAACTTGATCAGCTTGAACCCCAAAGGATCATTATTTCTGAACATATTTCGTCATTTTTCCGAAGTTGGAAAGATATAAAAGAAATATACAGACTTTACATAATAGTAGAAATAAGTTAACAGCAGCCAGTGAACCTGAACACTATGGGCAGTTTCCTTTGCTATCCTCCAGTTTATACTAACGTGACATTTTTACACATATGAACATACATTTGGGTTGCCACTTCTGTTTTTAGTAAGCATTAATCCTCCTTTGTTGACCACGTGCTAACCCATTTCCTGAGCCCAACCCAGGCCTCTCTCCAGTGTGTCAGGGTCAGACCTTTTTTTCTAATCTCCTCTGACAATGGTAGGCATCAAATATTGATGATGAGTTGGGCATTTTCCATGCACTATCAAATGTAATGCCATAGCCTACATGGCATCTAGATTCTATTGTTATCCTCATTTAATTAATAAATCTATCAAGAATCAGAAAGTTAGGGTAACTTACACAGCTAGAAGATAGACAAGCTGGATTTCATAACTTGATATGGCTGACATGAAAGTCAACCAGGTTGGATGGATAGCTTGGGAAGGTAGCTATCAACTATATTCCAAATTTCATCAGAGAAAAGAGGTTCTTCCCAAGGTAAATCTTTAAATACTTAGTATGCTTTTCCAGGTGAATGCTCCTACCTATGCAAAGGTTAGAGAACGCCTGCCAGACTATACTTAAAAACCCTTATCATAAGGTTCTATCTGGTTCATTATCTTTAACATGGACCAGCCACTACTATCAAGGCACTCCCAATGTATTTGGGTGCCTCGTAGCACCCAAGCATCCTGCCCTCCAAGATTGAGGACCTCCATCTCTGTCAGATTTCTGAATGAGATCTGTGGTGCATTTTTCTCTTTACAAAAAGAGTGTCTCACATGGCAAATGGTCTCTATCTTGATCCCCTTGTTTCATATTCAAACAAACAATATCAGTCTGCAGGAAGGAGCAGTTGTATGCCTTCAAATCCAGATAAGGGTGGTCCTAACAAACATGTGCTTAGCTACTGTGCACTATGGTCCATTCATTCAATACATACATTTTTACTGCCTTCTCTGTGCCAGAGATTATGCAAGATGCTGGTGATACAAAGAGCAAAACAGAAATGTTTCTTGGCTTCACAGACTTTCAGGGTGGAATCCCAAAACCCAATACGTATTGCAAATACCTATATTCTTTTTTTTTCGTTTTTATTTTTTTATTTTTTTTTAAATTTTTTATTAATTACACTTTATTCATTTTGTATCCCTCCATAAGCCCCTCCCTCCTCCCCTCCCGATCCCATCCTCCCTCCCCTTTCTGTGGCAAATACCTATATTCTTATGAACTGGTGCTTTATATAGATTTGTTCTAATCTTTACAAAAACTCTACAAGCTCTGAAAGATACATTGGCCCCATTTTCCAGAGGTTAATGGAATGGGCCTAGGAAGGTTGAGGCATTTGTTAATGTTCTGTAACTAGAAAGGACAAAAGCTGGGTCACAGAGCACCTCCCTTCAACTAAGAAGGACATTCTTCCCTTTATTACTTTTAAAGTAAGAGCTTTGGCTTGATTGCTAGCCCCCTGCCTCTCTTCTCACCCTTCCTCACTCTCCTTCCTCTCCTCTCTCTCTCTCCTTTCCTCCTTCCCTTCCTCCCCATCCCAGTTCCCCTCTGTTTCTTATAAATGTTCACTCAAATAATCCAACTCATGGCCTAAGGAAACAACTTCTTGATTCTTCATGTATTATAATATAGATGTGATCGCAATAGTTGTACATTCACAGGATTACTTAAACGTTCCAAACATTACCTAAATGCTACAAAAACACCCATACCAACTAAATATCATTATGGAATTAATATTACACTGCAATTTTGAATTTCCCTCAATTCAAAGTTAAGATGAATTGGTTTTTTATTATTTTATTTTTTATTTTAGTTTATTTATTTTACATCCCAAGGGTGCCCTCTCTCTCCTCTCCTCCCAGCCCCCCTTCCCGCCATCTTCTTTCTCTCTCCCTTTTCCATCAGAAAAGGGGGGCCCCTTCCCTTGTATCAACCCTCCCCAGCACAATAAATCACACCAGGACTGAGCATGTCCTCATCCCCTGAGGCCAGGTAAGGCAGCCCTGCCATGAGGAAGTGATCCAAAAGGAGGCCATAGAGTCCATGTTAGAAACAGCCCACTCCTCCTCTTCCACTGGCCAGGAGACCCATATGAAGACAAAGCTTCCCCAAAGCCACCTATGTGCAGGAGAACTAGGTCCAGACAGTGCATGCTCCTTAGTTAATGTCTTAGTCTCTGAAAGCCCCGGTGGGGCTGGGTTAGTTGTCTCTGTTGGTCTTGTGAAGTTCCTGTCCCCTCCAGGTCCTTCCATATTTCCCCCAACGCTTCCAAAGGATCCCTGAAGCTCTGCCCCATGCTTGGTTGTCTAGATCTGGTTCTGGCTAGAGCCTTCCAGAAGACAGTCAAGTTAGGCCCCTGTCTGCAAGCATAGCAGGGCATCATGAATAGTGTCAGGGAATGGCTTTCTATCGTGGGCTAGGTCTCAGGTTGGGCCAATTATTGGTTGGACATTCCCTCAATTTTTGTTTCCTCTTTATCCCTGCACTTCTAGTAGGCAGGGTAATTTTTGGATCAAAGATCTTGTCAGTGGGTTGTTGTTCCCCTCCTTCCACTAGTCCTGCCTAGGAGGTGGTAACTTCAGTCTTTATGCCTCCTCCTGTTAGAAGTCTCAGCTAAAGGAACACCCATATAGTCCCACGAGCCTACCTTGTCACAGGCCTCCAGCTTGCCAAAGAGATGTCCCCCCCCACCCAGTTACCATTCTTGTTCTCAGCCCTCTTACCACCCACCCTTGTTCTCCCCACATCTGATCTCCTCTCTGGGTTTCCTGCCCAGTTCCAACTCTTAATCCACTTCTGCTGTCTATTCTATTTCCCCTTCTGAGTGACACTCCAGCACCCTCCCTTGGGCCTGCAAATTTAATGATTTCTTTGTTTTTAATAGTATTCCATTGTGTAATGGATCCATTCTTTGGTTTAGGGACATTTAGGTTGCTTCCAGTTTTTGGCTATTATGAATAAAGCCACTATGAACATAGTTGAGCAAATCTATTGGGTATATGTCCAAGAGTGGTATAGCTGGGTCTTGAGGTAGCAGTATTCCCAATTTTCTGAGACAGTGTCAGATTGATTTCCAAAGTGGTTATACAAGTTTGCATTCCCATCAGCAATAGAGGAGGGTTCCCCTTTCTCCATATCCTCTCCAGCATGTTGTCACTTGAGTTTTTAATCTTAGCTCTTCTGATGAGTGTAAGGTGGAATCTTAGAGTCATTTTAATTTGCATTTACCTAATGGCTAAGGACAATGAGCATTTCTTTAAGTGTTTCTCAGCCATTCGAGATTCCTCTATTGTGAATTCTCAACTTAGCTCTGTACCCCAGTTTTTAATTGGATTACTTGATTTATTTATATTTAATTTATATTTTAGATATTAGCCCTCTGTCTGATGTAGGATTAGTTAAGATCTTTTCCCAATCTGTAGGCTGCCATTTTGTTTTAGTGACAGTGTCCTTTGACTACAAAAGCTTCTCAGTTTGATAATATCCCATTTATTAATTGTTAATCTCAGAGCTTGAGCTGTTGGTGTTCTGTTCAGGAAGTTGTCTCCTATACCAAAGGCTTTTCCCAATTTTGTCTTTTAATATACTTAGCGTCTCTGGTTTTATGTCAAGATTTTTGATCCATTTGGACTTGAGTTTTGTGCAGGGTGATAAATATGCCTTTATTTGTATTTTTCTACATGCAGACATCCAGTTAGATGAGCACCATTTGCAGAAGATGCTTTTGTTTTTCCATTGTATAGTTTTGGCTTCTTTGTTGAAAATCAAGTGCCTGTAGGAGTGTGGGTTTACTTCTGAGTCTTCAGTTTGATTTCATTGATTAACCTGTCTGTTTCTATACCAATACCAAGCAGTTTTTATTACTATTTCTCTGTAATATAGCTTGAAATCAGGATGTTGGTACTGCCAGAAGTTCATTTATTGTACAGAATTGTTTTGGCTATCCTGAGTCTTTTTATTTTTCCATATGAAGTTAATGGTTGCTATTTTCAGGTCTATAAAGAATTGTGTTGGAATTTTGATGGGAATTGCATTGGTGCTGTAGATTGCTTTTGGCAGGATGGCCATTTTTACTGTGTTAATCCTACTGATTTGAGAGCATGGGAGATCTTTCCATCTTCTAAAATTTTCTTCATTTTTTTTTCCTTTAAAGACTTGAAGTTCTTGTCATACAGACCTTTCACTTGCTTGGTTAAAGTTACACTAACTCTAATATATATGTATTATATATATACATATATATATATATGTATATATATAATCTGTTGTTATTGCGAAGGGTGCTGTTTCTCTAATTTCTTTCTCAGCCCTTTTCTCACTTGCATAAAGGAAGGCTACTGACTTTTTTGAGTTAATTTTGTATCCAGACACTCAACCATAGGAGCTTTCTGGAAGAATCTTGAGGGTCGCTCAGGTCTACTATCATATCATTTTCAAATAGTGATACTTTGACTTTTCTTTCAATTTGTATCCCTTTGATGTTCTTTACTTGTCTTATTATTCTAGCTAGGCCTCCAGGTACTATATTGAATAGATATGGTGAGAACAGGCAGCCTTGTCTTGCTCCTGATTTTAGCAGGAACACTTTAAGTTTCTCTTCATTTAACTTGATGTTGGCTATAGGCTTGCTGTATATTGCCTTTACTGTGTTTAGTTATGTCCCTTGTATCCCTAATCTCTCCAAGATTTTAAATATGAAGAGGCACTGGATTTTGTCAAAAGCCTTTTCAGCATGTAATGAGATGATCATATGTTTTTTTTTTCTTTCAATTGTTTCTTTCAATTTGGTGGATTACATTGATGGATTTTCATATGTTGAATCATCTCTGCATTCATGGGATGAAGTCTACTTGATCATGGTGGATGATATTTTTGATGTGTTTCTGGATTCGATTTGCAAGTGGTTTTTTTTTTTTTTGAGTACTTTTTATCAATGTTCATAAGGGAGATCGGTCTGAAATTCCCCTTCTTTGTTGAGTGTTTGTGTGGTTTAGGTGTCGAGGTGAATGTGGTGCCATATAATAAGTTTGGCAATGTTTCTCCTGTTAATGTTTTGTGGAATGGTTTGAGGAGATTTGGTATTAGTCCTTCTTTGAAAGTTTGGTATCATTCTATGCTAAAACCATCTGGCCCAGGGGTCTCTTTGGTTGGGAAGCTTTTGATAACTGCTTCTATTTCCTTAGAGGTTATAGGTTTATTTAAATTGTTAACCTGATCTTGATTTAACTTTGGTAAGTGGTATCTATCAAGAAAATCATCCAGTTCATTTAAATTTTCCAATTTTGTGGCATACAGGTTTTTGAAGTGAGATCTAATGATTCTATGGATTTCCTTGGTGTCTGTTGTAATAGCCCTCTTTTCATTTCTGATTTTATTAATTTGGATACTATCTCTCTCTATTTTAGTTAGATTGGCTAAGGGTTTGTCTATCTTGTTGATTTTCTCAAAATACCAGCTCTTGGTTTGGTTAATTCTCTGTATTGTTTTCTTTGTTTTTGGGTTATTGATTTCAGCCTTGAATTTGATAATTTCCTGTCATTGACATCTCTTGGGTGTGTTTGTTTCCCTTTTTTCTAGAGCTTTCAGGTATAAGCTGTTAAGTTGTTAGTATGAGCTCTCTCCACTTTCTTTAAGGCACTTAGCACTATGAACTTTCCTCTTAGTAAGGCTTTTATTGTGTCCCATAAGTTTGCGTATGTTGTAGCTTCATTTTCCTTGAATTCTAGAAAATCTTTAATTTCTTTATTTCCTTCCTGACACAGTGGTCATTACGTTGAAAGTTGTTCAGTTTCCATGAGTTTGTAGGCATTCTATTGTTTCTATTGTTATTGAAGTCTAGCTTTAATTGGTGATGGTCTGATAAAATGCAAAGTGTTATTTCAATTTTCTTGTATTTGTTGAGGTTTGCTTTGTGTTGGAGTATGTGGTCAATTTGGAAGAAAGTTGGTTCCATGGGGTACTGAGAAGGCGGTGTATTCTTTTGTGTTTGGATGGAATGTTCTGTAGCTGTTAGGATCAATTGACTCATAATGTCAGTTAGTTTCATTATTTCTTTGTTTAGTTTTCGTCTCAATGATCTGTGCATTGGTGAGAGAGGTGTGTGAAATTCTCCTACTATTAATGTGTGGAGTTCAATGTGTGATTTAAGCTTTAGTAATGTTTCTTTTACAAATGTGGATACCTTGCATTTGGGGCTTATATGTTCAGAATTGAGACGTCATCTTAATCAATTTTTTTCTTTGATGAGAATAAAGTGCCCTTCCCTATCTCTTTTGATTAATTTTGGTTGAAAGTCTATTTTGTTAGATATTAGAATAGCTACTCTAGCTTGTTTCTTCTGTTCTTTTGCTTGGAAAACCTTTTTCCAGCCCTTTATTCTGAAGTAATTTCTATTATTATTGCTGAGGTGTGTTTCTTGTATGCAGCAGAATGATGAGTCCTGTTTACTCATCCATTCTGTTAGCCTGTGTTTTTTTTTTTTAATTGGGGAATTGAGGCTATTGATGTTGAGAGATATTAATGACCAGTAGTTGTTAATTCCTGTTATTTTGATGTCAGTGGTGGTAGGGTGTTTGTGTGTGCTTCCTTTCTTTTGGTTTTGCGGTTGTGGGGTTATTTGTTTCCTGTGTTTTCTTATGTGTAGTTAGCCTCCTTGGGTTGCAGTTTTCCTTCTAGTACCTTCTGTAGGGTTGGGTGTGTGGGTGGGTACTATTTAAACTTGGTTTTGTCATGGAATATCAGCTTTTTCCATCTATGGTGACTACAAGTTTTGCTGGGCATAGTAGTATTGGGTTGACATCTGTGCTTTTAATGTCTGCATGACATCATCCCAGGTCCTTCTAGCTTTTATAGTCTCTGTTGAGAAGCCAGGTGTAATTCTGATAGGTTTGCCTTTATATGTGACTTGGTTTTTCTCCCATGTATCTTTCAATATTCTTTATTCTGTACATTTAGTGTTTTTATTATTATGTGACAGAAGGATTTTCTTTTCTGGTCCAATCTATTTGGTGTTATCTAGACTTCTTGTATGTTTATAGACATTTATTTCTTTAGGTTGGGGAAGTTTTCTTCTATGATTTTGTTGAAAATATTTTCTGGGTCTTGGAGTTTGGCATCTTCTTCTTTTTCTTCTTCTATTCATATTATTCTTAGGTTTGGTCTTTTCATATTGTCCCAGATTTCTTGGATGTTTTGTGTCAGGAACTTTTTAGATTTAACATTTTCTTTGATTGATGTATCAATTTCTTCAGTCGTATCTTCTATACCTGAGATTCTTCCATGTCTTGTATTCTGTTATTTATGCTTGTATCTGTTGTTCCTGTTCTCTTCCCTAGGTTTTCCATCTCCAGGATTGCCTTGGAATGTTTTCTTTATGGTCTCTATTTCCATTTTTAGGTCCTGAGCAGTTTTATTCATTTTCTTCTCCCATCTGGTTGTTTTTTCTTGTATTTTTTAAAGGGATTTACACAGTTCCTTCTCCTATTTAATTGTATTTTTCTGTGTTTTCTTAAGGAATTTATTAAATTTCTTCCTCTGTTTATTTGTATTTTCCTGCAAATACAAGGACACTATCTTTAAGTATTCTTTAAGATATTTGTTTTCTTCTTTTAAGGCCTCTATCATTTTCATAACCCCAGATTTAAAATCATTTTCTTGAGCTTCTGGTGTGATAGTATCCTCAGGACTTGCTGTGGTAGGTTAGCTGGGGTTTGGTGGTGTTATATGGCCCTAGGTTTTGTTGCTGGTGTTCTAGTGCTGACCTCTAGCCATTTGGTTGACTATGTTATTCACAGGCCTGGTGGTCTCTGGTGATAATATGTCTCTGGGGTTGTGGGTAGAGCTCGTGGTCCCAGATGGCTGCAGTCCTCAGGTTTTTCCTCTGTTCCCTGATCCCTGCTGGTCTCCAGGGCCTCAGCTTGGGATGTGTCCTGGGAAATGGCCTAGGCCTGGGAACTGGAGTGTGGGATACACTGGGAAAGTGGAACACAGGGGGTTCTGGGCAGACCTGGCTAATGTTGCTGGCAGGCTGTGGCAGGCCAGTAGATAGAGTAGGGCTGGTAAGGGGTTGGGGGTGCGGAGCTCTTACCTGCTGGTCTACGGGGCCCAAGATGAATTATTATTGCTCTTGTTACTTAAGGGCATATAGAGACAGAGCTGCTCCTTTCCACATCCATGACATTTTCAGTGGTGATTGGAGTCGCCTTTGGCTTCTCATAAAGCTAACCTCAGCTTTCTGAAAATGCTACCATTGGGTATGATTCAGTTGAAAACCAATTTGACTAAGCTGCTGTGAAAATTAAAGCGCTGCCCATTTCAATATAACGTAATAAAAAGAAAACACATAAGTATGCATAAAACAATTAACACTGTGTCTGGCACTAGATTTGCTGAATAAGTTGGAAGTAAGACATTTCCGCTTTGTCTGGCATGGTTTCAGTGGACGCTGAAAGAGTAACAGCTTTCATTTTAAATCAATACAAGTATTAGTAATTAACCAGACCAGTTGCCAAACCAGAAGAGATCTATCTGAAACACAGTGATTTTGTTGAACTATGAACAGAACCAAGTAAAAGTTGCTTTGATAACTACAAAGATACCTATTCAATTAAAGAAGGAATGGAGCAATACAGAGGTACCTGTGATTAATCCATATTCTCTGTGCCAGAAGATGAGAACAGGTTAAAAGCCAGTCTTCAGAATGTTGGATCAGGGAATCTAGAGCTTGGGGCTGTTTTTAACCCTGTAATGCCTACTAGTTCCAATTAATTCAGTGGTATTAGAAAACAAAATCAGGATAGGTTTTCAGGGAAATAAGCAACATCTATATAAAAGATGGTCTGAATTCATGACTGCTATGTTCGTGAGCACACAGACACTACTTTACAAAAGCACTATTACATGCAGTTCTCTTCTTAGGCTAATCAGATTCAGAGGCCATGCCACTAATATTTGGGTTCCCTCATACTTGAGAGCCAGGCATGAATATCTAGTTATTGATGGAAGGTCCTAGTATCCTAAGCCTCTACCACAGTGGTTCTCAAAATATAGGCCCCAGAATAGCATCTGTGGCCTTACCTGGAAACTCACCTAAAATGCAGATGTTCAGGCCCAGCCTCAGATACTGGGGCAACTGTATGACTAGGCTGGGAAATCTGTACCTTAGGCACCCCAGACAATTCAGATGGGAGTCAAAATCTGAGAAGCGCTGCATCCGTATGAATCACCACGATCAGCTCTGGTTTATTCTCAGAAATCTAAACGTGCTCTATTGAGCAGAGGTGATATGGAATAGAAAGTTTAGCAACAAACAGAAAAGGCAGGTTTGGTGGCAGATTGACTCACTTGGTGAAATCTCTGCAAGCCATTTCAAAATCTGGAAAATTGGGCCCCGAAATGTTATGATGTTGGTATTGGCAACGAGTACTGCTGAGCTGCAGAGAAATATCGGGTATTCCTGCTGTTTCCTTTCTGCTGAATTCTCTTCTGGCCTCTTGGAAACATTCCTTTGAGACAGGCCTGAAAACATCAACTTTCTGTGTAAATGAGTTGTTTACCTTCCTGACCATTTGTTAGAAAGCGTTGAATTTTGCTGAATCAGCGCTGTTACTGCCCTTCAGGAGCATACACGTAAGACAGCGCATGATCCCCAAAACGCTTGGTGCAAGGCTCAAAGCTTGGAACATTCTAGATTTGGAATAATGGGTCATGCCATTTGTCACATCTTGGCATGTCATTTTAAACAAAGTCAGTCAACCAAGAGAATAATGAAAAATGAGTACTAAAGGTTGAACAAAAATGAGATGGTTATCCTGGTAAAACGACAGAAAACAGGGCACTTGAGAAACTTTACGATGAAGGACTATCAAAAAAAGAAGTTTAATCTAGTCTGTCAATTCTACTTATCTAGAAAGAAAGAAATCTATATAGAGAAGAGCTAGGTTTGAGGGAGTGCCGAGTGTTTGAGTATTTCAAAGGGGGGGAGCAAAAACTACTTTGAAAATGTGTGAGACCTGATAGGCTAAGGTCAGATAGTGGGGGAGGAGGACCTCCCTTATCAGCCAACTATGGGAGAGATATAGAGGGGGAAGAGGGAAGGAGGGTGGGACCGGAAAGAGATGAGAGAGGGGGGTCACAGCCAGGATGCAAAATGAATAAATTGTAATAAGCAATAATAATTTTAAAATGCAAAAAAAATGCCATTATTGGGGCTGGGGATTTGTCTCTGCAGTTAAGAACACTGGCTGCTTTTCCAAAGGAACTGGGATTGAGTCTTAGCACCCACATGGTGGATTAAAAACACATAAATTAATAATAATCAAATAAAGACTGCATCAATAAAATAGAATTGCTCTGAAAGTCTTCTACAGAGATTACTTTCCCATTTATTTTTAATTTTATAAGAACATTTTTTGCTCTGTATTTTCATGTAACCTGGGGTCCACTACATTACTCTCCATAAAGCTGTAGCTGCAGGATATCATCTTTTTGGTGTCCTCTTTCTCTGTAGTCCAGCTTTCTGCATTTTATTTACTCCCGCACAACTGTGGTTCAAATGTATTAACCAGGAAACTCTGGAATAAATAATTCACGAGTTAAAAAAAATAAAATGTGTCATTTATCAAATGTAGTTTCTTCACTTAATTAGTGTAATCTATGACATTTCTTATTTATTCTTTAATTATGAACATTTGAAATCATCCGTATTAAGTTAAAATCCGAAAAAATAGACACTAAAAGATAAACCATGCCCGTCTTTCATTTCTTCCTTTCTAGATATCTGTACTCTGTGGATAATAACTAGAAACTCATGTGTATATCTTTGAGTGTATTTTTTGTGTTTGAACCACAGTTCTACCTATGATTGCATCATTGTGTGCAACAGGATGATGGCTAGATATATATGGGAAAACTCTAGAGTATAGCCTTGACATAAATAGATAACATAAAGATAAAATAACTTTTTAAATTTAAATTTATTTATTTTATTTTATTGATTACAGTTTATTTATGTTGTATCCCAGCTGTAGCCTCTCCCTCATCCCCTTCCAATCCCACCCTCCTCCCTCAACTCCTCCCCTGCCCCTCTCCAAGTCCACTAATAAGGGAGGTCCTCCTCCCCTTCTCTCTGAACCCAGTCTATCAGGTCTCATCAGGACTGGCTGCATTGTTTTCTTCTGTGCCCTGGTAAGGCTGCTCCCCGCCTCAAGATGGTGATCAAAGAGCCAGCCACTGAGTTCATGTCAGAGACAGTCCCTGCTCCCATTAATAGGGAACCCATTCAGAGGCTGAGCTGCCATGGGCTATATCTGTGCAGGGAATAACTTCTAATACGGGTTCCTTATCAAATCTCAAAGGGACCAATTTTCAAATGCTACGTATTTTTACTTTAAATTGGGATGGTTCTTGTGTACTGGTTCACTGTCTAGGTCAAGGTAGACACATCAAATATATGCCCAACTGATAATATTTAGGTATTTGCCTAAGGAAAAAAAGAACACAATAGCCTTGTTTTGTGCTCATTCTAATATGATTTTGGATGTTTTAGTTTGTCTTTACATATTATGAACAATTTCCACATCAATTTAAATAGATGTACTTCATCCCTATGGAAGTAGTAAAACAATCATCCTATAAATGATTGCTCTATGATCGTCACGTTTCTCTGTTGTTGGTAGCTTTTGGATGGTTTCCATTCATAAGTGGTCCTTCAAATCAGCCATCTTTATACATTACTCTTCATGTATGTTTGTATTTTGAAAAGATATATCTATAGGGGTACGTTTTCTAGACAAAAAAAAAGAAACTTTAGTTTTCATTCACATTGCCAAAATATTCTGAAAAAAAATAGCAAATAAGGACTTTTTAATGTTCTATAAGCAGTTCTATTAAAATATATTTGTTCTAGTTGAAAAGAAAAAAAAATTACTTCTATATTTTCTCCTGAGAATTTTGTAGTTTAAGCTTACTTGATCCATTTTGAAGATGATGTGGAAGTACAGTTCCATTCTTTTATAATGTATATTCCATCTTACAACATGTGAAGGCTTTTTTCTGGAATTTCTATTCTTTCCCATTTGACCTGTGTTTACACTAGTATCAAGTAGTTATGCTTGCTCTAACTGTAGTGATTTGAAACTGGAAAGTTCAATAAATTCAGTAACTTCATTCTTTTTAAAGATTAGTTTGCCTGTCTTATTTCTTTGCAATTCAATAAAAATTCTATGATGACTTTGTCATTCTTTGTAAAAACCTGCCTAGAAATTTTACAGGAACCACATTGAATCTGTTCATTTGTACATTTATGGCAATTTTATCCTCTGTGATGAATCTGTAAAGAAATTTTTACTTTTAATATCCATTCTCACATTGTTTGTTGTAAGCATCTAGAAATGCAATTTACTTTTTAACTGTATACTGAAAGAACAGTCTAACCTTGATGAGCTTAATTATTAGTACTAACAAACTGATTAACTAAATGCAGCAGCATGTAATCTGAGCAGAGAGGCTAGTTTTCATCCTTTTGCATTTGGATGACTTTTGGCTTCATTTTCTAGCCTAAGTGTTCTGTCTAGACACCTAAGACAACATTCAATTGGTAATAAGAACAAAAATCTTTGATTTGCTTTAAATATTAGGAAGAAAAAAAAGGCTTTAACTTGTTTGCCATTACGTATAAAATTAACCATGAGTTCTTATACAAGTCTCCATCAGTTTGGGGAAGTCTCTCTATGTCTTAGGGTCTTGGCTCTATAGCGCAGGCTGACCTCAAACTCAAGCGTTTCCTACCCTAGCCTGAGTGACAGGGCTGAAATTATAGTTGTACACTGCCATACTTGGCTCCAAAGTAAAGAACTGTTTTTTCTTTTGAGGTACTGGACATTGAATGCACAGCCTTGTAATTATGGTCAAGAGCTCTGCCACCCAGCTGCACTTCCATCCCTGGAAGTTCCTGTCCTCTCTTAGTTTGCTGAGTATTTTCACCAAGGATTTGGGACTTTAATACATTCTTCTTTCACCCCAGTGATAATAACCAGGTGGTCCTTGAACCTTATCCCATTGATACAGTAAGTTACAAATGGTCCTTGACCTACAATGGTTTGGCTTTACAAAGGAGCCAAGACAATCCACATTCTGTTGACCTCATACTTAGGGTTTCTATCTGTTCCCTGGCAAGCAATATTCAATATTCTTACAAAGCTGGGCGGCAGCAGTGAGCCCCATCTCCCCATCAGCAATGAGATCATGAGTTCACACAAAAGAATGAACCCTCTGTAGAGCTCAGCTTGGTGTCAATGGCTCCTGAGTGGTTAAAAGCACTTATGATGACTTCATCTGCATATAACATCATTGTAAGATGAGAAGTAACTTACCTATTTTCTAAAGTTTAACTCAAATTGTATTCCTGGAACAAATCCTACTTGGTCATGGTATAGCAATTTTTATATGTTATTGTATTTGATTTAGCATATTAAACATGTATTCATGAAGAATTTGACCTCAAGGTGTTTTTTTCCCCTTGTACTATTCTATACAGTCATAGTACCAGTATAATACTGGCCATACAGAACAAGCTAGAAATTTTTCCTTTTCTATTTCTTGGTAAGAGTTTGTGAAGAGTTAGTATTTATAATTCTTTATATGTTTGGTAGACTTCAATAATGAAGCTGTCTGATATGGAGGTTTTTGAGGGGGAGAAAAATTTCATGATTATTAATTCAGTCTCAAAAGGTGATGGATCTATTTTGGTTTCCCACTTCTGCTTGAAGTAGATGCAGCAGTTTGTGCTTCCAAGCATTTGTCTGTCTCAGGTAAGTGGTAAAATTCTTTATTACACTAGTGCCCCCATCACTTTGTTCTTGAATTGCTGAGTTTTAGAACTTTTAGTCTGTCTTGAGTTTTTCATCTCTATAGGTAAATACTCATCAGGTTTTTATTACTGTTATTAAAAAAAAACTATTTGGGTCCTTCAGTTATCTCTCTCGTTTTGAAAAAATCTTATTTTGCTAACTTTTTTTTCTATAGTCTTTATTGGTTTTGTTTTAATTTTTTGCTTGTTTATGTTTATCTTGCTTTTGTTTTCAGGTGCCAAAATGTGAATTGCAATTGCTAATTAGAATACTCTTATGTTTTTAAATGTAGTGGTAGCTGAGTATGGTGGTGCAAGCCTTTAACCCCAGCATTCAGGAGGCGTAGTCAGATGAATCCCTGAGTTCAAGGCCATCCTGGTCTACAAAATGAGTTTCAGGACAACCAGGGTTACCCAGACAAACCCTACCCCTCCCCCTACCAAAAAAAAAGAAAGGAAAGAAGGAAGAAAGAAAGAAAAGAAGGAAGGAAAGAAAGGGTAAGAAAAAATAAATGTACTGTTTGTGACCACAAGTTTCTACAGAAGTACTGTTTTAATGCAACCTACACATGTTAACATGTTTTTCTGTAACTTCATCCATTATAACATGTTTCATAAGTTCTCTGGTGATTCTTGTTTCTTATCCATTGCTGACTTAAATTTGTTATGTAATTTCTATCCATACTTAACTTGCCGCCTGGGTTTCTTCCTAGTTTTTTTCTAATTCCAATGTGTTCATTATTTCAATCTTATTGTATTTATCAAGGCTTATTTTTTGTCTGTTCTGAATTTCTTTTCTGCTTGACAGAGCTGTGTATTTGAGACAGTTTTTTTAATTGCTTTTTCTCTGCAGTACCCTCTAGCATAAAGTATTTCACAGTCTGATGCATTCTATTTGAGTTTGTTTGTCAACATATGTTTTGAAAGTAGGATATAAAGTTTATTCTGTTCCCAGAAAAACTCTCCTTATTTTTCTCTTTCCATAGCCCTCCTTCAAAAGCTGTCTACCCTATAATTTGTCCTATTATTCTCTTAAAACTCTTAATCTCTCTGTAACAACCACCCAAATTTCTACTGTAATAAGTGATAGGTGGGACTGAGCTTCCCCATGCTCTGCTGCAAATAAAGTTAGCTCTTTGACAAGGAGTCTTAAATTGTGTTCTTACACACTTCTTTCCTTGGGCAAAACTTCTGGGAGTATGCTCTGGTGCGAAAGTAGAGGTCATTGCCAGGTGTCTCAGAATGACATTCTTAACAAGATTCCAGATCAGAAGTTCTCAAGCTGTGGATCATGACCCCCACTGTGGTCACATATCAGATATTCAGCGTATCAGACATTTATATCACAATTCATAACAGTAGCAAAATTACAGTTATGAAATAGCAGTGAAATAATTTTATAGTTGGGGGTCACCACAATGCGAGGAACTAACTGTATTTAAAGGTCGTCGCTGCATTGGGAAGATTGGGAACCACTGTGGAACAGGAGCCTCTGGGACTCAGCTTGCCTCCTCTGGTGGGGAATCTTGGCCCTACAAGAAAGCTGGGATGAATCTGGGTTTCAGTATTTACAGTGTAAAACAGTCTGGTCATTGAGTCTACCCATGTTCTGGTCAAGGAAAAAGAGTTCCTGATCTTTTGGTTGTACTTGACAAAAATTCAGTATGTATCACCTAGAGATATGTGAAAGGCTAAGCAACAGAAAAGGTAAGACGGGACGTCTTTGATCGTACAGCAGAAGGGCCTCACTTTTCCACTTTGCCTACAGTGAGCTGAGCTGGAAGGAGGGATGCTAGAGATGGGTGTGGGGATATATATATATATATACATATATATATATATATGTATATATATATATATATATATATATATATATTCTCACTGTGGTTGTTTTGGCTGAAGAACAAGCTCCTCACACTTGTATCCTAGAAGTCACTATCTATTTTATACTATATTTTATCCCGATTTTATATTACTTTTCAGTAATTTCAGTAGGGTAAAGGAAAGGGAAAATGCGGACTCAGCTGTGATAAAGTGATAAAAGGATAAATGTAATATCTGGGGCAAAGAGATGGCTCAGCAGTTACAAGCACCAGTTGTTCTTCCGGAGGACCTGGATTCAATCCCCAGCACCCACATGGCAGCACAAAACTGCCTCGAACTTCTGTTTCAAGGGATCTGACAGCCTCACACAGGAGTACATGCAGATAAAACACCAAGTGCACATTAAGCAAGTGAATAAATAACTTTAAGAGATGTAATATCTGAACACAGACCCTAATCCCAAACTGATTTCAGATCTAGCTCTATAGATAGAATTTTCATGTCACGGCTTCCTGTGTCATGGGTACAATAATACAAATCTTGTCTTCGTGTATGGGAAATAAATGAAATCAGAACAGCACTGAACATTTAATCAGTCCTAAGTAATGGATGTCATAATTATTATTTTGCTTGGCTGTTTCTCAGACTAGATCATACATACTAAACCTGTGAATCACAAACATAGCTGTATATCAGGCATTTGATTGGAATAAAATAAAACATAAACACTCAGAATTTTAATGGTCCTTACAAACTTTCTCAAGTCACAAGCACAAAGAAGAAGGCAAAGTCCACAGATGATCCATTTCATGCCCTCTTAACATCAGTCTACAGGAAATTAAATGAGACTCAATCTTAGTTTTAAAAATCTATTTACTTTTATTTAAAGTGTATGACAGTGTTGCCTGCTTGTATGTATATTCATCATGTGAATGCTTGGCATGTAGGGAGGTGTGGTGGTTTGAATAGGTTTGGCCTCCCATAGACTCATTTGTTTGAATGTTTGGCCCATGGAGAGAGGCACTAGTAGGAGCCATGGTTTTGTTGGAGAAATTGTGTTACTGAGGGAGTGAGTTTGAAGTCTCCTATGCTCAAGCTCAGGCCAGTGTGGCGCACAGTCCCCTCCTGGCTGCCTTCAGATCAAGATGTAGAACTCTCAGCTCCTCCAGCACCATGTCTGCCTACATGCTGCCATGTTCCCACCATGATGATAATGTATTAAACCTCTGAAACTGTAAGACAGCCCCAATTAAATGTTTATAAGGGATGCCAAGGACATGGTGTCTCTTCATAGGCATAAAACTAAGAAAGGAGACCAGAAGAAAGCCTCGGATGCCCTGAAAATGCAATTAAAGATAGTTGTGAGCCATTGTGTGGGTGCCGAGAACTGAAACAATGTTCTTTGCAAGATCAGTAAATGTTAACTGTTGAGCCATCTCATCATTCCTACATCCTCCAATTTTAAAAAAATAATTTATTTTTATGTAAACGTTTTCATACTACGTGTTTTGATCACACTCTTCCCCTCCCCCAATTTCTTCCATAATCTCCTCACTACCCTACATTCCCATCTTCCTATTATGTTCTTTCTCTCAACTCCTCCTAATGATTAATCAAAACAAAAACAATAGGACAAAAAAAATACCAAAGCAAAACAAAAAGGACACCCAACAAACAAGGAGTCTGTATTGCCCAACTACTTTGGGGCATGGGGGCTTCCCCGAAGTGGGGTTGATGTACCTAGTGACTCTCCTTTAGAGAACACTGATTTCTCACTTCCCAGCAAGTATCAGCTGTAAATAGCTTCTTGGTTATAAGTGCGATGTTGTGTCCCCTTCTTCTTCTCAGTGCTGGGATTTGGTCTGGTTTGAACTTGAGCAGGTTATCCTTGTATGTGCTGTCACAGTCTCTGTGAGTTCATATGTGAAATAGCCCTATTTTGCTGGAAGATGCTGTTTCTTTGGAGTCATCTACCACATCAGGCTCTTACAATCTTTCTACCTGCTCCTGAGCCCAGAGGAGAGGAAACTGATAAAGACATCCTACCTAGGACTGAGTGCTCCAATATCATTCACCTTCTGCACACTGTCCAGCTGTGAGCCTCTGTGTTAATTCCCATCTATTGCAAGAAGAACCCTCTCTGATGAGGATTGGGTGACACTGTCATCCATCAGTGGTGGCCATGGGTTCCTGGTAGAGAGTGGTTTTGCAGGTTGGTTGAGTCACAAAAGATGGAGATGGGGTAGAAGGAAAAGCTAAAAATGACAGTAAAGAGGTAGGGCCACTCTGGTTTCCTTCTAAGAGGACAATTCCCTCAGAGGGATGTTGGGGTGGGCAAGCCCATACCTCTCAGTTTTTAAAAGAACTATTTACCTATTTACTTGTACTATGATATGTTTAAGTTGAATTTATGAAATGTGGTCATTTCATTCATTCATTGCATCAGGCAGTGCAATTTTAACAAATACTCTGATGAAGACGTTTTGTGTGGAATTTCAGAGTGAATAAACTGGAGTGGATCTCTACATCTGAGTATGTAGTTACCCTAATCACAAGTATCTGGATTGCCATTCAGCATGAAAACACTCCATGAAATATCCTTCAGGGAAGTTCTTGGAAGAGTTCCAAGTTGACTTTTAAAAATATCCCGAAACATAGAAAGCAGCTCTCCCTAGAAGATAAGAAATTCCTCTTCTTTTCTTGTTTCAGAGGATTCTTAGAGTCTTGCAGCAATATCATGTGGGATAAACACACCCTGAAAAAAAATGAGCTATGATTACTGTTTCCTCCAAGTTTTCAAAGCAGTCAGGGATGCTTCAACCATGTGTGTTGGTCACATGGATCCCCTGGGTTGAAGACCTGGATACAGCTACCATTTAGTCATCTGTTGCTGAAGAAGGTGATATACACAAGGCTGTGGATATTTTAGAGAAGATCTTGATTCGAGAGAACACCTGTACATTGTGCTACTAAGCTACGAACGGGTTCAACTTTGATCAAAGAATAAACTGCCAACCTGGAAGGCCATATAGCTTGTGTTTGGATTTAGTAAAAGAGAAACAGAGCTCTGCCATTCACTTTGAGTGCTCCATAGAAAGAATGTGAAAGGCGGCTGAGTTATCCGTTGAGACCTCAGCTTCCAGTGCATATTTTCAGTAATCATATGCCTCTCAGTCTCTATTGTCCTTGGGGAGAAGGTGATGGAATGAATGCCCAGAGAAACCATAGATTTTTTGGGTTGGAAGTAGGTGGAGAAAGGCTTCCTACCCTCCATGTCCTGGCAGTGAACCTACTGGGATTTGGCAGTGAGCCACCCATATATTATTGAAATAGACTGAGGCATAGCAGCAACTGCATTTATGGCCATGTCACTACCCGGAGTAGAGCTCATTGTACCTTCTCATGAGGAACATGGTTCCACCCACGCTCCCTGGCCAGAGTCTATGTATCAGACATTGGGGGAAATGTGGTTAAGGGATGGTTCTTCTTCTGAAATAAACATTTTTCATCTTGAGCTCATGTCTGCTTAAGGATACATTCAGCCCCTCAGAGAGAATGCATTGCTGGTTCCAAAGAAGTATGCATAAAGTGATTTGAAAGCAGAAGGAGGGTGGTACCCCACATCTCCTCTCAAGATCAGCAACTGGGCTGTGGAAGAGGAAGGAGACTGCCTGAGTCAAAGACAGAAATCTTTCTTGGCCAGCACTTTCAAAATAAAATGAGTTGTATGTGACTGTAGTCATCCAGAATCCCCTTCTCGGCTGCTCAGTGAGGACTCGCAGGCCTTCCTCAGCAATTCCCTTGGTCTTTTCTTAGGTTTGAAAGTCTTTCAGGATGGACTCGTGTTCTTTGCAACCCAACTTCAACTGCATAAAACAGTATTCTGAGCATAACTTTATTTTAACTTTTAACGTATTCATTCCTTCTAGGTTTTGAGAGATTTCATTCAGCATAGGGCTTTTATGTTGATTTTTTTAAATGTTGCACTTACATATTATTTATTTTTTACTGAGTTTTTGGAATCTCCATATAATTTGCTGCTAAGGCCAGGGATTCCCCAGTCTTGCTGCAGTACTGACAATGATCATTAGGGTTACTTTCATGTTGGCATGTCACTGTCCTCTCGCAGACATGGTCAAGAGTCAGAGCTCTTTGAAAGTTTTACTGAGCTTATGGAGACTTGGGGTTCTAATAAATAAGCTCCTTGGTAGAAGGATTTGTAACAGTGACCTCAGAAAAGCAATAGTGTGCCATTCTCTCTTCCTTATACTTTCACATCTACAGAACTTTTCTGGGAATATTCCAGCAAACTTTTGAGTCTAGCCTCAGAATACACTAAGATACAGTCTCTGTATCTTTCTTTTGTTCTTGTACTGAGTGCTCCAATAAAAAGTCTCCCAACCTACAAAAGTGTAAAATGTAACAAAGACTACATTTTCAAGGATATTGTCTTATTTATTCTAAGATAATAATCTCCTGCTGGAATGTGAATACTGATCAAACAATGCTGGAGACATTATGGAAAAGGAGTGTTGAAGTTAAGGTGAGTTTATTTTCAATGCGGGGGACGTGGATCCTACAGTAACTTTCCACCGTTGTATTTGTTCCTATTATTCCACATGGTTGTTGTATGTTTAGTGGTTTTTACCTGATGTGCCCGGGAGCTGTGGGATTGCAATCACTTGGGCAAGTGCATGCTTCTTTCTTCACAATGAAAGTAGCTTTATCCATAAAGCAGAGATACTGCTCTTAAAGACAGACCAGTCTTTGAAGGTCCACTGTGCAGCTGCTGCTGATTGACATATGGTCCCTGTGCTCTCATTTTGTGTGAGTTTTTTCTCTGTGTGGTTTTGTTCACATGCTCAGAACACCAGTTCACGGTATATTTGAAAGTTCGAGTTGTCTTCTTAATTCTCAGGAGATAAAAAATGAGACAAAGATAAAGCAGTGGAAACGTAAGTACGCAAACCTTTAGTCAGTCAGAGACTCAGGACTGCATAGATTGAGATTATAATCTATATTATTTTTAGCTTTATGGACACTGAAATTCCCTGCTTAATATTAACATATACACAAATGCACAGAATCACCATTTTATATGTTAATTGCACTCTAGTTTTGTTGCTTAGAGCAAATCATGTTTGAAAACTCACTTCTCAGTTTCTGCTTTAAGGGAAAAAAATATTTGTGAGTGTGTGTGTGTGTGTGTGTGTGTGTGTGTGTGTGTGTGAGTTTATGTGTACCACATGTGTGCAAGAGCTCCTGGAGGGTAGACTTTCCAGCCTAGAAGGATCATAGACTGGAGAGAAACTCTGTCAAGAGTTGGTCTTTGAAATCGTGGAGTGGAAGCTGGATAGGACATATATGAAAAGCCAAGTCAAATTTGTCTTCAGGACTTATTTTTCCCCATTGTAGCATATGTCTGCCTCTCACTGACTCTGATGTCTTCCTCGGGCACACACATTATTCATATTTAGGATGCTTCCTATGTCTTCATATTTATTCTCCCTTGAGATTGTTTTTGACACTTCGCTGTCTTTTATTCTGAAACACAATGCCAGCTGTGACCTCTGGTTCATTCCATTTATTTGCTGTAGTTGTAACTATGCTCTTTCTTCCAACATGAGTGTAATTCTATGATTAGTGTGGGTTACAGTACTCTATTTCTCAATCCCCGGCCATGAAAATCATTTTAACCCCCTAGCCTGGTCTTAGTGTGTCATATCTAATGTCTGAGTTCTTAAAGTCTAGTACTGAGATTTTCACTATAAATCAAAGCACATACTGTAAACTTAATATTCATGTCTGCTGCTGTCTGTAGCTCCCAGGACACCTGTACTGACATGGTCTTCCAGGGAATACGAGCTGTGACATGTTGTTTAATTTTGTAACTCTTACCAGATAGAAAATGGGCAATCAAGGCCAGGAATTCCTCTAAACAGGGTGGGCAGATGCTCCTTGGTTCTCTCTCTCTTTCTAAATCCTTCCTCAGATTTTAAGTTAGAGATCTTACAGATATGTATTTCCAGCTTCTGAGAAACCAGGGGCAAAGGAGAGCTACTTGGAGAACAGGCAAGTCCCTTGATCCACCCTGCACTTATACCAGTTTTCCCTATAAAACTGCAGAGGCTGACTGAGTCATAGCTAGCCAGTGAAGTGAGACCTGTGCCGTCCTCACAAACAAGGCAGCCTGTGCTCCCTGCACTCTGCTCACTCTGTCTGGAGTTGCTGCTCTCTGAATCCTACACCCCTGGCATCAATTCCCCCCTAGAAAGGAAACAGTACTTAGCTCCATATAATTAAGTGAAGTACTGGGACTCCCCATGTCAGGAATTTTGATATAACTGTTATAGTGACATTTGACATAAACTTTGGGAAACTGTCAATGTGTCAAAGTCAAGTGTGGAAGTATACATTTTTATTAGTCTCTTTTACCAATTGGAATCTTCACAGATGTTTTGTGGCCACAGTGTTGTTGAGGGTTGACTTTTATATTTGTGGAGGATTTTGCTTTAGTTTGTATTACAGATACTCTTCTCCACATGTGGACTCCTTGGGTAACTAAGTATCAGGTATGGCACTCTGGAATCTGGTCATTTTGATGCCACCGCCTATTTGTATCACCATGGGAAAATTCATGAGCCTGAGGTTTCTCTGCTAGTATGTGGAAGGGTGGCAGCACCAACTCAAAATTTTATTAAAATGCCACTCAAAGTTTAACATCTTGAAGCCTTGGTCCTAGCCCCAGTACTATAAGAAATAAGAGTACAGTCAGTGAGTAACATCAGTGTTAATCAATGATGCTTCCACTGGCTGAACAATGAACCTCAGATAACACTGTAGCTTTCACAAATTCTTACGAGTAACAAATGCATGCTTTATGAAAAGCTGAAACAAACATTTGGAAGGATGGAAAATAGGGTTGCAACCCCAGAAATTGGGAGGCAGAAGCAGGTGGATTTCTGTAAGTTCAAGGCAACCAGGGCTTCACAGTGAAACCCCATCTCAAAAAAGAGAGAGAGAGAGAGAGAGAGAGAGAGAGAGAGAGAGAACATAAGATTAAAACATTGAAGTTAACCTTTCTAACCCTTCTAAGAGCTGTCTGCTATGACGACAATTACTGGTCAGATGCATCCCTAACCTTTTTCCCTTTTTCTTTGCCACTGGTGAGCACCTGAGCTGCTATGCTGATGATGCCACAAGCATCGTTGCACACATAAAGATTTGTTCATATGTCTCAGTTTCCCATGGTCTACAGAATAAAATTGGAAAAACCCAACTCAGACATTGATTGGACTTGGTACTGACAACTTACCCTGCAAAAGACTGTACCAGTTTATGCTCACACCAGTTTCAAATAATCTCACAACTTAAAAAGTAGGGACAAAACAAAAGAGTCATATTTGATTGGGCAAGTTTTGGGGGGCTTTTCTAGAGAAGTTTTCATTTCGGGACTTTGCCTATGGGAAAGGATTCATACTTTTTTTTCAAACTGATTTATAGACATCAAATTTTAACTTTGTTTTGTGTTTCAAATACTTTTGCTCATTACAACATTCAATTTGTAATTTAGTTGCCATACATTTTCTTTCTCTTTTTTAAAAATTTTCCTCTATCAAGCAAAAGCTACCACTTTTAGAAAATTAAACTTTTAGCTATCCAATGTGGTGGCTCTGAAATTTTGTTGAATTAGAGTTGTATGAAGCTAAGATGCCAAAACCACATTACATTTCAGTTCATAAATATTTGTTAAATGCCTTCATTTCTATGTTAAATACTGGGCTGCAACCTTCACTGTGCATATTATTCTTCATTCTAACATAAATAGACAACTTATTAATTCATGATTTCTGTCTGTCTTCCCTCAGCTGGGTAATTTTAAATGAAATTTTAATTTTTTCAACCTTTTATTGCATTTTCATGATTCTGAGCCGAATCTACTCCAAATATTTCTTTAGTTGTGGCTGTTGAAAGTGTGCTGTCATGAGGTGGTGGCAGTTATTGAGTCTAGCCAAAGATGACATCTTCCCAGTAGCCACTCCCCATTTCCTAGTGCATAAGAAGTTCTGCTTTCACTGATCATATGGAGGACCACAGAGGAATTTTCTAGAAGAGTAGACCACCCCCCTAGAGCTCAAGCACATGACACCACCCCCTCAAACACAAGCATATGAAATACATCAGAGTTTCATGATAGCTGAGGACAAGGACAGGCACAGTAAAGTCAAAAGAGCCAAGACAGTCTCCTTCATTTTCTCTCCTCTCGCCACCCCCATCTTCCCTTCATCTCTTCTCTCTCCTTTCTTCTCTCTCTCTCATCTCTCCCTCTTCTTTACTCTCTGCTTCTGTTCTTTTCCAATTTTATTTTCTTTTTCAAACTTACTAAATTATCACATTAGTTATCACCATTTCCCTCAACATGATTGAAAGATGGGTTCATTTCTAGGTTAAATGTTCAGAGCTCTCTGACTCAGTGTCTAGGGTAAGTACTTAGAGCCAAAAAAAGATCTTTTACTCACTTACTTGTTTATTTATTCACTCATTTGCTACTTCTTAAACTTTTTTAGAATTAGCATGTACAAGCTTTGGTGCTTATTTCTTGGACAAGTATTTATATAGATGATTTTTAGCATTTCTTTGATATCTCTAATCCACAAATCACTTCAGTATAATATAAGACATCCTTAACCACATCTAGTAACCAACATTGTTAAGACATGCTGTTTTTAATGAGACATTAACGAAGGCTACACGCTATTTTATCCTCAGCTATAAAGAAAACATAAATGTGATTGTATTTACATTCTAAAATTACTAGACACCACCCTAAAGTCCAGCCATCTAGGAAATCCTAAAGGTCACAGTGGTCTTAGACCACAAGTTGACAATTCCATTTTGTGCCTATTTATGTGCCCCAATAACCAACTTTCTCTTAAAAATGACACAGCTTTGCTATTTGGTTAAGATCTATTTTAGCTCTACTTATTCATTGGCAGATGAATAAGAGAAACTGAATTTAAAATACATCTTATTACTTTTACTTTCAAAATTATATAAAATATAGTTTATAATGATTTGTAACAATTATTTTATTCACGCCATCATGAAGACAGAATGGCTACTGAAAAGAATACAAGGAAATTCTCTTCAAATTCTCTTCAAAAAAAAAATTTTTTTCCCCATGCTTCTCTTAACTGACACTCAACTTTAAATGTGGAGCTGAGCAGCAAAAGCAGCAATTAAAGATTGCAGCCCATCGAAGGTTCATGAATAAAGAAAAACCCAGAATAAATCTAACAGTGAAGAAGGGAAGACATTTGCACAGATCAGAGCAGCAGTGCAAGTTTCTAGACTTAAGATTCCCACCTGTCCTAAGTACCTCCTGTTTAAAGAGGAACCAGGACAC
Source organism: Psammomys obesus (assembly GCF_907164565.1). NCBI lineage: Eukaryota > Metazoa > Chordata > Mammalia > Rodentia > Muridae > Psammomys > Psammomys obesus. Next base: position 9,328,718 of record NW_026585987.1, on the reverse strand, counting down.
CCACATTTTCTGTCATCTCCTTGAAGCTCTGTCTGTTGCGTTATTGTGAATATTAAAAGTAGGTGCTAGAGAGCTAACCACAAGGAGGCCTGTACTAAAAGGGATTTTGTAAGGAAATGTCAGAGGGAAATCTGAATCTGTGGTGGACCTGGAGTCTTTTTGACTCTTCATGGCCCACCACAGAGTCACATGTTTGAATCAAAACAACATGAAAATTTTTGATGGTAACTAGTTTCCTTTAAGGGCCTGCTGGGCATAGAATCCTCTTTTGTCCTTCTGGGGCACAGCCCTCTTCACATGACCAGAAATGAACAGTTTTGCAGTAAGAGAAGGTGGCACGGAGTTAAAACAGCAATGGAATAAATACAAATCACCAGGTTCTTTAAATAGTAAGCAACCTGCCTGGCCTTCCCCATTGTCACTCCCATGTGTCTGACATTTTCAGCAGTGCAGATCTTTTTCTATTTCTCCAATTGTCTTTTATTCATCTGCTGACATTCATTATATCACATATCACTATTATTTATGTATTTATTTATTTATTTATTTATTTATATTTACTTTTCTCCTTACAGTTATTGCCTATTAAATATAAGCTAGTCCAAAAACAATCTAGAAGTCATTCATTATAAAACTCTTGACCTGAGAATGGACTGGCTTTAGTTTTTTGTTGTTGTTGCTGCTTTTGTTTTTTGTTTGTTTGTTTGTTTGTTTTGTAGTCTCTGGCCTCCCCCATATGAATGTGATAATCCCATCATGCGGCCTACTAGAATGTAGCACCACAACACTGACAAACAAATCTCTGTTGGGGGGGGCCGGGGGAGCAGCCAGACAGGAAAAGGGACAAACAGCAACTAAAACTGTGTCACATGTTTGCAATTGAAAACACTTGCTTCCTAATAATTCATTCCAAAAGTAGAGGGATGCTTTAGTCCTGTGCATGTTTCTCATCATCCGACTTAAGCGTTTTATTGTGTTTCTCAGTGGCTTTCTCGCATTGCACTTTGACTCTTCGTAATCAAACACCCTATTTGCTCAAGCTTAATACGTGACATCATAAAGAATAACTGTCATACTTTGAGACAAACCATAAGACACAAGAACTGCACAAGACTCATTATCTGTAACAGGGAATTCATCTGAGAGTTGGTGTCAAATTGACAAGGCTTCTCCTGCAGCTTTGCTTTCTCTGTTTCTTAAGATCTGGCTTTTAGACTAAGATCAGAAAGAAGAGGAGAACCTCCCCTATCAGTGGACTTGGGGAGGGGCATGCATGCAGAAAGGGGAGGGAGGGTGGGATCGGGAGGGGAGGAGGGAGGGGCTTATGGGGGGATACAAAATGAATAAAGTGTAATTAATAAAAAAATTTAAAAAAAAAGAATCAGCTCACTATTTGAACAGAGTTGTTCCTCTTCTGAAATGTTTGTATTAATAAAATACTTATAATGATTCAATATTAAATAATACTATAACTCTATATAAAACTATATACATGTATTACATATAACATATCAATAAATATATAATATATAAAAAAAAAATCTGGCTTTTTTTTTTCCTGCAGTTGAACAGTGTCTGGGTCCACTGGGCAGCATGTCCACAAGGAGACATGTGGAGTGGGAAAAACCTAAGCAAGTAGTCCATTCCTTTCCTCCCCCACTCTTCTTGTTAGAACTTTGGACAGAATTTTTGTTGTCTGCTGCATAAGCTGCAGCACAAATATCAGCTCTTTCTTCTATCAACAAAGCAAGCCCTTATGCTTTTCTTAAACTTAAGACACCTGAATGTATAGCAGCCAGCGGAATGTTATCTTTCATCCTGTCATTTATTCCTCTGTAACACAGAAAACTGTGTTCAGAGAAAAGAGATCAAAGAGTCTATGCTAATGCCTCCGCCAGTTTTCTGTTCAGCTGTATCCTGGCCTGGTTTGGTTGAATAATTCCAGTCCTAAGTTATTCTTTCACCGCGCTGCAGGGTGAAAGGTAAATTGTTAACGCATCTAGAGGGAGCTGGGATTGTTCATCACCATGGTCTCTGTGATGAGGCTGGGGATTTTGCAATTTAAAAACCTGGCATGGCTGGGTGGTGGTGGTTGACACCTTTAATCCCAGCACTCAGGACACTCAGCAGCCTGGCCTACTGAGTGAGTTCCAGGACAGCCAAGGCTACACCGAGAAACCCTGTCTCAAACAAAACAAAAATGAACTAACAAGCAAAAACGAGACAAAGGCAAACACGCAAAAGCCTGGCATGATAATATTTTAGACTAGTTTTCTTGTCACTTCTTTACTCTAGCATTATGAGATGGGTCTCTCTATGTAGACCAAGCTGGCTTTGAACTGTGCCGCTTTCCTGCCTCAGCCTCTGCAGTGCTGAGCTCACAGACAGGGCTCTGCCGTCTTACCCAGATCTGCTCTGATGCATTTTGAACAATCCTGCAATGCTGTCAGTTCCCATCCTGCCTTGGTTTACCTCATAACATTTCCTTCATTTCTCTGACTTCTACCGTTCACAGTCACGTTTTCTGTCTGGACACAAGCTGAGGACAGACATGACCAGCTATGCATGTTTGGGCTGCAGTCTATGTCCCCAGCATTGAGCGTTTGTCTGCAGAATTGAGTTTCTTCAGGGACTCTCCCCAGGCAGATCACCCAGGAATCCTGGGTGTAATAAGAAGACGTATACAGACAGCCTTTCACAGTTCCCTCACTTGTGCTGGACAGCACTGGGTTTTGAGGGCTGGATAACATTTCATCATGTGTGTGCAGAATGAAGTCATGGTTCTCTATTTGTGCTGCATCTATGAATTAGGGTATGTTCAAATGAAAGAATCATAGCGTAGGCCCTGGAAGATTGGATTGCTGTAAGGTGGGGAGGAAGGAGTGATGGCCAAAGCCTCTATTCCCAGCTCAGGGTGCACAGAAGAGAGGGTCACATAAGACTAGAAGTTCCAGACAAGCCTGGGCTAGCAAGACCCCTCAAGTTAATTGACTAACTAATTAATTAGTGTTTCAAATTTTTAAAAAATTAGGCAAAGCAGGGATAGGAAGTGGTCAAGAAGAAAAGAGACAGAATTTTATTTCAAGTGTTAGAGGACAGTTTTAATTGAAGTCCATGAACTTTAATCCAAGAACAGGCCAGGGGAAAGGCTTAACCCAATGCATAGACATCTTCTGAGGGAGAAAGTCCCAGGCTTCTGAAGTGATTCTCTGAATTCTTGGTATTTCACAGGACTGTTGAAAATGCTCAGCAATCATTTCCAGCTGTTTTTCAGACATTTCCTTTACATTCCATCGCTCAGAAGAAAGAGAAAAAAATCCTTTATGCCAGTGTTTGTAAATCACAGCATAAATTGTAAATCCACTCTATAGTAGTCTATAAAATGGAATTTTTATTTCACTGTTTCTATTTCATGCCAAATCATAGTAGTTTTAAAAATATTGAAGAAACTGATTTTTTTAAAAGCTTGTAAAAGAGCCTAAGGAACTTTGCTTGTCTATGTCATAAACATTCATTAATTCAGACTTCCTTAATTAGTGAGAGGTCTGGTTTGTAAGCTATTGAATTTTAATGTTCATGTTTTTAGCATATAGAAAAGTGTGTATGCATGTCTTCAGCGCAGTGATGTTTTGATGTATTTGTTTATTTATTTGTTTGCTGGCTTACTTTGTTTGTGGTGTTACAAACCCAAATTAGCACTTTGCAAGTATTTTACAAAGCTACACCCGCCCTCCCAACCTCCCCACCTCGATTTCTTGTTCTTCTTTTTTAAGACAGTCTCACTAAGTTACCCTGTTTGGCCTTGAGATTATTCTGTGGCTCAGCTACTGTGTGACTTTTCTGGGGAAACGTGAACATCCCAGACAGGGACTGACTAAGAACTCATAGACTGACGAAGGTATTCTACCCATTTCTAGCTTGTGAACCAGTGAATGGGTTGGCTAGTGAATGAAGGGTTACATTCAGGAACATGAGTGACTAACAGGCAGCTGCATCACCGAATGGGATGACTTCAGAGCTTCAGGTAGTAGGCAGGCCCACCAATCCTGACCCTCTGCAGTGTTCTCAGGTTGATACCTTGTGGAGGGGTTCCTTGAGTCCTGTAACTTTCTAAGTTTTCTTCACATTTTTCCTATAGCTTTCAGGGTCTAGGGAGTCTCCTGATACCCAGAAGGGAATATTTTAATTTTAAAGAGGTAGGTACACAATGACTAGCAGGCTCTGAACTCTCCATCCTTCTGCCTCAGCATCCTGAGTAGTCGCATTACACATCTGTGTAGCCAGGCAAGACTGAGTGTTTATTGTAGTGGAGAAAGTCTTGAATCTAAATAGTGCCCCAGGAATGACTAGATCAGAGATGGTGACTCCTGGGCCCCCTGACAGGCTGTGAGTCCTTAGGTGAGTTTTCCTCAAGTGGGAGGTTGAACGAGACTGGAATGAATGTGTGTCGTGTGCAGTGACACGTTGCATCTTCTCGCACAGCCATTTGCTCATTTTTACATTAAACTTTCCATTCTCCCCAGAAGCAGCTTCGGCACATTCCTTACCACAGAGCTCCAGTGAGCATCCATCAATCTGTCAGACTTGGCACATGATCCCAGATATATTTATGGAACTAGATGACTGCAAAGTTTCTTCCAACACTGTGGCTCTAGTATGTTAATAGAGTCTTAAGTAACATGCTTTAAAGAAAATGCAGGGCATAGTGACCTCCATCTACAGTGATAGCACTCAGGGTGCTGATGCAGATGGATTGTAAATTTGAAGAGAGCTCAAGCTATCTTGTGACTTGGAGGCCAGACTGTGCTACATAGCAAAACATCAGGTCAAGAAGAAGGAAAAGAAAGGAGAGGAGAAGGGAAAATAGATGAACTGAAGAGATGGGAGAAGAAGGGCGAGGACAAAAATGAGATGAGAAGAGACAAGAAAGGAGAAAAGGAGAGGAGAAACAGGAGGAGAAGGAAGGAGAGAAGGGGAGGGGAGATGAGAGAAGAAGAGCAAACAAGAAGGGAAGGGAGGGGCAGATAAAAGACATAAAGCCAATGATGGTGGTGTTGAGTGTAATCTCAGCACCGAGGAGACTGAAGCAGGAAGATTGCCAAGAGTTCAAAGTTTGCCTGTGCAGCATAGTAATAACAAGTCAGTAAAGGGCACATAGCTAAACCTAAATTAAAATAACAACTGTGTGTATACATACATACAAACATACAACTTACATGTCTTCATATCATCTTACTTTTAGTAGCCACAAATCTCTGTTCCATAATAAATCCCAGCTAATTTACAAGCAAACTCATTGTGCTTATAATAACAGAACTACCCCGCAATGCAATTCATTGTATTTCCTTTTCTACTAGTTGAAAAATACATGTAATACTTTACTGTTCAAAAACAGACCATGTGATCTGACTGACTGATGATTGTGTAAAATTTTTGAGTCTCAGGGCTTCCTTCAAACATCAAAAAACGTCTATAGATTCTCTGGGAGGAGTTAGAGGCAGTAAATATGATCAAATACAGTAAATATGATCAAGTACAAAATTCTCAAAGAGTAATTAAAGTACTTTTAAAATAGTATAGAGGAAAAAGCTATGAATGGCTTATAGTTTACAAACCACTTTCAAATTGCTTTACAAGTGCTTACATTGTCAGCTAAGTTTATAAAGTACAATGGTTTTCACCAAACATAATATTGAGCAGCTATCCTCATAAGTACAACATTTCTCATCAACCTGAGAGGAAGGGATAGTAATGAATGGGATGAGCTAACAATTATGGACCCAGCAGGTGGAATCAAGCAAGAAGAATTGTTTTCAGAACTCAACTATAGAACACATTGTGTCCATTATCTTTTAAGTCTATGATGTAGGCAAATGAATATATTCACTTACAAATATGCTCAGTAAGTGTTGATAAACGCTGCTGTTGAAGATTCTTGCTGAAACCTCTTTTGTATGACTTCTCTTCTCAAGGTAGTGTATCAGTTCAAGATAAAGCAATGGTCAATATCATCACAGGTCTTGTCCAAATCAAATCTATACTTTTCAAGAGCAGAAAGCAAAACATGTTTCCTGGTAACCGCATTTGCCGTTCTCTTTCTGGAGCCAAGAAAGCCTATTACTCAGAAAATGACTTAGTGTCCAGGGACCCGCTGGACACTTCCAGTATTTCAATCCAAAACCCCTGAAGTCAGACTTAGCTTGTGCCTTTCTCAAAATTCTCCACCCAGTGTGTTTACCTGGTTCTGTTGGCTTTTGCTCTACTTCTGACTGCTTTCCATGGTATGCTAGGGAGAGAACCTCTTCCTCCCCATGAACAAATATTGTGCCGATGAGCAATGTGCCTACCCAGCCCCAAGAAGCTAGAACAGTGTCTATCACATACCGAGTGATCAGTGAACAACTTGCAGAATGAAGAAATAAGTAAATGCATTAGCCAGCTGCCAGTATGACTCAGGGATTAAAGGAAACAGCCCACTCATGAACAGTGAACTTCTAAGACAAGCGCTCCTGAGAATTCATAGCCACCCTTTACAATTCAGTTTCCTTCTTTCTAAGACTGACCAGTCATTTTTTTTTCCTGTTCTGTAGATCATAGGTTGTCATTAGAACAAAGGATTGCATATATCTAGTGTTTGGGAAACAATTATGCAATTTCAAAACGTGCTACTTGTCTCTCTTCTTCAGTTTCCTACACAGTTTCCCAATCACCAGAGAAGTTAGGATACACGCAGATTTAAGCAATTCTATTTTCTTACATTTCTTTATGCTTACAAGAAAAATGCCACAATACTGACTTAAAAGGGAAATAGAAGTTTAATAATTTATAAGTAGTTGCTGGATATAAAGGCAGTTTAGGGATGGCGCAAATATATTTTAACAAACACACAAGGTGTTAAGATATCAAATACAGAATGGCAGAGAAAGAAATGTTCAACGTCCTTCGGCATTAGGAAAATGCAAATTAAGACGACCTGTTATTTTACCTTATACCCATCAGAATGGCTAAGATCAGAAACTCAAGTGACAACACATGCTGGAGAGAATGTGGAGAAAGGGGAATCCTCCCCCGTTGCTGGTGGGAATGTAAACTTGTACAACCACTTTGGAAATCAATCTGGCACTTTCTCAGACAATTAGGAATAGCGCTTCCTCAAGATCCAGCTATACCACTCCTAGGCATATTTCCAAAAGATGCTCAAGTACACAACAAGGACATTTGCTCAACCATGTTCATAGCAGCTTTATTCATAATAGCCAGAACCTGGAAACAATCCAGATGTCCATCAACGGAGAAATGGATACAGAAATTGTGGTGCATTTACACAATGGAATACTACACAGCTATTAAAAACAAGGAAATCATGAAATTTGCAGGCAAGCGGTGGGAACTAGAAAAGATCATCCTGAGTGAAGTATCCCAGAAGCAGAAAGACACATGATATATACCCACTTATAAGTGGATATTAGACGTATAATATAGGATAAACATACTGAAATCTGAATGCCTAAAGAAGCTAAGCAAGAAGGAAGACCCTGGGTAAGATGATCAATCCTCACTCAGAAAGACAAACAGGATGGACATTTGAAGAAGGAGGAAACAGGAAAAAGGACAGGACCTTACCACAGAGGGTCTCTGAAAGACTCTATCCACCAGTGTATCAAAGCAGATGCTGAGACTCATAACCAAACTTTAGGCAGAGTGCAGGGAATCTTAGGAAAGAAGGGGAAGATAGTAAGACCTGGAGGGGACAGGAGCTCCACAAGGAGAGCAACAGAACTAAGAAATCTGGGCCCAGGGGTCTTTTCTGAGACTGATACTCCAACCAAGGACCATTCATGAATATAACCTAGAACCCCCTGCTCAGATGTAGCCTATGGCAGCTCAGTCTCCAAGTAGATTCCCTAGTAAAGGGAACAAGTACTGTCTCTGACATGAACTTAGTGCTTGGCTCTTTCATTACCTTGCCCTGAAGGGGATCAGCCTTGCCAGGCCACAGAGGAAGACAATGCAGCCAGTCCTGATGAAACATGATAGGCTAGGGTCAGATGGAAGGGGAGGAGGACCTCCCATCAGTGGACTGGGGGGAGGGGCATGAGTGGAAAAGAGGGAGGCAGGGTAGGATTGGGAGGGGATGAAGGAGGAGGCTACAGTTGGGATACAAAGTGAATTAACTGTAATTAATGTAAAAAATAAAAATTTAAAAAATATATCAGATCCACATATCATCTTATACCCACATAAATAGTAATTAGAAAATGCATTTAATATCATGGTTTCAAAGCCAGGTATAATAGCTCATTACTAGAACTCTAGAACTCCAGAGTCTGAGGAAGGAGAGTTGTGCATTTAAGACCAACCTAATCTATGGCATAATATTCTGCTTAAGAAAGAGAGAGAAAGACGGACAGAAAGAGGATGACAAAGAGACACACAGAGAGAGACAGAGACAGACAGAAAAGAAGCCTGGACATGGCTGACCACCCTGATAATCAAAATAGTTGAAAGCTCAAGCAGGAAGATGTGGTTCAAGGCCAGCATTCACTACACAGTGAAACTGAAACTATCCTGGGCTACATGAAACCTTGTTTCAAACAAGACAAAACAAAACAAAACAAAACTACAACAAAGAATGCAGTTACCCCTAACTTAACTCAGTGGCACAGACACACAAAAAAAGCACACATGCACACACACACACAGTAGGAAGAAGGGTTGCTGAGGTGTAGTGTTTTAGAGGGAGAAAGAGAAAGGATGAGAAATATTTATAGGAGAAAAAAAAAGAGTAAAATCCTTTACGTACATGTGTGAAATTGTCAAGGAATGAACAAGGTTTTAAAAGTTTTGAGCAAAGCAATGCTCAATGAAAAAAACAAAACAAAAACAAAAACAAGGAATGAGCTGGTCATTACTCAAGGTCATTGCCAAACTTGATCAAAACATCACTTCATTTGGTGTAAAAACTGTAGACATTACTGAATTTGCATGGTAGCATATTTTCTGACTTTTAATATAATGATAATTAACTAAGAGTTTTTTTCCAAAGAAAACATGAAGAAAAGTTGTTCAAATTTATTATTATTAAGTTTTAAAGAACTTAAAAATTGAGGCATCAGAATGAAAAATACTTCTCTTGAATATTCAAGAACTTCTTAGGTGGCAGAAGTGTGATGGAATCTCAGAACTTCACAATCCAGAACCACTACCACCACCATCAACACCACCACCAACACTACCATCACCATCATCACCACCACCAATATCATCACCACCACCATCACCACCACCACCACCACCATCATCAGAACCACCACCACCACTATTACCACCACCATCACCAGAACCACCACCATCACTACCACCACCACCATCACCAGAACCACCACCAGAACCACCACCATCACCAATATCACCACCACCACCAACACTATCACCACCACCACCAACACTATCACCACCACCATCACCAGAACCACCACCATCACCAGAACCACCACCACCACCACCAGAACCACCACCATCACTACCACCAACAACAACACTATCACCACCACCACCACTACCAGCAGAACCACCACCACCACCACCACCACTCCTACCCCTGGCCAGTATCTATCACATTTTACAGCAAGTTAGTATGTCTATATGCCAAGAAAGTCTCATACTTGGGGTATGAAAAAATCACATTAAAACAACATAATTCGTTTTGTGGGGACTATTTAAAACTCAAATATTATCATCACAATAAAGATAGAAAGATCATCAGGTAATAAGAGTTTCTTTATAAAGAGAGCAGGAGATGGAGGTGGGAGAAATTGGTCTAGGTAGGGTACTGTTTCTGTGAGGGAAATGCCTGCAGTGGAATCTTCTTGCTGACTGATGTGTTTAAGGATCTTGGGCCTTCACTTTCTCCATTTTCTGGTAGCCAAATCCACCATCACCTCCCTTGTTTCTTTTGCTCACCTACAAGGTCTCTCAAATTTCTCTCAAGGAAAGAAAGCACCTTAAAACCAAGTGACAGAGTGATTTCAGGCAAATTTAAGTTGTTAACATTGCTGATCTCCCTCAGAGTGGGAGTCACAAGGGCCTATGTGAAACTTGTATGTTTCCTGTGTCAACATATGGAGAAAGTCATTCTTTTAAATCAGCTTTCAGGCTGAGACTGAATGTCAGAAACTTGTGACCAGAAAAAAAAGCAGGCTGATTCAATGGCACCTTAGATTGCTTTAGGTAACGAAAGAAGCCCAATTCTTCAGGTCACAGGATGACTAGGGCAGTCCATCCTGGTCATTCTATCTTAGGGTCATCGAAGAGTGGGTTCAACTATTCAGTCCACTTCAGGGATGCCCAGCCTTCTGGCTGCCACATCTAAGTAGAGTAGTATCCCTAAATCTATGAAGTAGAATGGTAAGAACATGGTTGTCCCATTTATTCTGCTTTTGCCTTCCAAGGATGACCAAGGCAGGTGAATCAACGTAGTTCATAGCGGTTCATAGTGACTCAGTGCTATTTACAGATATTCCTGAGGAAAAGACCATTAGTCTATTCTTTGGATTCTTCTTAAAGATGTAAAGACCAGAAGGAACATCTGGTTTTCAGAAGGACAATCAATATACCATACTCAAGCCCATGCACTGTGGCAATCCTTTTATCAGCACCTAGATACAACAGCACTGTGTCAACCTCTTTATAGTCATCAACACCTACACACAATGGCTTCTTTTTCAGAGAAATCCTTGCTTTTTGAGTTTGTGTGGCAGAAAAGAGCATGGTTTGCCTGCATACTGGCAAAGCCTTAATAAATTGTTTTAATTCCTTTTCTTTTCAAACTCAGCATCCAAGATACAATGAGCATCGCCAATAACTCTATAGGAACCTTCCACATAAACCCCAGGGGATTCTGTCTGTGCTCCAGAAGCCCACCTTGGATAGATGTGATAACACTGATGCCCTTCTGCATTAAGACAGCATTATCAGGTCTGCTTTTCTAAATGAGAACGATGGAGCAACCTATTTTAACTCAGGATAGTTCCAGAAAAACTGGGTCATAGGATTAAAACAGCTCTGTCATTCTGAATTTCTAAGAGTTGACTGTGAAAACAAAAGTTGTTAACATAACAAGTCAGAAAGAGAAAAGTTGCCTTGGAGCACCTTTCACCCCAGAAACCTGCACAGCACTATTATATATTAAAAACAAAAGCATTGCAGCATAAATTAAAATGAGGGTTGGCATTTGTCCAATTAATTGGATCAATGAGTGATACAAACTGGATGACTTCTCCTTTCTTAACTTGAATTGTTTAATTTATGCATCTCTAGGGATCAGGAAACTGACACAAAAACCACAAAGCCCCCGCCTAACTCTCTGGTCTCAGTGATGACTTATTTCTAAGTGAAGGTGTTGTGTCAAATTAGTACATCAAAGTGTCTTTAATACAATTGTCATTGAAATTAAACACCTATTTCTCTGGGGCTCCACTTTGTGGGAGAAGGGAAGAAGTAGAAAATTTACCTGAAGAAAATAAAGCCCGGCAGAGGCTCGTGGAGGGAGTTGCAGGTGTATATAAGTAGGGGGGGTGGTAGGGTGTCTTTGCTTGCTGTGTGGCATGTTGACATTGGGTGTGTGTGAAGAGGAACAGGTCTAGAGGATTCTTCTTGCCCCACACACTCTATTTTTAACCCAGAAATGTCTTCCAAGTTCTTTCAGAATAAAGAGGTAATGTTTTGCCAAAAACACACCACCAATTCCTTCATTATTGTTTCCTTAATTTGTAAAAGTATTTCTTTCTTTTCATGTATTGTTCATGTGACCACATTCTGGGTGTCATGAAGCTATCTGTTATTATGCCATGTGAGAAAACAGTATGTGTGTTGGGGGGGGGGTTGTTTGTTTTCCTATTGACAAGCTTGTAATCATTAATTCAAACCCCATGACATCCTTAAGTCAGAAGATAGAGTACAGAAACACTGTGAATCAATTTCAACTGATGAGTGGAAAATGAGGAATCTTGGCAAATCTCAGAGAAAGTCACTGGAAAGTTGGGGGTGGTGTAGTCAAGAAAGAAATGAAGGGTGATGAAAAGTGTCTCGTGGGCCAATGGACACTAGTCTGTGCACCATATTTGGGTCATGAGCTGAATAACATAACTCCTACCACAAAGGGGTTTGTCTAACCTAGTTTTTCCTTTTTCTTGCCATGAATTAAACTTTTACCTCTTTTAATGTGTAAGTGATTATGCTAAATGTTAGCCAAGAAAAATCAAGTACACAGAGAGACCTCATACTTTATAAAACACTCGACACTAGAGAAACAAATAATCTTACAACTGACTAAGAAAGGAACATATGATATCTTTATAATAAAGAAAACATGGCCTCCATTTGGGGAAGAGCCAGTATTCTAGTACTAGTGAAAAAAAAAATCAGGGAATAAAAGATTAGACTGCATCTAAAGGAAGTCCATTTGGAACTAAGACAAAAGCATGCCTGTGATTACACTTCAGCTCCAAGTGTCCTTTCTGCATCCTGCGTGAGAGTCTGGAATGAGTCAAGTGGAAACTTTCCAGGGATTGTGAGGTTGAAGTACAGGCCAGAGATCTGTCCACTAAGAGAAGCTTTTTAAACATAACTCAAGATAACCTAGTGATCAACAACATTGCTCTTGTATCCATCTGCAGAGCTGACAAGCCAACTTCCATCACTGACCAGGTATGCTGTGCTCAAAGATGCTATTAATTTAACATTTAAACTGCACCTCAGTTTTCTCTTCTAGAAAGTGAAACGAAAAGGACTTCATGGAATTCTCATGTGGATCAGAAAGTTGAGGTTTACTAAGCACTTACCTTGCACAATCACTATAGAATACTTATTATCCAAGCAAATGGACAAAATGAAAGTTCTAAACATCACAACTGTATCAGTCATTCCTGTGACTCAATGGCACAAGGCAGGGTGGTCAAGCAGTGGTGATATGTGTCTAAAAATAATGAATATGTTAATTAATATGCTAACAATTAATGGACTAGAAGTGTTGACAACTGCATAGCTGTAGTGTAAAGCTGGCAGCTTAACAGAACAGTGGACTCTTGGCCAACTACAAAAGAAACAAATGCAAGTTAATAACTTGAGTCCACACTATTCCAGAGTTTGCATTTTGATTTTAAAATACCTTTTAAGATTCTAGAAATCAATGCAAACTAACAATACAGGGGATTAATTCATCAGGTCACTTTACTGCAACAACCAAAAAAAGAACAGTGACTAACATGGACCTATCTTATCTTTTCTTCCTAAAGTAATTATCCTTCTATTTTAGGATCTTTGAATGCATGCCATCTTCCCTTCCCATACCCTCCCTTTCCTAAAACACTTTTAGAGGTTTTGTTCGTCAAGAGGCTATTCTAACTGCCTTATTCCCAGCACACTTTTCATAAGCAACTGACAATGGTAATGCCCTCATCACACTAAAATGATAATGTTCTTGAAGTCTTACTCAAGGTTTCAACCATATTAGTACATTTTCACACTTCCTTCCAGTCATCTCCACGGATCCAGTCAAGTATAGAGGCTTTAGATGACACAACCTTTGCAGGACAGCCGACAAGGTCTGTTTTAATGTTTTGAGCTTGATCCACTGGCCAAAGGCATTAGCAGAATTGTTTACTCATAAAGTCATCAGCATGAGTTCTGTTAAGTTAAAGAAAATTTTGGGGAGGTTAGATAGTCAGGAGGTGGACAAGACCCAAGACCCCAGTGTTGCAGGGCATGCATCCACTCAAGTACTTTGATGGAGGCAGTGTCCGGGCAGTCCACAGGGGAGTATTAGAGAGTACAATCAACTGAGTCAGGCAGCAGGCCTCACAGGGCAGTGCCAGAGGAGAGCTAGAGCATCCAGCAATGTCCTAGGATGACTGAAGCATCCTTTTTCTATTTCTTACCCCTAGAGTGTCTTCATCTGCTCTGAAGAGGTCTCCTCACTCACTTGACCTGTGCACTTGGTAGGTACACTCTTAAAGTATGTTTTTAAAAATTACATTTTGGGAATTGGGTACTAATAATTAAATATGTAATTTAATTATATTATTATTTTATTCTTCTCAATATTTGGTTCTTTTGCTAAGCAATACCCTAACAAAAAGGAGGTAGTCAAAGAAAAATATGCTGGGTGTGGTGGCACTTACTTTTAATCTTAGTACTCCAGGAGGCAAAAGCAGGTGGATCTTTGAGTTGGAAGCTAGCCTGGTCTGCAGAGTGAGTTCTAGAGCAACCAGGGCTACAGAGAATCCCTATGTTGAAAGCAACACCAAAAAGTTTTTTTTATATAAAAATAAAAGTATATGATGCATAATATTTTAGAGTTGTTAATCATGAAGGTGAATTATGCTGTATAAAGTTTTAAAGGGTTGGATGTCAAGATTTAAGAATGCAAATTGGATATAGCATAACTCAGAATAGAAACAGTGAATTGGTTGAATCATGACCGTGGATCTCTATCCTGGCTCCACAAGAGAACTTACTACATGTAGAGCTTCTGTAAAGCTTACATCACAGATGACTTAAATCAGAATTTCCAGGAAAGAAACAATCAACACTGCAATTGTTATGATTTTAAGTGATCTCATGTGCAACCAAGATGGGAGACCAGTGGCATGAATGACCCAGCTTGGTGCCCTTGGCCAGAGGTTACCAAGCATGCCTGATAAATGCCATGGGCAGCACTTAGACTTAATGGGTCTTCATGGGAAGGAGTGGGTACATGAGGAAATTGGTGGTAGAGGTGATACGATTACTAGGGATGGAAATCTCTATCTCTGGGACTCTCTTAAGTAAAAGCACCTCCTTCAGATGATGATCCAGAGTCCTAGAAATAGTTTTGATATACATAATTTGGGTTTACTAAGCTGAAACTTTAGCCAGGTCAGGCTACTGGGTTCCAAGATGATTTCATCTTTATTGAAACTATTACTTTGACCTTGCTTGATGCAAAACAACTCAAGTTTGATTTCTAAATGGTTTTCCCTGTTAAATTTACAAAACAGTGAGGCCGCTTTGATAAAGGTATGCCTTTGATGAGCTTTTGGAATTGGCTGCTGGATATACTCTGTGAGTGCTCATGCCATGCCAGCCTGAAAGAAAAGATCAAAGATACGCTTATTTTGTTTGTGTTTGGGGATAGTGTAGGGTTCAGACTGGGTTCCATTATGCAGCTCAGGCTAGCCTGAAACTCAAGAACCTCCTGCCTCAGCCTCCTGATGGATAGGATTATAGACACCCACCACTATCAAGCTTAAATGGTTGGACTTTCAAACCAAAGTGAATTGCAAGTAAGATTCTTAAACTGTACCATTATCTATCACCTCACTCTTCTCTTTCTATAGACCAATGTTTCAAAAGTTTTTCCATTCACATCCACCAGATCACCTTTCTCCTTAGAGGTGGTCCAATTTACACAGCAATCCTGGGGCAGAGATGGACCACCTGATGTCTAACTGTGTCTGTTTCCAGTGGCCAGCAGGATTTAATTCTTTGTGGTTTTACAGGCCTCTCAATCCAGCCTTCCACTATAATCGAAAAAGTAGAAATATTCCCTCTTTGCATTTTTGTCTCCAGGCCTTCTGAAACCAAACACACTTCCTGTTCAGGCAGAGGCTCCTCTACTGGAGGATAACTCAACTTCCCACCTGCCACTGGCTTCTGTCAAGCTGCTAGAGTCTCGTGGATGTGGATGGATGTTGACTTGTTTTCTTCCAAGGTTGCCTTAGAATGGAAAGTGATCTTACAGTAAACAGCATTGTTGAAAGTACACAGTCTCTGGGTGTTTCAAAGTACTTTTGAGAGTTTATTAGTATTTCCAAAGTCAACACTATGAGATCTGTCTGTCCCAGGCAGAGGAGATAGTAGGTGGTTTTAAAACCACACTACAGTTAATACCTTAATATGTCCTTGGTCTTATCCATCAGCTGTTGTAATCAACAGCTCATAGCTACTGGGCATAGAGGGTGTACACCCTCTGTCCTTGCACTTGAGGGACTGAAGCTACAGGATTGCATTCCAGAGCACGCTGAGCTACATAGATAAACCCAGCCTTTCAAAAAAAGAAAAAGAAAAAGACTTTCCTCTTAACCCAGTAGAACATAAATTTTGTCTATCCCAGCTAAATATTCAGCTTTTCTAGTTCTGAAAAATTTTGCACAAATGATTGGGCCTAAGTGTGTGATAAAATCTGTGCACATCAACAAAAACCATCTAAAATGATTTTACTGTGAGTTTCAATCAAATACTGAAGAAAATCCTAGCACAAAAAGAAATGTGAAGCCAGGGGTGGTGGTGCACACTTGTAATCCCAGCACTCAGAAGGCAGAGGCTGGTGGATTGCTTTGAGTTTGAGGCCAGCCTGGTCTACAAAGCAAATTCCTGTCTTGAAGAGAAGAAAAGAAGAAAAGGAAGGAAGGAAGGAAGGAAGGAAGAAAGGAAGGAAGGAAGGAAGGAAGGAAGGAAGGAAGGAGGAAGGAAAGAAAGAAAGAAAAAAGAAGGAAGGAAGGAAGGAAGGAAGGAAGGAAGGAAGGAAGGAAGGAAGGAAGGAAGGAA
>NW_026585987.1:9302429-9312121 GCF_907164565.1 Psammomys obesus | reverse complement strand
GAAGGAAGGAAGGAAGGAAGGAAGGAAGGAAGGAAGGAAGGAAGGAAAGGAGGGAGGGAGGGAGGGAGGAAGGAAGGAAGGAAAGGAAGGAAGGAAGGAAGGAAGGAAGAAAGAAAGAAAGAAAGAAAGAAACAAAGAAACAAAGAAAGAAAGTAAGTTAGCAGAGAAAATGATGGTCACAATCAATATGGTCAAAGAGAAAAAGATGCTGAACACTGAAACCTTGTGGATCTCCTAGGAACGGAGTTTGTACTCCAGAGAACAATATGTGAAAATGAGGAAGCAGCTGAAGGAGGTTGCCCCTGCTTTCTAGATGCACTCATTTTATAGCAGCTAGTTAGAATTAAGGAGAAGAGGGGAAAACAAATGTAGGGTGAGTCACAGAAGAACCTTACAAAGGGATCTTTATTTGTCTTAAAAGTATACTCAAAATCCACACTGTGCCTATAAATGTGTTCCGTTTCTACGCGTAGGGATTGAAGGAGGACTCAGTGGCAGAGCTTCGGTCTGGCATGCCCTGGTCCCTGGGTTCGATCCACAGCATTGTCAGAAACAGCAACAATCATCACTGGATAAATGTTTTAAAACACAGTCTTCCAGGAAGATAGGACAACCGTGGAAGAAAAGTACAGTGACTAGATTCTAGGAAATTGGAGCTGAAAACAAATGTCTTAGTAGTTCAGAAGGTCTTTTTGTTAAGTGATTGTCAGCAGACCCAATTTCAGCTGATTTCTCTTCAGACTCACGGGTGACTTTAGCTTGATTGTATTAGTTATAAAGGGAACATCACTAAGGGAGTGTGCTGGTCCTCATCATCTCACACTCGCCCGCAATGAGCAACAGTACAGATGCAGCGTGTTCCTCTGCAACTGTTTAGAATTGTCTCCTACAACAGCCGTAGCTGGGCCGAACTCTCTCAGATCCTACACACGTCTGATCGCAGACGGATACCACTGCTCATCCAAGTGGCCAAGCGTGGCTTGCGGTCAGACTGTGTGACTCTGTGGATCATGGCACTCAAGAAAATCATTTCCATGGCATCATATTAAATGCTATCACCCAGTCAGCCTGCACACTATGAGCAATGTAGTCTGCTTTCCAAAGAAAACTCAGTGCTGAGGTTATTCAAAAGAACAGATGTTAGGTTGTGCAAATGATTATTTAGAGAGAGAGAGGCTGCCTACTGGTTCGTTCTAGGACATCATTACTAAAGTAACTGTTGTCTGATGGGATTTGAAGGTTTCCCCCTTGTTTTCATCAGTAGCTTCTGACATAACTTTAAAAATCAAGATCTTTTCCTTCAAAGGTATCTTCTATAACCTTCAATGATTTCAAGACTTACTTGAGCTGACTTAGTCAACGTTGATGAGACTGACTTGCTCTTTCCTGCTTATCGTGATGAAGTCACATTATAGAAGCAAGGATCTGCATGGTGAGAAGAAGCTTAGAACTGGAATGATTCTATCCTGGGTGTCTCACCGAGGAGTCCATTGCCTTCCTTAAGTCTGAGAGGCATCTAAGAGTAAGCTTAATACATAACACATACTAAAAAGCCATATTGTCTGGCAGATTCACAGTAAATAGGACTATTCCTTTAAACATCATCACTTAATAATTATTTGTTTTAATATTTATGATCTGACTCTGGACAAATAAACCACTAACTCTGTCCAGACTTCAGCTGCCCTGGCTATGCATAAATGAAGTCTAATGACGCCCTCTCTACATCTCTCCAGTTCTAAGAAGCCCATGAAGGAAATTGCATCTGCCACCAATATAAATAAACTGCGGGCACAAGTTATGAATCCTGCTGAGCAGTGGGTTCTACTTCTGCATTTTACAGCTTTCTTCAGGAAGGCAGAGGCATGGAGGAAGATATGCTTTCATCTGAGAGATTCTCCAAAGCACGATGTCCAAGACAGGTGGTGGGTGAAAGCTCAGCTCCGGGAAGACAAAGAACACTGTGGTTTTGAAATAACAAGAGAGCCAAGATGATTTCTATAAGGCTTTTATCTTCACTTCTGAATAAGATAGTCATGTTATTTTTAGTGAATTTCTCAAACACTATGTGTAGGTCAGGATGATGTAGCTAGAGAAGGGGACTACTTTGGGGAGGGAAGGAGCCTGCCTTGGATTCTTAACTCTCCCAACCTTCTGTGTGACTCACAATCCTCTTTTCTGCTTTGGGGAGGTGCAATGTGCCAGTATTATAGGGGTCTTGAATCACAATAGGGACTTCCTCTCAAATGTCTCTCCACACTAGCTCATACATTGTAATCCCCGTTGACAGGGCTGAGAGAACTAAGTGACTGCAGAACACACATAGAATCACAATTTGTTGAATTAAATTAGACCCAGGTTGGTTCAGGTGTGAGCTGAGCTCCAAAGAAGACTGATGCTATTCATTCTTTAAAAACCTAAATAAGGACCTACAGGCCTTTTTATCCTGTGTCTAGAGTAGGGCTGATTCCGTTAAAAAAGAGTGCATCCGGAAATGTTTGAGCACAGCCTTTGTGTAAAATAGTCCCACTATCAAATGTGTTTGAAATAGCTAGTACTCTGATGGTGCAATGGCCCTCCACACTTGAAGATTCTCTCTGTGAAACAGCTGGTTGATGGCATCTAAATCTATACTGCACAAAGACATGCTTATTCTCTACATTCAGATCATCTTTCCTAGAGAATTTGACCATTGAACCTTGGAACACAAATTGAGGATTGCTATTGTTTAAAGAGACAGGAGAAGGTAGCAGCAAGCACGTGTAATGTACCTAAGTTCTAAAAACCTAGATCTGTCTTAGAACATTGGCCACTGAGGGATTAAGAGAAATATTTACATGTAAAATTAAAAACCTTGAATAAGGTTTAAAAAATTTTAAAAAGCCAGTGTGATTAATATATGAGCTAATCACCACAGGAGGTAGTGCTTTAGACTACTTCAGGATTCCTTCTCTAAAGAGGCATCTCTTAATCTGTGGAAAATTATTGAAATGAGTTAATGTGGATGAGTAAACATTAAATATTGGATTACATCTTAGTGTTTATCTTATGAGCATGTATGTAGGCACACATAACGACATATATACAGAGGCTAGTGGACAACTTCTATGAAGTGGTCCTCTCCTCCTACCTTGTGGGACCCCAGGATTGAACTCAGCTCCTCAAGCCTGGAGACCAGGGCCTTTTCCTACTGAGCCAAGGCTATGACATGTGAAACAATAAGAGTATGGGGAAAACAAACATTTTACGCTCTACTGAATCAAGATGGGTGTGTTCCTACACACCTGTGATCCCAGCACTTTGGAGTCTGAGACAGTAGGATTGTGGGCTCAAGGCCTCCTGGACTACATAAGAGGATACATTCCCCCCCCTCCAAAAAAAAAAAAAAAACTCTCATGAGTCTACACAAGACATATAACTTTCAATGTGGGCATTCAGGACTAATAGTTACAATCCATTGACATCATATATGCTTACTTAATGTCAGTTTTATGCCAGTTACAATGCTGGGTTCTAAAAGCAAAACAGAGAGAAAGACCTTGTATTCACCAAACATACATACATATGTATATATGTATGTGTGTATGCATATCCATATATTCATATATACACATATATGTGTGTAGACATATATGAGAAATGTATTGAAATCTAATAAACACAGTAAGTGTCCATTTGTACCCACAACAAGCTCTGTGAAAGGTGAGAGACTTGTGCTTGTGATTTCTACTCCAGACAGCGAGATTAGAATTACACGAGCTGTTCTCATTGTTTTACACCAGCTCTTGGCATAGTCTTATCCAGAGGAGTTACTTAATGGATACTTGTTGAATTCATCGAATTAGTGAATAAACTAATGAATAGACAAGATGTTGAGGGAACTGACCTAGGAATGGTTACCAGGGAAGAAGATCCCAAAATAAGGCAGATTTCTGAAGAATGATTCTAGGGTGAAGGGGGATGGACGCCTCTGCCAGAGGATGTGTGCTCAGAGAAGTGTGGTCCACATGGGTAACACAGCCAGAATTGGGAGTGGAAAGAGAGGAACATAACAGAGTCACAGTGTCACATGGATGGAGACTGAAACAGGAGCATGATTGGTCTTCCGGTAGGGAATCCACAGAGTAACTTAACCTGAGGGAATGGTAGCGAAAGGAGCAATGGCGATGTTGGAAAAGGATGGGCAGCCACTCTGTGGTACAGGAAGAGGTTTTGCACTGGGGCAGCAGCCATGGTAGACAGAAACGACATATGAGAATGTTAGAAGAGGAGGTCATACATAGGAAGACACAGGGAAATCTCAGCTAGTTCCAGAGTTTATGGCTTCTACAACTGGACAAATGGAGTCCTAGCAATGGGACTAGGAAACATGAGACCTGGATAGTATAGGAGCCCATGTCTCTAGTTAGAAGGTGTGGTGTGAGGAGCTGGTGAAGGCTCAAGAAAAAGTACCAGAAAATATCCATTTGCCTTTTTTTTTTTTTCTACTTCAGACATGGTTACTAAGCACTTATTTTAGCCAAAGTATAATCATTACTCCCTGAGGACACTAATCAGTGGGTGTCCCCGAATGAAGGGGAGGGGAAGCCAGCACAATGCTAGGCATGTAGACAATAGTGTTATGAATTGCCACACCTTTCCTGTAAAGAGACAAAATTGAATGTATATGTGGAACATAATAGTATTTTGACATAATTTCATTTTAGGAAGACAACCGACATTTTTGTTTACTCTTAAGAGCGTCTAAAAGCTCCATTCACAAAAAAAAAAAAAAAAAAAAAACCTGACAGCCAAGGAAAGAAAGGTCCAGAGAACCAAAAAGATATATATCTTTATATTATATTATTTACATATCATATATCAAATATTATATATTAAATAGTAAATATTGTATATTATATATTATAATATCCCCTCTAATTTGCAGAAGTAAAATCTGAAAAAATAAAAGGAGACAGAGTCCAATACAGTTCCACACACCTGCAGTTCCTTCTCCAAGAGGCTAAGGCAGGGAATTCTCAGTGCAGAGGTTCAAAAATCAGCATATTAAAACACACACACAACCATCACTCCTCCAAACATAAATAAGCAAACATACAAACACTTGGCACCAACTGTTAACCTTGGAGTCTCTTCCCAAACTCCAGTGTTGATACGAATCACCTGGAGAATTTTCAGGTACAGAGAAGAGTCTGTCAGGCCTGGATCTGAGCATGGCTCCAGTTCCGTATCCCCAAGCAGCTCTGAGTTAAAATGAGAACCATTCACTGAACAAATTTAAACAAATGACAATACCCTAAGCCTCGATTTTCTTGTTTTGGTTTCTTTAGGGGGTGTAAGAATTCACTAAGAAGACTATGGTCATAAGCAGTAATATACATATACATATATATAGTTTATGAACAATATCCTGCGTGATTACTAAAAAGTAATTTAAAACACTTTCTTGACATAACACAATTTTAATATTAATAATCTTTTAAAACATTCAAAAGTACTTTTTGTTTTTGTTTTCCAAGGCAGGATTTTTCTGTGTAGCCTTGGCTGTCCCATAATTTGCTCCGTAGACCAGACTGGGCTAGAATATACTTTTTAAACATTAATTGCTGCTATTTTTAGTGTCACTGAAGTCCTCATTCCAAGAGATACAATTTGAAAGCACTGAGTCGAAAGTTTAGGAAACTTCAACCTGTGGAATCTCAGAACTCAGTATGAATCAGTGATTAGGCCTGAGGCCTATCCAAAACACTGCATGAATATTGGATTCAACAAGTTAAGTCTCTGCAACAGCTGCCTGCCCCAATTCTGAGCACGGACGATGTAAGCTCCAGTAACCGTCAACACCACGTGAGTCAGCACAGCCAGGACGGCCCCGGAAGAGGTTTAAACAGAGTGGCTGTGTGCCTCTACAGTAAAGGGCCTGTTCTTTCCTCTTCCTACGAAATGGTTTGAATCTCGAAACTAGAGACGCTTACGTGACTCAGATTAAACAACGCCTGGAGATGAGAGGACGTGTTGGACTTAAAAAGAGCCCTAGCTCGGGTAAACTGTGTCGTACAGGTCCAGCCGGAATGCAGGAGGGGGGAATGTCCTTTACCAACCATGAAGTTATTGACGTCAGTGAGTCTGTAGCGAAACAATTAAGGGCTTTCACTTCATTATTTTGCAGACAACTGTGCTTTGAGAGTTAGCTTTATGTCAGACATCCCTCTAGAAGCTGGGCAAGGGTGAAAGTTTAAGAGTCAGTTAGCAGACTTAACTGCATGACCCGCATCGGCGTTTGGAATGGCGTGTGCATGACGGCAAAGTACTGCGAGCATGACCTCCAAGGGGGACTGAGGTGGGCGAGGGAAGGACGTTATCTCAGGGAACTGCCCTGCACCCCAGCCTCCAAAAGGAGCTTATTGAATCTGAGTTAAATTGGCAAAGGAAGGAGGTCATTCCTGGCAGTGTGGGTCTGATTTTTGTATCTAAAAAACAATAGATAAATGGAAGGCAATATGCATTCACTGTTGTGAGACCCAGTGATGTCACAGAAAGATTTAGACAATCATACTAGGACCCTGGAGGTGAGAAGGATAAAATGTAAGAGAAATAGAATCTCTGTATTCACGAAAATATATTTATTGATGACCTGAGCTTTTTAATATGATATCAGATGTTGATAATAACACGTATGTATCTACAGGATACATATATATTATATGCATATAAGTTTATATGCATATAATTAATTGATGTTTAGCAATATATAAGAAGATCTTTCACTAGGAACTTTCAGATTATGAAAATATCTACTAAGATTGACTGCATCTAGACTCAGCACTTGGACTGTGTAGCTTTGGGCTGTAGGAACAGGTTTGATCCCTTCTGATGCTCTTTAGTGTGAATTCAGGGATCTAATTGCCATGATGACTGATTTGGGCTGAAATATCCATTTCCTGCTTCTCTTCCTTATGTGTGGGTCTATGTTGCTTCTCAAGGCACTGTTACTCAAAGCATCCTTTCTCTAAACTGATTTCCCAAAGTTCCATAGGTCTCACAAATGCTGATGGTGGCCCTGCTGTGCCTTCTCTTTAGCAGCTGTGCTTCCTTTGGGAGAGAGTGGTTTTCTGTCTGCTGTGGCAAGCAGTAATCACTTCTTCTCATAGTGAGAACTGAAACCTGAGCCACCATGTGCCGTTTCCTGGGCACTTCCTAAATATTAGAGTTCCCTTCCTCACACCACAAAAGCTAGATTTAAGAGCCCGGGCTCATAGACTGAACATCAAGACTGTCGCTTGTCAACCACACCCTCTTGGCTAGACTGGATTTCAGTGGATCAGCTTTCCTCTTTGTTTTCTGAATGTGAAAATTCTAGTGCCAACCCTGCAGGGTTATGGTGAATCACAACTGCATTATTACACACACACACACACACACACACACACACACACACATATAGCCTTATAGAGGTGTTTGGCATCTACCAGTAACTTAAATTCTGGTGGCTATTACCATTAATGTCTTTACATGTTAATATTTCTAATGTCAGGTAAATTTCAGATCCACTTCACTCCATAAATAATTGTGCTCACACTCAGACTAAATTCAAACATTACATCTGTATCATTACCGTGTGACTATGTGTACCCTTACATGAATGGCAATACCAAGTGTAAGAAAGGCGTACACTACAAATTAGTTATAACCATTTTTGGAGAGGAAAGAATCTCCCTGAGAACCAAGAAACCATAGATTTTTTTTCAGTATCCTAGGTTCTTGGCAAACCTGAAAATTAAGTGACTATACTACCTACTACTAAAAGGGGGGAAAATACTGGGATAAAAGCAAATGATTTTTGCTGTTACTTTATAGGAAAAAAAGTGTTTCCTCTTTGTAATTGTTGAATAATAATTCACTGAACACGTTGAACGTGCCAAGTGCTGACCTACATGAGGTCTGGCATGCACTGATAGATAGTCCATATGTGTGTATATGTGTGTGTATGTGTATGTATACATGAAGGGGGTACCTGCTTGAATTCTAGTACTCAGAAAAGAAAAGCAGGAGGGTTAGAAGGTGGAGGCTAGACTGAGCTGCATAACTAGACCTTCCTTTCGTTGTTATTATCTTGAAATTTTTCTAAGCTTATAAAATGTGTCTATCATCATTGATGAATCTCAGAATGTGTATAAAAGAGAGAATGAAAATAATACAAAGCAATATGATTCTCTCAGAGTATCATAAAACCACAACTTTGCCTATGAAAAAGTAAATGGTAATACAAACTGAGAAGGTGGAGGCTCAGGAAGAAATGCGATCAAATAAGTTTAAATGTAGAGGGAAGAGCATGGCACAGATACTGGGCAACATTTACAAACAGCAAATGCTATTAAAATGGATTTATTTAAAATCTTCTTTCCATCAAACCTGGTGCCACTAGTCAGCTAAGCCTGAGGCTAAAGCCAAATGGTCACAAGTCCAAAGACATCCTAACTACAGAATGACTTCAAGGCAAACCAGGGCAACTTGTCTCCCAAAGTAAACTGGAAGGCTAGTACTATACTTTCATGGAAGAGTATTTGCCTAGAATGTGTGAGGACCAAGATCTAATCTCCAGTACTGAAAAACAAACAAACAAACAACAAAATCTTTTCCAAAAGTCTTCAACAAATGTGGAGTTAGATATAGTTAGATATAGTTCTGTCTTAGTTCAAGAAGTCAGTGGTCACCTTGGAGACAAATTAAGACTAGTTTATTTGTTTAGAATTCCTTCTGGTCTTTAATGTTATTGCTGGAGGAACTTCTTGCTGTATGTAAATTCCATATATGTTAACTAAAAGTAGATGGAGAATCCCAAACTAAAACTTTAATATTCTCTTGCTAGTGGAATTATTAGTATCATAGTCTTGATGGAGATACTCTAAAAATCTATGGTGCTTAAGGTATTAATTAATTTGTTTATGCTAAATTTGATTAAACATTATTAGTGTGCAGCAAAGAATGTTTCTCAATACCAGAGCATGTGTGAGACTCTGCAAGAAAAATCATATATATTCTCAGGTGGGTGTTGAGGCAGTTAAGTCTTTCCTAACTTTTCTAGATTATACTTTTACTCATCATTAAAACCACTCTATAATATATTTTGGAGATTGATTTTAGCACAAAGTCTCACTCTGTAGTCCCAGCTGACTTTACTCAATCTTCCCCTTCAACCTCCAGGGTACTGAGACTTCCCTTCACCACCATACCTGCCAAAAAAAAACGTTCTATACTATTTTAGAATCCTGTTATACTGTTTCAGTAAGGTTATTATTAAAGAAGAATGTGGGCTTAGGAAATAACACAACTGTAAGGCTGACTCAACAGGTATTCATCTAAGACGTATTACAATTGCCTCTTCAGGAAACAATGTAACAGGAGACTCCTCCCACATGGCTCAGCCAACTGTCTAAAGTGGAGAATCCGTAAAGAATGGGTCCCAACTGCTGACTGCATGAAGAGCTCATCTTTTATTTTCCAGTTACAGTGTGCGCATATTGGAAAAATGTATCTTTCATATTGAAACCTTACAGAGAAATATTTCCTCCTTATATCCATTTAATAATAAACTATTGGACATTTATAACTTGCCAGGTATTTACTGGACAAGATCTGGCATGCATAGATAGATAGATAGATAGATAGATAGATAGATAGATAGATAGATA
>NW_026585987.1:9277840-9302419 GCF_907164565.1 Psammomys obesus | reverse complement strand
ATAGATAGATAGATAGATAGATAGATAGATAGATAGATAGATAGATAGATAGATGGATGGATATACACACACTCTTACATAACACATACATACACAAATTCACACACTTGAATCCTAGTACTCGGAAGAATGAGACAGGTGTATTGTGAATTGAAGGCCATCCTAGGCTGCATATCAAGACCTTCTCTCAAAAATTAACAGAATAAAATAAAATAAAATAAAATAAGACACAGAAGGAACAACATGATGCTACTACGACAGTGAAAACAGGATGCTCGGCTGAGATGTGTCTGGTCATGTAGGTGCTACCTTAGGTTGGGGGTGATGGGTCCATGCTTGGCTGGATTCTGTTCAGATTAACATCACTGCATGAGAAGCAATGCTTAGAAGGGTCCAAAGTCTAGGGGAGAAATTTGACCTGTGCTATACATTTACGAATCATTAGTACATAAGTGGATATTTAAACTACGGGTTTGAGTACCATTGTCTGCCACATGGATGAAGTCAGAAATCATTCCAAACAATTTGTCAGTGGTTGTTCTAAACATGGGTCTTGAAAGGGTGATAGTCACTAGCAATAACCACATTTTTCAAAAGTAAACCTTTTTAAAGATCAAGCAGAAGCATTTTATGGGTATGTGTGTTTAAAAAGCTAGTCCGAGGCCATAGGCTAGTGCTACACAATCTTACTAATACAGACAGCATTTCAGATAATTTAGAATGCAGGACAGATTGCCTGATGGTCTAGGTCATTTTGCCATAGCCTAAGTGAAGGTATACTAACCAGAAACTATTTTCCTGAGGAGTCGTGTTTTCCCAAGAAATTGGTCACAGTTGGTATGTGGTCTGAAATGAGGGCAAAGACACCAACTGACTCTAAATCAGTTTTACCAAATGATCTTCCATTCCCTGTCTACCTACCAGAGCGAATGATGACAGTTACTCTGAGGAGACTGTCTCAGGCATTGTGTCGGGGTCATCTGCTGATTGCAGTACAAGTTGTTTGTGTTTGGTTAGTCAAACTTAAGGCTGTTTTTCTACAGCTCTAGAATTTGGCTTCTAAAATTTTACCTCCATGATGATCTCTCGTGTGGACCCTCTGCTCCCTCTGGAAGCTCCTGACATCATCATAGCCATTAAATGTGTCCTCACAGCCATCCCCAATGAAGCATCTTGTCCTTTTATGTAGAAACTGTGAAGTGCTTTTTGCCTCTTTGGTTTTTTTTTTTCTTTTTTCTTCTTATTAATTAATTCAATTCACAGATCTGTCATAGGCCTCTTCCTCTTCTCCTCCCAGTCTCACTTTCCTTCCCGATTGTTTGTTTCTATTTGGTTATTTTGTTCTGTTTTTGTTTTGATTTGTTATTTGTTTGTTTGTTTTTATAGTGCTGGCAATTGAGCTCAAAGCCTTACCCATTCCTGGTAAGCACTGTACCACTGATCTATGACCCCCAGCCTCCTGACAGTTTTCAAGTTTGGTTTGTTCTAATTACACCCTCCATACCTCTAGTTCTCCAAAGGAGAACCATTCGTTCCATGCTACCCTGCTTGGAATCACTGCCTTCTGGAGAACTCTACAAAAACTATTAGCTGCTGAAGGTGAATACCTGAAGGATATGAGACAGTTAGTTCATTGTGATTCAAAATGTTTTATATATATATATATTCAGAGAATAAAATGTTTGCTCCATTAATAGAGACTAAAGCTCATTTTAAAAACACATTGATAAATAAAGAACAGTTTGCAAATCAAATGTTGACAACTTCCAGAAGAAGTGTAGGCTGCATGGATCACTGTGTGCTTAGCAGCCACCCTTTCTGGTTCAAAAGAACTGTCAGGAGTGGACAGTGGCTTTGACAACAGAGAGAAGATTCTTTGTTTCATTAATTTCTTTCTGATCCTGATTGGGGGGGGAGCTTAGTAAATTTAGAGATGAGAAAGAAAAATGTTAACTTCCCAAAAGATCATGAGGCCAACTCTATTTTTGCAAAGGAAGTATCAATTTTGAAAACTTGGAAAAAAAAAAAAACACAGGAAGAAGCTATTGAGAAAATTCAAAACAAGCTCTAACTACAAACAAGGATGTGTTTAGTACATCCGTAGAAGGTAGCTGGATTTGATTCAGGGGAGAATACAACATTTTGAAGATATCCTAGTTAGTCATACAAAGGGAAAATTAAGTGTTGAGTAATTTTTAAGAGACTTTATTTTAATAGTTTAGCTGTACAGAGTTGCTCTGGAAGATACAAACTACCATTGTAGAAAAACAATAACTTAGAAGTTTGCTTTGAGTGGGTAAGTGAGATTTGTGCCCCAAAAACATAGTGTAGAAAATGACAGCTTTGGTAACTATTAGGTAAGTTGTTCCTCACAAAAGGCTGACAATTACCCAATGTTCAGAATAGGGAAGAGCAAAAAATAGGGAAGGAAGTGGAGAAGGAAGAAGGGAGCTGAAAAACAGGGCAGGAAGCAAAGCCTTGATCTCAGGGTTCCAGGCTTGATGGGACAACCCGGTGATGGTTACTAAGCAGATGGCCCAGTCTTGATTTAACACCCTCTGCAATGCTTTCACTACACAGGAAAACCAGCTAACCAACCGTATCAACGTTTTTCAGAAAATAGTGAAGCAATTGGCTTTATCCAAGCTTAGAATGTCAGGCGACAGAAACACAGCAGGAAAAGAAAGTGTTCTCCATGCTGCCCCCAACTCAATCCCTAAATTTACTAGAGAAAGGTAAAAATGTGTCATGAAGAATGGAGTCAAGTTTATTAAAACATCAGAGAGACTTGATTCCCACAGTCTTTTGGGTTACATAAGCTATTTTACCAGGGTATGATAGAGCATAGGTGTACTCCTAAATCCTGAGAAGCAGGAGCAGGAAGATCAGGAATTTGAAACCAGCCTGGGCTACATAGCCAGACCTTGACCCAGGAAACAAATAAAACGTTAATGTCATTGGGAGAAATCAGGAAAACATTCATGCAGTTATTTTTTATGTCTGGAATTGATATTACTACAGATGTAGATATAGGTTTATGGTTTACAAAAATCAGTGTCTATCATTATCCCTGCTGAAATCTTTATTGTTCATTAAACAGTTGCAATCTCTCTAAGATGAAAAAGAAATTAAGCCTTAGCTAGATTGTAGGTTAAATGCCCTGGGTCCAGCAGAGACTTCTAACCAGGATCCACCTGTTATTACACACGCATTAGCAGGAAAATACTTCTAGCCTTTGTGTGTACATAGAAATAATTAGTGGCCCCTAACTCTTTATGGTCTCAGAAATATTTGTGAATTGTATCCAAACAGTAGATCTTCTGTTCAATCAAAAATCACGGATATTCTCTAAAAACTCTTATGTAAAGTTTCAAGGGCTTCAGCTCTCTTCTATACCAAAAATTCCAGCAGTGTTACATAGCCTTGAAACAAAATGCCATATTTTTAGAAATGTGGCTCCCAGACATTCCTGCATTTAAACCAATTTATGTTGTTTTTAAGATTGAGCTCCCAGAATCCTACCCAATATGTTCCAGTGTCACAAGATGGTTTCCTTTTAAAAGAAAAAATTGCTGTTTTCATGTAAATATTCTGTGGTTATGAATGCAGTATAAGTTGAACTTGGCAACTACTTCGGGGGTGTGTCTTCATCCTTGGTAAAAACAGGGGAACAGTGCATACACTTACCCTGGATTCAAAGATTCCCTCCCGGTGCAGCACTGTACTCCTCAAGAGCTCTCTTAGATATCACTTAGCCACCCTCTCTGTGTCCAACCATATTCTCAATGAGCAAGTTCAATGTTGAGTTTAACAGTCTTTCCAATGCTGACATGGTATAGCCTGTAATATAAAGTGCTATTAGGGAGTCACCACGTCACCACAGTAATGCATTTTGAACAAGGAAGGAAGAGGACAGAGAATTCTAACATCCTGAGCAGCATAGTGAGACTTTATCTAAAAAAAAAAAAAATGCTAGCATGCTATTAAAACAGGTAAATATTTATGCTTCTAAAAACAAAATTCTAATAGTGGAAATCATACTGATTGACTCAATAATACATATTTTAAGTACATGTGCAGAAATATAAATTCTAGTTACTTAAATGAAGCAAGAGAATACATATATCTATTACCAAATACTCTAGACTTTTTTCATCACATCACACTATGATTAGGTGAATATACTGGTAGAGGAGCAATTAATTACCAGGATAATTCTGTTTCTACCCAAACATATTTCTTTCCTGAACAACAGAGTGAGTTCAGATTGTTAATTCAAGGATCATGAAAAGCCACAGGGGTGTGGTCCTGGATTTGCCAGAAGCTGATGAGTCAGACCCCAAAAACATGTCCTCTTTGGTCATTTGGAATGCGAAGCTAAATCCTAAGTTATTGGTTTCTTAATATTTTTATTGAAGAAAAAAAAAAAAAGTCCAGGGCTGAAGAGATGGCTCAGAGG
This sequence comes from Psammomys obesus, assembly GCF_907164565.1. Taxonomy (NCBI): domain Eukaryota; kingdom Metazoa; phylum Chordata; class Mammalia; order Rodentia; family Muridae; genus Psammomys; species Psammomys obesus. Next base: position 9,297,960 of record NW_026585987.1, on the reverse strand, counting down.
TTAAGAGCACTGGCTGCTCTTCCAGAGGTCCTGAGTTCAATTCCCAGCCACCACATGGTGATTCACAACCATCTAAAATGAAATCTGGTGCCCTCTTCTGGGGTGCAGGTGTACATGCAAACACATATTCTATACATAATAAATAAATAAATCCTAAAAAAAAAAGAAAAAGAAAAAGAAAAGCTTCCATAGAATATATTCTGATCACGGTTTTCCCTTCCCCAACTCCTTCCAGCCCCCTCCCACCTCTCCATCCCCTCAACTCCATGCCCTTTCATGCTCTCCCTTTAGGAAACAAACATACAGGCAAATAAACAAACCAGAAATGAAAACACATGCGCACATGCACACGCACACTATAAAAATACAAACTCGGGAACCATAACATAAAAGCCAAAGACCGTTAAGAAAAAAAAAAAAAAATGTCCGAACAAATCAACGTGAGACCGAAAGTCTCCAAACCTAGCATTGGGCTTATTCTGTCTTGGTCCTCTACTGCCAGGCATGTTAACCCCTTCAGTGGACTTCTGCTGGGAAAAGCTAAATTTGCAAGCAGATGTCAGTTGGACTGGGTAGAGAGCTCGTGTCCACATGCCCTTCCACCCCCCTCACGCTGGGACCGCATATGGCTTGAATCTGTGGAAAACCTGTGAGTGCTACCACAGTCTCTGTGAGTCCATTAATCATGTTGTGTTTCCCTGCAGTCCTCTATCCCGGCTGGCTCTTACCGAGCACTTTCCAGCTCTTCCTCAGCGAGGCTCCCTGAGCCCCGACAGGAGGGGCTGGATGAGGACATCCCATGTAGGACTGAGAGTTTCGAAATCTCTCACTCTCTGTACATTGTCTAGCTGTAGGCCTCTATGCTAATTACCGTCTAGTGCAAGTACAAGCTTTGCTGAGGACAGCTGAGCAAGACATTGATCTATACAGGCAGAGCATAATGTTGTTAGAAGTCATTTTATTGCTCTGTTCTTTTGCCCTAAAAATAGTATTTGGTTTTCCCCGAGGCCTGTAGTCTATCCAGTCTCAGGTTCTCAGCCAAAAGAGCTGTGTCAGACATGGGTCCTATGTTAGTCTTCCTAAATATTGTAATTGTAACCGATAACAGAACTGTTCTATTCCGATGGGCCTTTACATAGCACCCCTTGTTTTTGTTTAGAGACAGTGTTTTGCTACATAGTCAGACTTGTTTGAAGCCTTTTTTTTTAATCTGGTGTTTCAATGGGAATCATTGGATAAAGGTCTTCTTGAGTACATTTGAATACATGCAAATGATTATGGGCATGACCTTCAATTCACCACATTACCAAGATGCATGAGAACTTTTAGTCAGATTGCAAGTGATTAGCCCAAAGATATTAGAACATTTACAAATTACAGCCAAGACTGAAGCCTTATTTTTGGCAGTAGAATGACTATAACAATAAAGGAATTCTAGAAGACACTTTATGGGTGTAGCTTCTGATATTACTAGAAGACACAACTTCACAGCATAGTCCCTGATCTCTGGCTTTTACAATCCCCTCCCCACTGCCCCGGGGTCTTCTAAGCCATTGGTGCAGGAATGTTTTATAGATGTACCCATTAGGGCTGGGCTAGACAACTCTGCATTTTGATTAGCTGTGGTTTTCTGTAATGATCTCCATCTGATGCAAAGAGAAATTTACTTGATGAGGGGTGAGAACTACACTTATCTGTGGGAATACATAAATACGTTTAGAACGTAGTTAGAGATTATGTTGGCCTAGTGAAGTGGTGGTTGTAGATTCTCCTCCAAGAACCATGATTTCACCAGCCCTGGGTAATTGGTTAGGTTTCCAGTACTAGGCATAATTTCCCTCTTGTTCAATGAGTCTTGAGTCCAACTAGAGAGCTGTTGGTTACTGCCAAAGTATGTGCGCCACAACTGCACCCCTTACGATTAATATGATGATTGTGGTCCATAGGCATCATAGCTGGATAGGACTGTTGATTGCTTCAGTCCTTAGGAAGATTCCATAGCACCTTCTGGTACTGTGAAACCTAGTCCTGACTCCCTCATCATGAGCTGAACCAGGATAATAATAAACCTGACAAAGTAGATAAGAAAAGCTTCAACCCTAGACAAAGAATTATAGGCAACTAAGGAATGCTGAGAACAGGGAGAACACAGTAAACGGTTATCCAATGCCAAATGATCAGCACTGAAAACACGCACCTAAACAGTATTTTTATCAGGCTGTTTTTATGTATTTATGAATGTATATGTATATGGATGTAACAGGAATTAATTTAAAAATAGTTGATAAATTTGAGAGTAAGAATGGCAATATGAGAGGGAAGAAGAAAGGGGGAAAATGATTTAATTATATTGTAATTGCAAAAATATAAAAGAAATTATTTTTAAAATACAGAATAAAATGATTTTATCAGGTTAAAAAAGAGAAAGAAAGAAAGAAAGAAAGAAAGAAAGAAAGAAAGAAAGAAGGAAGGAAGGAAGGAAGGAAGGAAGGAAGGAAGGAAGGAAGGAAGGAAGGAAGGAAAGAACACCAGGATAAAACATGTATGTTCTACTGATATTCAAAAGAATGAAAGAAAAATAAGTTTAGAAATACCCAGAAGAATTAAGCTGAATATATAGTGAAAATTTACCAAGTTTTTCAAACTTTGGAGTATGGTAAGAAAATTTTTGTTAAAAAAAAAAAAAAAAAAAAAACACAGGTGAGCATCCCAGGCGAGAGGTACAAAATCCTTCCATCAGACCCTTGATGTTAGCCACCAGTGCTACGAGGGTGAAATGATTAGCTTCCAGTTAGTAAGTCCTATTATAATCCCTCAAATGTGTGCAAGGTGTCCTATAGAATTCAGTGATAGTCTGAACTGAATGTCAACTTGTTATGCAACTCATGAATGCTGAGAGGGTATTTCATTTTTTTTTAATTTTAATTTTTATTAATTACAATTTATTCACTTTGTATCCCCCCTGTAGCTCCCTCCCTCCTCCCCTCTGAGTCCCACCTTCCCTACCCCTTCTCCACCCATGCTCCTCCCCAAGTCCACTGATAGGGGAGATCTTCCTCCTCTTCCTTCTGACCCTAGTCTATCAGGTCTCATCAGGACTGACTGCATTTTCTTCTTCTGTGGCCTGGTAAGGCTTCTTCCCCCTCAGGGGGAGGAGACCAAAGAGCAGGCCAATCAGTTCATGTCAGAGACAGTCCCTGTACCCATTACTATGGAACCCATTTGGACATTGAACTGCCATGGGCTACATCTGGGCAGGGGTTCTAGGTTATCTCCATGAATGGTCCTTGGTTGGAGTATCAGTCTCAGAAAAGACCCCTGTGCCCAGAGTTTTTGGTTCTGTTGCTCTCCTTGTGGAGCTCCTGTCCTCTCCAGGTCTTACTAGAGAGGGTATTTAAAAAATGGTGCTGGATATAAAATTTCTTTACTAGTTAAATGTCCATCAAACTCAGAAAGGTTTAGAATTAGGTATCTAAATATCTAGTATAATCCAAACAATCTTATTAATGGTTCTAGTGATACACCCATACTTAATAACTGTGCTCATAGTGTTTAAAGAAGTCTGACTTATTTCTTAAAATGAAGATGAACTTGATGATTTAAATTACAAATGAGTAATGAAAACTTAACATAACATTGGTTTTAACTTATAAACTATTTTTTAAAGCCCTGTTGTGTGGGTGGGACCTTCTCCATGGTTGTGTGGGTGGGACCTTCTTTATGGCTGAATTCAGGCAAGGCCATGGGTTTGATCCCCAGAAACAAACAAGCAAAACAAAAATATTTTTTTTTAATATTAAGATTTGAGATGGGTTTGTTTGGTTTTTGTTCTATATTTGTTATTTTTTAAACTATGTTTCAGGCTGGCCTCATGGCAATGTTCCTGCCTCAGTTTTCTGAGTGCCAGGGTTAGAGATGCATACCACCACACCCGGCTGAGGAAGTTCTAAGTTAAACAACTAACACACTTTACAAGAAGTTGGGGGCAGTCCCTCTTGAGGGGGGAGCAGCCCTACCAGGCCACAGAAGATGACAATGCAGCCACTTCTGATGAGAACTGATAGACTAAGATCAGAAAGAAGGAGAGGAGAACCTCCCCTATCAGTGGACTTGGGGAGGGGCATGCATGCAGAAAGGGGAGGGAGGGTGGGATTGGGAGGGGAGGAGGGAGGGGCTTATGGGGGGATACAAAATGAATTAAGTGTAATTAATAAAAAAAGTTGGAAAAGAAAAAAAAAAGAAGTTGGGGGCTAGAGAAAAGCCTCAGCCATCAAGAGCTTGTATTGCTGTTGGAGAAGACCCAGTTTGATCCCAAGCAACCACACTGAGTGACTAGTAACTTCCTCCATTTCTAGTTCCAAGAGACATCTGATGCCACCAGCACTCATGTGCACAGACCTTCCACACACAGGCTCGTGTACAGACACAGAGTTAAAATGGTAACAATAAGTTTTTAATAAGTTAAATATTAAATTTATTAAATTAATGTTAAAGCATGAAGTGATTTATTTAACTAAATGCACAAATGTAGTTGTACATATTCAAATGTCTCATATAAGTGGTTAAATAATTCCTTAGAAGACCAGTGAAATGACTCAGTGGGTAATGACTCTTGCTGCCAAGCCTGATGAACAGGGTTCCATCCCCAGGACCCATATGACAGAAAGAGAAGGCTGACTGTCCTCAGACTTCCATGCTTACCTCCACACTTGAGTCTTGGCAAGCATTTAGACACATACTCACACTCACACACACACACAGAGAGAGAGAGAGAGAGAGAGAGAGAGAGAGAGAGAGAAATAGGACAGGAAGCCAACATCCTCATTAAAGACAACCCTGAAGCTTTAACTTTATTAGAGAGTATACCTCCTAAATGTCCCACCTCCTCTCAATAGACAACAGGCCATTTTGGGGGCATTTTATTCAAATCACAGCAATGGAAACACTAAACTTAAATTTTTCAAATCTTTTTTGTATTATTTTTTATTAATTATAAGTTACACACTTTGTATCCCAACTGTAGCCTCCTCCTTCGTCCCCTCCCAACCCTACCCTTTGTCCCTCTTTTACACCCATGCCCCTCCCCCAGTCCTCTGATAGGTGATGTCCTCCTCCCCTTCTATCTGATCCTAGTCTATCAGGTCTCATCAGGAGTGGCTGCATTGTCTTCTTCTTTGGCCTGGTAAGGCTGCTCCCCCCTCAGAGGGAGATGATCAACGAGCAGGCCACTGAGTTCATGTCAGAGAGTCTCTGTTCCCATTATTAGGGAACCTACTTGGACACTAAGCTACCATGTACTACGTCTGTGTAGGAGTTCTAGGCTATCTCCATGAATGGTCCTTGGTTGGAGTATCAATCTCAGTAAGGAACCCTGTGCCTAGAATTTTTTTTTTCTCTCCTGTGGTGCTCCTGCCCCCTCCAGTTCTATCTCCCTTTTCTTTCCTAATATTTCCTGCACTTTGCTCAAAGTTTGGCTATGAGTCTCAGAATCTGCTTTGATACCCTGCTGGGTAGGGTCTTTCAGAGACCCTCTTTGGTAGGTGCCTGTCCTGTTCCCTGTTTTCTCCCTCTTCTGATGATCATCCCCTTTACCTTTCTGAATAGAGATTGAGCATCTTGCCCAGGGTCCTCCTTCTTGCATAGCTTCTTTAGGTGTACAGATTTTAGTATGTTTATCCTATATTATATGTCTAATATCCACTTATAAATGAGTATATATATTGTGTGTGTGTCTTTCTGCTTCTTTGATACCTCACTCAGGATGATCTTTCCGAGTTCCCACCATTTGCCCACAAATTTCATGATTTCCTTGTTTTTAATTGCTGAGTAGTATTCCATTGTGTAAATGTACCATAATTTCTGTATCCATTTCTCAATTGAGGAACATCTGGGTTGTTTCCAGATTCTGTCTAGAATAAAGCTGCTACAAACATGGTTGAGCAAATGTCCTTGTATTCATGAGCATCTTTGGGATATAAGCTGGATCTTGAGGAAGATCTTCCTAATTGAGAAAGCACCAAATTGATTTCCAAAGTGGTTGTACAAGTTTACATTCCCACCAGCAATAGAGGAGGGCTCCCCTTTCTCTACAACCTCTCCAGTGTGTGCTGTCACTTGAGTTCTTGATTAAGAAACACATTTTTAAAGAGGCTTGCACAGGGCAGGAAGATGCCTCAGTAAAGCCTCTGACTTGGGAGCCTAATCCCCAGTACCTATGTAAAAACCTATGATCCTAATGCTGGGAGAACAGAAACAGATGGATCGCCGGAGCTACCTGGCCACCTGGACTAGTCAGTCTGGGCTAGTCTGAGCTCTGGATTCAGGGAGAGACTGTCTGAAGAAGAGAACAAGGTGTAGAGAGATAAAAGAAGGTCCCTGATGTTTAAGCATACACACTTATACTATGCATGCACACACATGCACATGCAGACACATATATACAGAGAGAGAGAGAGAGAGAAGTTTTACATACAAATCATCACATGCCATTAAAAACTTGGCTACTGTGTGATAAAATGAAACATAAACAATTAAAAAAAAGATAAGAATCTATATACTTCATTTATAGGTTTAAGAAAAGCAAAAGTCACATGTGCTACCATGACCCAGGGCATGGCTTAGGAGTATAACACTTGCCTAGTGTGTGCAAAATTCTGGATTCTATCCCCACCACTCAGCGTCAATGACAATACTGGTAGACGTAATCACCTTCCTTTGTTTGTTTGTTTTTTTAATTTTATTTTTTTCTTATCAGTTACATTTTATTAACTCTGTATCCCAGCCGTGTCCCGATCCCTCATTCCCTCCCAGTCCCTCCATCCCTCCCTCATCTCCACCATGCCCCTTGCCAAGTCCACTGATAGGGGGGACCTCCTCCCCATTCATCTGATACTGTTTTATCAGGTATCTTCAGGACTGGCTGCAAAGCTCTCCTCTGTGGCCTAACAGGACTGCTCCTCCCTTGGAGGGTGGGGAGGCCAAAGAGCCAGTCATTGAGTTCCTGTTAGAAATAGTCCTTGTTCCCCTCACTATAGGAAACCAACAATCCTGTACAACAACAGATCATCTGGAGGTATCTCCATCCCCGATCTCAAGTTGTACTACAGAGCAATAGTAATAAAAACTGCATGGTATTGGCATAAAAACAGAAAAGAGGATCAATGGAACCACATAGAAGACCCAGAAATAAACCCACACACCTATGAATACTCGATTTTTGACAAAGAAGCCAAAACCATTCAATGGAAAAAAAAGACAGCATCTTCAACATATGGTGATGGTCCAACTGGATGTCCACATGCAGAAAAATGAAAATAGATCTATATTTATCACCCTGCACAAAACTAAAGTCCAAGCGGATCAAAGACCTCAACATAAAACCAGATACTTTAAATCTGTTAGAAGAAAAAGTGGGGAACAGCCTAGAACTCATTGGCATAGGAGACAACTTCCTGAACAGAACACCAACAGCACAGGCTCTAAGAGCAACAATCAATAAATGGGACCTCATGAAACTGAAAAGCTTCTGTAAAGCAAAGGACACTGTCATCAAAACAAAACGACAGCCTACTGATTGGGAAAGAATCTTCACTAACCCTTTATCTGACAGAGGACTAATATCAAGTATATACAAAGAACTAAAGAATCACCTTCCTTTGTAACTGCAAATGTAAACTGGGTCAGGGGCTGGGCGGAGGGAAGATACCTCAGTCAGTAACATGCTTGCATTGAACGCTTGATGACCTGAGCTTTATCCTCAACACAAATGTAAAAAGCCAGGCACAACACAGAAGCTCATCATCCCAGCACCGGGGAGGTAGGGACAAGCAGATCTCTGAGCTTAACGGCCTCTCAGCCTTACATAACCAACTCCACGCCAGTGAAAGAATATGTGTCAAGGAGACGTGAACATTGCCTGAAGAATGATGCCTGAGGTTTTCCTCTGGCACAAATTTCCTCCACACAAATGCACGCACGCACACACACACAAACACACACACGAACATACACTAAAACTATCTTAGTGGAAGGAAATTTGTCAAAAACTATCGCGTTTTAAAATGTATCTATCCTTGGTCTTGGTATTCCTATTGTAAAACGTATTACACAACACACGCATAGCTGCATGTGTCCATGAAAGCCGTCATTCACAGTGGGCACTGCAGCAGGGTTTGCATTAGAAAAACTGAACAGATTAAAAGAAAAACCTCAAAAGCTCATGCAGGGAAAGAAAGCCTTATTTTAAGCCAAAAGAAAGAACAAAGTATTTCTATATATTGGAACAAAAAATCTTAAATTATACTAATTAGAACTGAAATAATAAAGGAACACACAGAGCATTTTGTGATCCATCTCCAGTGAATACTGGGCAAGTAAATGGGGACTAGAGTCTGAACTCCAGCACCCGTATAAAAATGTCAAGTGTGGTGGCACACATTTGCAGTCCTAGCTTTTGGGAGGAGGATCCCTGAGTTCACTGGCCAGCCAGTCTGGCATAATTGGTGAGTTCTGGCCCATGAGAGATTTGAGACATCCTTCCAGCCCTTATGGACCCTGTCATAAAGGAAGTTGATGATATTTCTTGGTGTGACACCCAAGGCTGTCCTGTGGCCTCCACACACTTATGTCCATAGGCCTATGCACCCTACATACCTACAAGCTTGTACATACGTGTAAAAAAAATAAACTGAAGTGTCTATATTCTCACTGATACTCATTTTTGAAAATTTGTTTGTCACCAGAAAATATTCATTATGCAATTTAACCACCACTTAAAAAAAATACTCGATATAATTATAAGTTCTGCAACCTTTCTTTAAAGGCTCAAGTCTCATTTCCAGAATGTCTCAAAAATATATTTCTCCTGAGAAAACTGTTTTTTCTCTAAGACAATTTATTCCATGTGTAAAGAAAAGTGGGAAGTCTTGAAAATAAGAAGGGAAATTTTGTGAGGATTTTGTCCAAAGAATCTGGTAGGAACTCAGCTTTCCTAGGCTGCCTCAATAGAGACATGGGTTCTCTGTGTCAAAGGGCCCCATGAAATCGTGACAACTTGTTTCATTCACAGTAACTCTGTCAGATTTTGCTACACGGTCTGAGCGGCATTAATAAATGTATGCCATCCATCATTTCTTCACAAAACACTCCCTTCAGTAAACAAATAGGTTAGTTAACAGCTACAATGCCCATTTGTGTGCAAGAAACACTCAATTTGTCGATGCATGCCATCTGCTTGAAACACCAATTCATGCAATACTCTTCTTCATAGCTGCTCAACAACAACACACTGTTTGGGAACTCTCGGGAGAGCTGATCTTATGGAAAGGATAGCTGTGAATTACCTGGACTTACATCCACTGTCAAAATATCAAACTGAGTCTATGTTAGTCCTAATTAGACGGACCGCCCTGGTATTGGTAGCATTTCTGACCAAACTGTGTAGTGGCGTGGCTTAGACATGAGAACGGTCCAGATGGATTCCATTTCCTGCTCTCTGGTTCTCTCCAGTTTAAGGGAAACTTCTCTGATAATAAAAGCTTATTAAAAAGTTTACATTAAAGGATAAAAAGTACATCATTTAAAATGAGAGTTCCACCTGCACAGAAGTAGTACAGCCATAACAGGCACATGGTTAAAAATGACTGTTTAGAGGAAAGAGGTGTAGTTCAGATGGTAAGGTCTAGTTCCAGGATGTGCAAAGTCCTGGGTTTGATCCTCAGCATCACAAAGGAACAGCTCATAGCTAACAACTTGTTTATATATTAACGAAATATCTCTGGACAAGCAACAAGAGCCTCCCATGGTCTTAGATGGGATTTTCTTAGGAGGAAACACCTGATTCAGTTCCTGGGAATGAGTAGTTTAATCTCAAAGATCAGTTTGCTCAGTATTAGGAGGGATTATCACTCAGATATTTCTAGAACCCATGTTTTTAAGGTCCCTTGTTTACATCTCTGCTTTCATGATGAGTTTTTTCTTTTACTCTTTTGTAGAGTTTCTCATGACTACCCACTTAGAATTTAGGAAGCCCAGATAAAATGCAAGGTTAAGAAAATTAAGATTCATAATCCTCATATGTGAAAAACAAATTAAAATTTGAGATCTTAATGGAAGAATTTTGAGCAGAGATGTGCGTGCAGTCAGAGTATCAGTTAAATTCTATTTAAGGCTGAGCCGTTGTGTCTCATGTTGTGTCTCATGTAGACCACAGAAATGGAGAACAGGAATGCTGTTATCTGTAGATACTTACTCTGGGTTTTCTCGCAGATTGCCAAAAGGAGTACTTTTAAGTACAACTGAGCTTGTAATGTTGCTACAACCTGTTCTCTCTGATAGTCACCAGCAGTTTCTTTTCCTACTGAGCCTTTTGCAGTTCTTTAAAAAAGTTTTGACCCTTACTTGACTATACCAGACATGGCTGGTTTGGAATTAGGTTTCACAAAATCAGGATTTTACCCAACAATGGCTAATTTGGGTTTGGGTTTTGGCATCGTGACTTATAAGCCTGGAGGGCTTCTACTTTCCAAGTTTTCTTAACTGGCTGGTGGCACGTCCTGAAACAAGATCCCTTGTGTTTTCTTCTCAATGTTTTTTCCTCCTTCTGGCATGATGTCTTGTGAAGGCTAGTTAAGATGTGTTATACTAATACATCCAAACAGTTGGTCAAATTAGCTTTTGCATTTCAACTTTATCATGACCTTGGGTCAGCCTGTTGGAGTAAGGCCTCAGTGGTCTGCATCCTGCCTTGCTCATTTAGAAAAGAGAGCAGGAATTGCCTACACGGCTCCCATCCTTCCTCCATGAATGTTTCCCTCCTTTATCTCCAAAAGAAAAGATGAAAGCACTCACGCCTCTTAGAGTTACTGATCTCCACACCTAGTGTAATTCCCATCCAGAATTCCAGTTCCGTTCTGTCACATCACATAGTATAGATGTTTTATCTGTTTATTTAATATGGGCCATGATTCACCCATTCTAAGACTCTCATGGTTCTGAAAAACATTGTTATTTGTGTGTACCACTAAGGGGAAAAAAAAGGCTACCAGTTAAAAGTTGTGCAGAAGTGGGCATGGAGAATCACAACTCTATCTCTGGGCTTGGGAACCTGAGACATGAAGATCGTGAGTTTGAAGCTAGTCTGGGATTGCTTCATAGTGAGACCTTATCTCGAATGAAAATTCTATAGTTGTCATCAAAAGTATGACATTATAATTTATGATATGAAAGTAATCCTCTTATCTCTTCTATTGAGAACATCTTCCTGGCTGTGGTTTTCTGTACCTGAAGAGAAGAAGGAAACTGGGAAAGGAAGCAGTGATATCAGACTACAGCAATCATTTATACCATATTCAGACTTCTAAAAATTCTCTTGGTTTGATGTATTTCCTTTACCCTTTATTATGTTTCATATTTTTGAACCCCTAAACTACTTTCCCCACTTATTTAGTTAATAAATAATGTTCTTGTCTCTGGTGGTAATGACAGGAAAGGTCAGAGTAATACAGACCATGCTGTTCCATTTATGGTGAGCAGTGGGCACTTAGAAACAGCAGGTCCTCTGAGCTCCATCCTCAGAGAATGTTGTCTACTCACTGGTCTGTCTTGCATCCTCTTGCATGTCCGTCACTCTAGCTGTTCCTGTAGTTCTGCTTGGTGAACTGCTTCTACTGTGCTCCCTACAAGTATGTGAGCTCTTGATTCCTTTGCCCTCCTAAACTGATGGCTATAACATCTCCCATGTTTCACCATTCAGTGGTGTGCTCAGGTAGAATACCTGCCAAAGGCCCTATCCTGTTCTCTTGCCTTCTAGGTTGATGGCCTTTTATTCACTTAGTAAATTTAGTGGTGACTTATCTCATTTGAAGAATGGGGAAAGTGTAGCCAATTCCTGCTCTTTTTTTTCTAAATGAGCAAGGCAGACCACTGAGACCCCTTATTGTAACAGAGTGACCCAGTTTATGATAAAGTTGAAAGGCAAAAGATAAAGGGCTTGGGGCTTGAGTAATACAAGCATGTGAGTTCAGTCTTTCTTCTTTCGCTAAATACTGCATTTGCCATTTAAGTTTGCAGTGCTTTAGCTCTAAGAATCCTCTTAGCTCATGCATAACGTGAGCATACTTTCTGAACCATAAGTAGATAAGCATGCTGTAACCAGACTGAGAGGCAAAGGCTCTAAGTTAGAGGGACCCGGCAGTCAGGCATGTGGAACGATAGCAGCATCTAGTCTCTGCTTTTCAGTGATTTTATATTGGGGATGTCGGCCAAACCTTCCAGTCATAGACCAAAATGGAATAGTTATATTTGAGAAAAAACTAGAACCCATGAAACACCCCTACCCGCTTCTCAGTTCCCCCAACTGTGTTTGACAAAACTTGAAAGGCTTCATGTATAGAACAAGGCTTAAAGACTAGCATTTCCACTCTTAGCTCAGGAGGGTGTATTGTTTTACCCTGTTGTATCTGTCACCACATAACAGAAGTGACAGCTAAGGCTGGAGAAATTTGCACTTGTAATAGCTTGGGTAAGTGAGGGCCAATGGTTTTTGTTTTGTTTTGCATTTTTTGTTTTTGTTTTTCTTGTTTCTTGTTTTCCCCTGAGCCAGAATTTCTCTGTAGCCTTTGCTGTCCTGGACTCACTTTGTAGACCAGGCTGGCCTCGAACTCAGAGATCTGCCTGCCTCTACCTCCCTGAGTGCTGGGATTACAGGCATGCCCTACTGCCTGTGGCTAGTGTTCTACACTCAACTGAATTCTATTTTTTCCCTTGTAAACTTCAGAAATAAACTCTAATGGGACCATCCCAGCAAAACTGCCGGACAGTGCAAAAGGCATTATATACAATTCTCAAAGAATTAATTTAATAGTAACAAAAATATGGGCAGTGGTGGTGCATGCCTTTAATCCCAGCACTCAGGAGGCAGAGGCAAGCAGAGCTCTGAGTTCAAGGCCACCCTGGTTATATAGAGCTAGTGCCAGGACAGGCTACACACACACACACACAAAAAAAACAAAAAACAAAAAACAAAAACAAAAAAAAACACCTGACTCAAAAAACAAAACTAACTAGCTAACTAAGTAAACAAACAAACAGACAATGAATGAATGAATGAATGAATGAATGAATGAATGAATGAATGAATGCCAGGTTCAGTGTAATTGAGGAAAAACCAACATCAACCTCTGGTGTCTATACAAACATACACACAATAGAGAGAGAGAGGGAGACAGACAGAGAGATAGAATGAAACAATAAAATTTGTCTAAAAATGAAATAAAAATAATAATTAGTGGCTGGGAATTCTAGTTCGATGGTAGAATAGTTTAGCTAGTGCAAAGCCCTGGTGTTCAATCCCCAACACTGGAAAAATAAAAACAGAAAAATAGAATTTTGATATAAATGTATAGTTTTGATATAAACAGTAGCATATTTATATATGATTTTTTTTTATTTCTTGAGATAGGGTTTCTCTGTGTATCCTTGGCTGTCCTGGACTCACTCTGTAGACAAGGCTGGCCTCGAACTCACAGAGATCCGCCTGCTTCTGCCTCTCTGAGAGCTCGGACTACAGGCATGCGCCACCATTCCTGGCTATGATCAATTTCAAGTAGCATGTAATTATACAATTATACATACTGTACTTTTAAATAATTGGTAATGTAGCAGGTTTGCTTAAATAGGCATCGCAAGCCTTGGAGGATCAGTGACATCTTCACACAATCTTATGATATCACTTCTGTATGTTCAGTCTATTGTTTACCAGAACAGCACCATACATGTCAACATATGTTTCTATTTTAAGATATATTAACTATTAAGTTTACTGGATACATATTTACACGGGCATTTGTGTGTATGTATTTGTGCACACACACAGTTTGAATAAATACTATTTTTTCACACTTTCACATAAGACTAACACTAGCACAGAGGCTTTTTCAGATGATTTTCATGTTAGGGTTTAGTGTGTACTAATCAAAGAAGGAGGTTAAACTTGGTGTGCTATCAAACGAAGGCAGGCATGAAAGGGCATAGACAAACAGACACTGACAAAAAAAAAAAAAAAAAAAAAAAAGAAAGAAATTATCACAGTAAGAGCCTAGAGGCGGCATTGCTGTCTCCCTGGAGAATCCCGGGGAGACCCACGGAACTCAAGGTCTCCATCCATGCTCAGAGCACATCACCCAAAATGCAGGTTTGTTTAAGTCATTGTTTCCAAGCCTTAGCAGTGCTATCAGTCCCCAGGAGCTGGCTAGCAGAGCCTGGATTCTGTAATATGTCCCTTTTGGTGAGGATCAAACAGAAAAGTTATTGAGCCTAAATGACACAGCAAAAAGCTTCAGGAAATTGCCTTTGAGGAAAGTCTTCAGGGCTAAGGTTTTAGGGCAGGGAGCTATACTGTAGATGTAATATGAGTATGTGCTGGGGCGGGGCAGGGCTAGAGGAGCCCTGATTTTGCCTTTTCTTACTTTTCAAATTTTTTTCACACTTTCTTCATTACATATTCTGATTGAATCCCCCTCCCTCAACTCTCCCCATCCCACCCTCTTTCCTCCCATCCGGTTCCCCTAGTCCACTGAAAGGGGGAGTTCTCCTGCCTGGATCATCTTCCTCCATGGCCTGGCAAGGCTGCATCACCAGGGGCGAGTGATCAAAGAGTAGTCAGCTCAGTTCAGGATAGAGGCAGCTCCTGCTCCCCTCACTCAGAGATCCAAGTGGAGACTGAGCTGCCAATCAGCCACATCTGAGCAGGGAGTCTAGGTCCTCTCCATGCTGTTTTTACTTTTGTTGTCCGTGTTTTAGCCATTCGTTTGTTTGCTTTGCTTTTGCTCCCTGTGGTTCTAAGGATCAAAAGCAGGGTTTCACACGCGCTGGGCAAGCATGGTACCGCTGAGTGATATCCCCAGCCTGACGCAGAGCTCTCTGAGATTCCAAAGGAAGGCTTTTCAGCTGCTCGGGGATGATTTTTTTCTCTCTCAATAAACTACCTCTATTTATATCACTTAAAAAAAATTCTGTAATTTATGCAGCTTCCCCCCTTTTAGCTTTCTCCAAATGTAACTCACACTAAACCTTTTGACAGTCTAATGCCCCAAAGCCTTCTTAGAGGGACTCAGTAACCACACATGGTAGTCCCAATAACACTGTCCCAGACAGTGATGGGGAAATGGAAATCTTACCAAACCTATTCCAGTATTTCCTGCTGGACAAACTCCGTCATCCTCTAAAAACACTGAAAGGGGAGAAAGGTCTGTGAAGTCTGATGTGGAAACATTTTTCAAAGCCAGGGCCAGTTGGGCCAGGTTGGGAGAGCAGTGCCTGTCTCCTCCACAGAATGTAGAACTGTTTCCTTTCTGTGAAAGGGTCCGCATGCGCAAGTTACTATTTGTACACACGCTGCTGTATATTCCACAGCCTTTGTAACTTGTATTTTAATTCAAGAAACAGTCTTAACTGGAGGATAAATCAGTAGAATGGGTCTACACTCTAAAGGGTCATTTTCTTCATCTATTTTGAAGCTCTCTGTGTGGGAGTTAACTTCTCCCCCCCCCCCCCCCCCCCCCCCCCACACCCTCCACCACCACCCCTCCCCCCCAAAAAAAATTTGGAAAATTCTTGGTTAGGCCACTTGCTTGTTTTGTGAATGACGTCTGTGGTCAACTATAACATATCTGGCATGTTTCTTCTTATTGCTGCCTTTTTCATGCATGTTTTTATAATTTGGGCATTTTTATGGAAGTGATTAAGCATTATTTGGCTTCTAGCTGGTGCAGAAACAGTGGAGACAGAGAGAATCCTCCCTAGCTAGAATCCAGCATGCACATACCCATGCCCTCATAAGCAAACACATATGCAAGCAGCATTCTTAACATATGTCCATGCAGTTTCTGTTTGATTCCGCTTTCTTGCTTAATAGTCTCTCTCTTTCTCTCTCTCTCTCTCTCTCTCTCTCTCTCTCTCTCTCTCTCGCTCTCTTTCCCTCCCTCTCTCCTGAGAGCACAGAGGAAGGGAAATGAAAACAGCTATGATTTCCATCTCATTTTAGGCTTGCTTCTAATAGAGGCACCATTGTTCACATGCCTCACCCTCCTGCTTTTACCCAAAGTTAATGTTGTAGAAATGTTGTTCCAAGTCTTGCTCAGGATGATTGAGGTATTTTTGTAGAGTGTCACCTTCCAAACCATCATTAGCTGGCGTTTACAGTCTTAACAGCAAGTTGCATTGCTTCACTGGCTTGTAGAGGGTAGTCTTTCCCTGCAGAGCATACCTCCCCGAATACGTAAAGCTGAAGGGAAAGCCGGTGCTTGTATGTAAACCAAAGCTAGTGTTTAGGAGTGCCAAATAGTATCCCCCAAGATGAACTGTTTCTTGCTTCATTAAGTCAGTTTCATATAGTATGGTGTAACAAAAAAAAATCAACAATTTTGAGAAAAGCTAGTTTTCTTGCTGGAGAATTCTGCAATGCTGAAAGGGAAATATAAGTGATGAGCTTTAGGACTTATGTTCAGAAAAATTTTATGAGGAATTCTACAGATATTAGAAAAAATAACTGTCTATTCTGTGTTCCTAAAAAGAGACAACTTTTTCTGTGTAAACACTTCTCAGGTTGAATTAGGTACCTATCTTTACTGGCACACGGTCCAGGAGTTGGGTCTATGTATTGCTTACAAGTAAAGGGTGGTAATGCGTAAACACATTTTAAAGAGTATAACAGTATAATTCCATAATTATTAAATTTAATCATTCAATAAACATATTAGGAGCTCTTTTAATATGGTCATATTATCTACTTGCTAAAACACTTAAACTAAGCATCTAGGATTATTATTAAGCAGATTATAATCTTCCTTCAATTTCATATCAGCAGGTGTTTTGGGGCATGTCTATTCCAGCTCCACAGACATAATATGTAATTACTTCAAGTAACTAGCATTTTTCTCTACCTGGACTTTCATTGCCAATGGAGGACAGTTAAAAAAAAGTATGAACTGTGCCAGGAGTAACAGAATATGCCTTTAATCCCAGAACTCAGGAGACAGAGGCAGGGAGAGTTCTGTGAATTCAAAGTTAGCCTGGTCACCTATTGAGTTCTAAGACAGCCAGGGCTACATAGTAAGACTCTGTCCTGAAAAACAATGACAACAACAAAGGTCACTAACTATATAAAGTGCCATAAAATGTATGACCTTTAACTCGGAGACCCGAGGGGTGACTCAGTAGTAAAGTGCCTACCCGGCATGCATCGGGTTCAACCCCTGGCACCTTGTACGAACACACTGAAAGCAAAACCCGGAGATACCTGATTCTTATCTGCACAACTGAACACATGCAGTAACACGAGCTGTTTCAAAACGGAAGTTTATTTCATGTGTTTGTGTGTGTGTGGTGTGCACGCTTGTGTGTATGTGTGGTTGCATGTGGGTGGGAGTGTCACAGCACATGTGTGCAAGTGGAAACCAAGGCTGAAGTTGGGTGTCTTCCTCTATCACTGTCCAGCTATCTGTTGAGGCAAGGCCTTCATTTGAACATAGAGCTCACACGTTTAACTCTGCTAGCTATCCGTTTGGTCCTGGTAATGCCATCTTTATTTCCTCTCTGCTGGAATAACAAATGGGCTACAGTGACCTCCCAACATTTACATGGGTTCTGGGGATCCAAACTCGGGTCCTTACTTTCACACAGCAAATGCTTTACCTGCTGAGCCATCTCCCCAGAGAAAACAGAGTGTTTTCATACAATACTCTCATCATGAGTATTATTTTGTTATGATATATAATACAGGCATTTTGCAAATCAGAAGAATGCTAATTTGACATTAAATTAAAGATCCGAGACTCTAGATTTGTCACTGTCACAGGATAAGCTGTATGATATACCAGTACTAGACAACAAATAAGCTACAATACAGTCCAGTGTGGCTTCTTTAAACAAACAGAAATAACTGTTCCAAAATGAAGAAAATAAAACTTTCACCTCCCTTGCTGTAATGAGTTAGCCTATGATTTTATTTCTTCACTGTTATCTGTGTTCTTTTGAGTATTTTTAGATTGTGTTTTTTAAAATATCCATCCACTTAAGTAATGAGCATTTTCTTAGTTAACAGAATATTTTTGTTTTCAAAATACATGATTTTTTTTAATGAGTTCAGATTTACATTACAGTGTAGCCTGGAGACTATTCAATAAAAACGAATTGCAAATTCTCCAAAAAGAGTCCATCAGCACTGTACGATTTCTGGTCCAAGGGCAAGCTTTCCCCTTGATTTGTAGCCTCCTTCCTGTTTTCCCTTACCTCCATTCCCTCACAGTGTTCTCTTTGCTAGGGCGGAAAGCTGTGTCTCTCTGTTTCCCTCAGCAGAGCTGTGACTGCTGGCCATTCCTCAGCTAAGAAGAACCAGATGCCATGAAACACTGATGTTCCCTCCAAGTCTCTTCTGGACCAGTCTTTTACATAAGTGCACTGGCCTAATAGCACTGTGAGACGTATGCTACCTAAGCCAAACGTTATGGGTGCTAAGTCAGAAGGGGTCACCTTTAAGTCACAAGGACCCAATTTGCTTCAGAAGAAAAAGTTCTAGAGACAAGAGAAACTAAGTTATACTATGTGTTGCAAATTATAATAATAATAAAATATCTTAGGCAAAGTATCTTTTATATATTTTACATTATAGCATAAAACAATTTGCATTATAATACCTTAGATATTATACATTCAAAGAAAAAAAAAACCCTAGCCAAATCCCATCTTAGCAAATGAACACATTGCAGATAATTAGAAGCAGAAAGACACACATGGTATATACTCACTCATAAGTGTATAAATAAGTCATATAATATAGGATAAACATACTAAAATCTGTAGTGCTAAAGAAGCTAAACAACAAGGAAGACTCTAGGGAAGATGCTCAGAAGGACAAATGCTATAGACATGGGAAGCAGGAGAAGACAGGGAACAGGACAGGAGCCTACCACAGAGGGCCTCTGAAAGACTCTACTGATCGAGGTATCGAAGCAAAGGCTGAGACTCATAGCCAAACTTTAGGCAGAGTGCAGGGAATCTTATGAAAGAAGGGGGAGATAGGAAGACCTGGAGGGGACAGGAGCCCAAAACCAAACCAAACCCAAACCAAAACAAACAAACAAAAAAAACAAAACCTGAGCCCTGAGGTCCCTGCAGAGACGAATGAACACCGAACCAAGGACAATGCATGGAGAGGACCTGAAACCCCAGCTGAGATGTAGTCCATAGACTCAGTCTCCAAGTGGGGTTCTTAGTAAGGGGAGCAGGGGCTTTCTCTGGCATGAATTCAGTGACCAGCTCTCTGATCACCTGGGGGGTGCAGCCTTGCCAGGCCACAGAGAAAGACAATGCAATTAGTCCTGATGATACTTGATAGGCCAGGGTCAGATGGAAGGGGAGGAGGACCACCTCTATCAGTGGACTGTGGGAGGGGCATAGGAGGAGAGGGGGGAGGGAGGGTGAGATTGAGAAGAGATGAGGGAGGGGGCCACAGTTGGAATACAAATTGAATAAACTGAATACATTGTAATAAATAATAATAATCTATATAACATAAAAAGGAAACTAGGAAAGGTAACGTTTACATCTTTTTTAAAAAATTGAATTATTCCTCTGTATCCACTCCCCTTTTTTTGCAGTGATCTCTGAGCCTTGGGTATAGAAGTTATGTTGTAGGTATATGAGTTTGGACTGGGTTCCATAACTCTACGCTTTGATCAATTGTGAATTTCTGTTGTGGAAAGATTGTTAACAGCTAGGGAGTTTTCTATAAGATGGTATGTCTCCTAAGAATGTCAGAAACTACACACATAAAGCCTCACCTACATGGTCGCCTAAACATGACCTGAACACACAAAACACCAATAGGCACGCTAACATGGAAAGGGGAAAGATCAGGTGGCCTCAGCCTTAGACAGAGAACTACAGGCAGCTGAGGAACTTTGAGAAAGGGGGAAATGGTCTTCCCCAGGGAGGAGCGCAGCAACTGGTTACCCAATCCCCAGGGGTCAGCCTTGAAAACATACAAGCACAACAACATTATATGAACTGAGCAGATTGTGTGTGTGTGTGTGTGTGTGTGTGTGTGTGTGTGTGTGTGTGTG
>NW_026585987.1:9270652-9277830 GCF_907164565.1 Psammomys obesus | reverse complement strand
TGTGTGTGTGTGTGTGTGTGTGTGTGTGTGTGTGTGTGTGTGTGTGGTGGTGGTGGTGGTTCATGGGTGGATTTAGAGGGAAGGGGTTGATGATGTAATTATAATCTTAAAAACTATTTTTAAGCCTTGGATTGACTAGATGCTTGGGTTTCTGTTTGTTTTTGTTTGTTTGTTTGAAACAGGTATCTGTTGTAGCTCACAGTAACTACAGGAATTGGTTACATAGCCCAGGCTGGCCCAAAAAATCTCAATTCTTCTGCCACAGGTTTCCAGCCAGAACTGCAGTTGTGCCCAGCTTCTTCCTCTATAAAATGCTTTGCAGGTCCCATCTCACAAGCTAGAAAGATCTCAGATAGGATAATAAGAGTCACAAAATAATGTCATAATGTTGGCAATTTCACTAGCAATGTGCATACTGACTTCCCAAAGCCAGAATGGTGAAAAACAGACGCTGGAATGTCCGATCAGACAAGCACATGACAACGACACCTGTCTGCGTCTTCCTAAGGCCCAGAAGCAAACAGACTTTGGACCTATTTGCTCTCCTCACTCCCTGTAAATGAGACAGGAAAGCCTGGGTCATTTCTCAAATCACCTGACTTCAAACTGAAATCAGTAACCCAGAGAAACAAGTACTTCAGAAGCATAGGGCCTCCCAAGGGCCTTAGCCTGCACGTTCCGATAAGACCTGATGTTGAATGATTAATACCACCTTATTCTTCGTTAGCCCTAGGAGGTGCTCCTCTATACACACAGTGAAACTCTACCAGTGAAGGAAAACAGGCAAAGAAAGGCAAACACAAGTCTACAAAATGAGGCTACAAAATCATCTCTAGTGTCCAGCTGAGAACCCAGCAGCAGCTAGTAGATGGAAAACGACAAGGACCAAAGGAAAGAAAGAATGAATTCCATGTGAAAACAGTGAGAGCATGACCTTGATTTCCTATTACAGAATACTTCAGTTATAAACAAACAAAAAAAACAACAAAAAATAGAATTCTATGTTGAATCCCATTCACAAACGCCAATTATTCAGCTTTGCTAATCTCAATGCATTTTTTTGTTGGTTTTCCTTCTCTTCTGTTTTCTTTAGGTCTTGGGGGTGGGCTGAGGTATTTTAAAGAAAATTGAAGGGTTTAGGGTCTAGGGGTTTAACTCAGTGGTAGAGCACTTGTCTGGCAAAACACTGGGTTCAGTCCCAGAATAGGGGTAGAATCCACATATCACATTTCACCCACAAATACTTATATTTCAATTTCTCCTTCTCAAAAATACCATTTAACAATTGGCTAGAATCGATAAGACACAGAGTAGCGTGCTTTTTCCTCCTCCCCACTGCTTTGATGCCCTAGAGTAGCTGGGGAAGCGGTTATTTGTTCTGTAGAACATGCCACATGCTGGATTTGGCTGGAGTAAGATCAGCTTGCTCTCTTACCCCTGTGCTTCTTCTAACCGACAGGTAAATCTAGAGTTTGAAGCACTATCCTTCATATTATTTTTACAATTGACTGTGACATTCCTATTATCTCACAAAAGTCATCTTTTAAAAAGCAAGAAGCAGAAGGAATCAGTGTGGCTTGACTAAAGCAGAGTTGGGAGGTAGGGGGATGGCTCAGTGATACAATGCATGAGACAGAGGCCCTGGGTTCAAAAACAGCATACAAGCATACACCCCCCAAAAGAAAGAAACACAGCAGGCCTGTGTTCTAAATCTACTGAAATCAGATTTTCAAACTGAGCGATGTTCTTTCTGTGTGTGTCTGTCTGTCTCCTCCATATTCTGCTTGCCACCACTCCCCCATCTAGCCAAACTCTTTCAAAGATTTATTGACCAACACCTTTTTATGTGGAGTGTATGAATATCTGAACTGCTAAGTTAATTGCTTTTTTGTATCTTAAACCACATGCAAATGGAATCATGCCTCATGTCTCCCTCGATAGCTTGATCTGCCTACTCCCTCCATCTAGGCCAACACAAACAGCTCAGGGCAGCCATCTATATCACTGTGCTATAGTGAGGAAAGCGTGTCTCCCATGGGCGCTCTACCACAGCACCACAATTTGTTTCTGTTTTTTGCTACCACACTCAAGATGTTCTCTCTCTCTCTCTCTCTCTCTCTCTCTCTCTCTCTCTCTCTTTCTCTCTCTCTTTCTCTCTTTTAGTTTATTAAGATAGAGTTTCATGTAGCCCAGGCTGGCCTTGAATTTCTGATTTTCATGCTTCTGCATCTCTGGTAGAGAAATTACAAGAACATGCCATCATGCTTGGGTAAAATTCTTGAACATATTTCTAGGAAAATGAATGGGAATTTTCCTGAGGCTGTTTGAGAAGTGACATTTCTGGGTTTGGGGGTAAGCTTATTTTCAAATGTACTTGATTTCTTTAAACTTTTTAAATGTTTGAAACATTTGTGTTATTGTCAGCATAGAACTAGGTGCTGAGTAGTCCTGTTAACCCTTTAGATGCCTTAGTTTATCTAATCCAATAGCGCTCAGGGAAGACACTTCGGTATTTCTCTTTTTAGAAGTCAGAGCTATTCCTCCAGTGATGTAAGATTGCTAAGCCACGGAGCTGGGATTTGTACCTCAGCATACTGTGTCTAGAGTTATACTAAATTCAAAATACAATGAAATAAAATGGCAAGATATTCTCTCCAAAGAAGTGAGGGGCCTCCCTACCTCATACAATGCACAAGTGTCTTTATGGGACGAGTACAAATTCATGCTCACTAATCACACGTGCAAACTCACTATTTCCAGAGAAAGAACATTCTGCGACTCTAAGAAGACATTGTTTTTAGGGCAGCATTAGTCAACTCAGTATGTGCCTCTGTCTGTGAATGAGGAGAGGGCTGGGACCCACTTTTCATGGCAAGCCTTCAGATATTCAGAAGGATGGCTACCCAGCTCTTTCTCAACTTGCTGCGCAGGCCTGAAGTCAGTCTTGTCCCGGCTACCCAGACCCATTACTATACGGCTAGACTGGGACAGCTCTCGGCAGTTCTTACTGCCGTGAGTGTCCTCTCCCTGTCCCGTGGCCCTGCTATAGACACCCTTCCACTTGGCAATGTCTTTCTCATGACAGAAAAGTATACTGCAAATTCTAACATCTTCTACTGACCATTAAAATTATAGGCTATACAGGACAATAAGAGCAGAATAATTCTAGATTAGTCAAGGACTTGGGTTACCTTCCAGCTAGGTCTTTAACTCTGAAAAGAAGCAAATCAAGGTGTCTGTTTGTGCTTAGGAACCAGAACGCTTGGACTAACCTGTTTGACCGTGACGTTGTGAAGATACATATCAGATGGGAACAAAGGGCCCAGATAAAATCTTCCCTTAAAAATAGGCAGAAAGAATGTGGAGTGGCCATAAGCCTACAGTTCTGTGGAATTTAACTTTTATGGTAGCAGATCCTTTGACGACCTAGTAAAAGCCACACTGTACTTTCCCTAGGAATTGTGCTCACACGCCTGGGTTTTTAAACACTGGGGAGCCAAATTACTCTGGAGTACAAAAAGTGGCCTAACTCCACTCTCTGCTTACAAAGTGACTTTTAGTCACTGAGTGTGGTGGCATACACCTGTAACTCCAGCACATAAGAGATGGGGACAGAAAGAATGCCCTAAGTTTGACAGTGATCTCCACAGAAAGAGTTCCAGAGCAGCCAGCTGAGACCCTGTCTAAAGGGTGGAGACACCTTTTAGCTGGGATCAATAGTATGTATCCACAGTCTGCCCCGCAATGCGGGAAGGCAGGAGATCACTTGAGTCCAGAAGTTTGAGCCCCATTCTGGTAGCATAGAGAGACCCCCTTCTCAAATTAAAAAAAAAAAAAAAACAACTGTCTCCCAGTCTTTCACTCAGTACATTATGAGGCACTGGTTCTAGGTTCAAAAGTGGCTGTTGTATTTCAGAGCTGAAGTGGCTAAAGCAGTCCAGGCTGCCTAACATATCACATGCACCTTACTGGGGTCAGTCGAAGATGTTTCGGATCAAGCTGACTGGCTGTAGACAGTCTGTCCCCATTCTTCACAGTAGCAATAGAGAAAAATGAGGATGGCCTTCAATGTTTATCTACCCACTTTCCTTCTTTTTCCTTTATTTTTTTTTTCCTTTAATTTCCCTTCTTTTTCCTTTAAGTTTTCTCTGTGTGGCTTTGGGTGTCCTGAAACTTACTCTGTAGTCCTGGCTGGCCTCAAATTCACAGAGATCCACCTTCCTCTGCCTCCAAGCACTGGGATTAAAGGTGTGACAGCAACACCCAGCAATAATTTTCTAATAATAAATATCTGTTTTAGTAAAAATGTGGGTTTCACTTGTTTTTTCTGTATTGCTTACTTTGCTTTTGCCACTCTAGAATCTTTTCATGAGTATGAATTTACTGGATTCTCAGCAAAAGCTAAAATAGGATCAGCAGGTAGGGGAACAACTGTTGTACAAGTGGGTTCCTTGTACAACACAAGTGGAAAGGTAGACTCCGATGCCTCTCGGGTGTGGAACTAGCACTTTGTCCCAGATCTGGTCCCAAATTCTGGCCTTCCTTGTTTAATCACGGAGGCCACTGTGTATCTAATACAGTTTCAGTTTTCAAACAGCCGCTGGAAAACTGTGAGGTCAAAATACCGAACAACTTCAGAGAAAGCAGAAGTCTATGAGTTGGTCTCTTTTCTGGGTCGTCTTAAACCGGGAACAAGACACAGTTGACATCTGGTCCGTCCTCTCAATCATAAAACCGGCTCCTCCCAGGTCTTAAAAAAAATGGCTGGGGCCCTATCGGGCTGTGTCCATAGCAGGGGCCAGGGCGGAGAAGATAAACCTGCCGGTTTAGGTCAACACAAATGGCTGCTATCAGCTCCTGTTTTGAAAACAATCATTGACAGGTGAGGGGCAGGACTGCACGTCATCACCTGAGCCAGGATCCTGCCTGGCGCTTCAGGGAGCCAAACAGAAAAGGAAAACTGCCTCTCAGCTATGGGGCTTTGGTCGTGCAGGAAGCTCCCTCTTTCTCCACTGTTCTCATCCCGCGGAGAACAACAAAACCAATTGCCTCTTGACCTCTCCGGTTAAAATACACTGTTTCCCAAAGTCTTGCCCCCAAGACCTCGGTAGCAGCAGAACCACACCAAAGTGCTCTTGAACGAGGAGATTCTAGGAACTTCGCACACCGGCTGCACTAGCCTGCGCTCAGGGCTAACCCTAACCGTTCAAAGGCGGTTCCCAAGGTGCCTATTGTGAATTCTGAAGCCTAAACACTCTTAGGAATAGTAATGAATACTCTGAGAGTGTATGTTGTGGTGTGTGTGTGTGTGTGTGTGTGTGTGTGTGTGTGTGTGTGTGTGTGTGGTGTGTAGGATGCGTGCATTTGTGTCTGAGGGTGTGTTAACTCATGGGCCCACATATAGAACTGTATGTAAACTGTGTTTCAGCTAGGCTTACTGGCCACAGAGCTCCTGGTATCTGCCTGTCTCTATTCCCCAACCTTAAAGGCTCCAATAACAAGCATACCCAGCCATGCAAGCCTGTTTTTGTTTGTTTAGTGTACATTAGAGATTTGAACTCGGGTCCTCATACTTACAGAAGAAACATTCATATCCACTGAGTTAGCTCCTACCCCTCATACTAACTTTTGCACAAACCTAGGAGTGTACCTTCACAAGGATGTTTTGGGGAGAATTTCTCCTGAATCTTTTTTTTTAATCTTTTTTATTATATCATATGTTTCTCTGGATTGCACAAATCTGCATGAATACTATTTCACTTTGATGCACCAATGCATGCATCTCTGTCTGTGGACCACTTTCATTCCTTTGCCTTTCATGCCTGACTTTCATGCTTCTCCCTCCACCAGAGCATTGATAATCTATATCTCAGCCTAGTTCCCACTTCCTTATAATCTTTAACATACACGCACACAAAGAACTCCTATTGGTGTTGCTTTTTTTTATTACCAAAAGAGGAATTCCTAAAATTTCTTTCTGGTTTCTCCTTTTTTTTTTTTTTTCACCCAGGAAAACCCAAGAGAAAAAGTTCTAAACTATAAGATCCAGCTTCAATTTGCTCTTGTAAAAGGTTGCCTGTGATTCCACAATGTGTATGAATCATAACTTAATTCCTTCCTGCTGATGGACATAGTTTTTTCTCAGTTCCCTACTTCTATGAACAATAAATCAATTAGCATTCTTGTATATTGTATTTGCTTTATGTCTAGTGCACTGATTCTTTCTCATAAGATACGGAACTGGCTAAGAGGTTGTTATCAATATTCTTGCAGGATTATATGAATTAATATTACATTTGCAATGTTAAATATATTTTTGATAACTCATATTAGCTTGCTTGCCAAATAAGGCCATATTGTTTGAATTGAAGGAAAATTCATATTAAGATACTTCTCCTCCTTTGTTGCCCATCATTACATACAGGGGTATAGGTAGCAAAGTGTGATTGGTTATAGAAATGTATAATAGGTTGAAGTGTGTGTGTGTGTGTGTGTGTGTGTGTGTGTGTGTGTGCGTGCACTTTCACATGTGTGTGGAAGCCAGAAGACAACTTTTGGGATTCAGTTGTTTCAATTGTGAGTCCTGAGGATGGAAGTTCAGTTGTCAGGCTTCACATGCGACATCATCTTGCTGGCCCAATATTGAATTGTAGACTTACTTCATTTCACAGTGTTCCAGTTTCCCCAAGTATACTAGAAGTATACTAGTATTCTGCGTTAGAATTTTGCTATTACTACACATCACCTGTGAAAAGATTGAATTCTGTGGCACTGTAAGTGATGTAAGAAAGAACACAAATGACAGAAACCAGCAAAACAAACAAAAGTAATGCACCTTTCAAATTTCAGAATATTAGAATATTTTCTGATAGACAGAGACAGAGGGGGAGGGAGGAAGAAGAAGGAAGGGAGACAGAGAGAGAGAGAGCAGTATATAAGATCAGTAAAGGGCAAGGGATGCTTTGTGGAAACAGCAGCCTTCTTCTCCTTCTTCTTCTTCTTCTTCTTCTTCTTCTTCTTCTTCTTCTTTTTCTTCTTCTCATTCTTCTCATTCTTCTTCTTCTCATTCTTCTCCTTCTCCTCATTATTCTTTTTCTTCTCATTCTTCTTCTCCTTCTTCTTCTTCTTCTTTTCTTCTTCTTCTTCTTCTTCTTCTTCTTCTTCTTCTTCTTCTTCTT
>NW_026585987.1:9221340-9270642 GCF_907164565.1 Psammomys obesus | reverse complement strand
CTTCTTCTTCTTCTTCTTCTTCTTCTTCTTCTTCTTCTTCTTCTTCTCATTCTTCTTTTCTTTCCCCTTCTCATTTGACAGCCTTTATTAAAAAAAAAAAATTATATGGGGAAGAGGAAGGAAACATCTTACCGAGCCAACTCTTGTTCAGTATGTTTTTTCCTTTCAGACTTAATTATCCTCCTGCCTCAGCCTTTGGAGTAGGTAGAACTGCAGACATCTTGCCAAGCTTACTTTAATTGGTTAGAACATCTCTATGTGTCAAACAAGTGTCAAAGTGTACAGTTTCCTAGACGCCAATTCCAGAGTACCATTTACAGCTCATGAAAAACAACAAGATTCAAAATGGGTGGTTTAAGTAAGGCCAATGCAGGAAGGGGCAGGAGTGAGGTGTAGGACAGAAATGGCTAGACTTTTGAGCTAAGAATTGACAGTTTAATCATGGAAGAAAAGACATACATTGGATAGCCTGCATAGGCAGAGCTGCTGTGGAAGCACATTCCAGAAAAATCTTAAGAGATTACTTTAATAATAAACTCTGCATTCTTCAGCAAGCTGTCACGGGATTAACTACCCCTTTCTAGACTGAGAGCACAGTCCAGATTCCACCCCACCCCACCACAGGCAGGTTTTGTGCAAGCGACAATCGTTATGTGGATACCATGGTTTTTAAAACACTGCATTTAATTTTTTTCCTACCTTAGTTTTCTAAACAAATTTTGGTGGTGATAAAAAAAATAAAAGCATGCTTTACACAGATGAACATCTGCTTAGGCTTTGTTGGTTGGTTGGTTGGTTTGTGGGTTTTTGTTTTGCTTTGCTTTTTCTTATGTGGAGATGTTCATTCTAGACTTACCAAAGGGTTAACAACTTCAATGAGACAGGAAACAGCACCTCCAGGGATAAAAAGAGTTAAATTTATTTTTATTTCTTTTTTCCTCACTACATAATGTGAGCAGGACATTGAGCTACTGCCAA
Organism: Psammomys obesus; assembly: GCF_907164565.1. Classification (NCBI taxonomy): domain Eukaryota; kingdom Metazoa; phylum Chordata; class Mammalia; order Rodentia; family Muridae; genus Psammomys; species Psammomys obesus. The sequence continues at coordinate 9,269,664 of NW_026585987.1, read as the reverse complement.
GACCAATATCAGCACCCTAGAGATATAAAAATACACTTCAAACCAGAACTCCCCACTGTGGCTCTTTAGAGCTCTGTATAAAACAAGGGTGTCCGTTTTAAGCAGCCACTTGGAGCCCACTGCTCACAAATGAGCTATTTGGATCCACATCTTCTCTCCACACTGCACTTCACAGCAGATGAAATTATTTTCTTCTTTGGTTTCCTTTCAGTGAGCGCAAGCTAACTATCTTGGCAATAGTCTTTGAACTGTATAGATAGTGATATAAGGTGGGCACTTCTAAGTTGAGAAATAACACACCTTTCTGTCAGGTCTGGTTCTTTTGTATTATCAAGGCCCCTGTTTGCTTGAATGAACTACCTTTTTGTTCCTGAGTTTTGAGCCTTTTGAAATGAAACAGGTCCTCTAGACTTCTGGATTTTAGAAACAAAGTGTGATATTCTCAGAGTTAACAGAACTGAAGCTCTCGACTATGTCTTATATCTCCTTGGAACTAAAAGTAGACCTCTTGTCATTCACAGAAAGACTTTTTTTTTTTCAATCATAGAAAATTACCTCAGAGGAATATTGAAAGACCACCCCCTCTCCTCTGCATACCCAGGTGTGGAGAGAATGCAGAGGTCCGGGAGGGGCAGCACCCTGGCCAGCTGTGCTGTTCTGTATCCCTTGCTCTCCCTGCACAAGGGTTGTTCCAAGCCTGACCTACTTGCAAGCAGAAACTGCCACTCACATTGAGGTACCTCAAATTACACAGTGGCTTTGCAGCTGGGGCTAGGCATGGACCACAAAATACATCCTTGGTGTGCCATAAGTCCAATTTGAACCCTTGGTTCTCAGTGGTAAGATGCGAATCCATTGTGTTGCTTAGTCAATACAATCAATAACCCATTCCATCCAAGTCACAATTTGTCATTTTCATAGTCAGTGCTTTCTGCTTCCCAGAGGTAGGGGTTGGGGAGGAGGGAGAGAGAGAGGAAGGAAAGAGAGGAAGAGGGAGAAGAGAAACAGACAAGAGGAGGAATAATAATTTTTAAAATTAAGAAAGCAGAGAAGAGGAGGAGAAGGAGGGAGAGGAGGAAGAGGAAGGAAAGAGAGAAGGTCTTTCCAAAAGTGTAATTTTCTAAGTCCTTAAACAGCGCATTGTTTCTCTGGATATTTGACAATTATCCCTGACTGTAAAATATGCAGAAAAGAAATCGAAAGATTCTGTATGATTCCAGAGGTCTGCTCCGCCAGGCCATCCACAGTTGAGCATTGATGGAGACATTTTTCAACATCTCTTCTCCCGTCTCATGTTTTTCATGCTGGGATAAGAAATGCTGTAGAAACTAGCAGACAAAGTCATGTTATCTACGTGTGGGTGGGTACACAGTGAAAAAAATGTCCAACATATAACTTGTTTATATCACACATGTAGAACACTGAGATGGACTGTATGGATGCTAACTTGTTTCATGTAGGCCCGTTTAACGGAGAGTATATGGTCACGCACGGTGTTGAATTTCAATATACGTGCATCTTTTTCCACGGGCACACATAAGTTTCCCTCCTATTTAAACACATCCTCATTCGCAATTAAAGAACAGTGATTTCTTTATAGGTTACAATCCAGGCACACGCTCAGCTTTAGGAAAGAAAGACAGATCCGACCTGGGACCCACCTTCCCAAGTAGGGAATAAATACAGGCACCTCTTTGTTCGAAAGGCCCAGGCGGGTTAGGATGAGTTCGCGTGCCACGCCACTTGAAGTGGCAATCCAGGGAACGGATCCGTGAAACGCAACTCCCCACCCCTTTCCTCCACAGTTTCCCTTTTCCTGTCCTTATGTGCACCCTTCCTGGCCCGAGGCGGCGTGGCGCTCGTGGCCCGGGCTGTGTGCACCGTCCTTACTCCGGGCCTCTGCGATCGCCCCCAGCCGGCGGGCTCACGGAGCGCAGGAGGCGCAGGTCGCTGCAGCCCGAGTTAATAAACAGTTAAGTTTGGAAGACTCCTCAGACACGTTGAGGGGGAGTTACCAAGCCCAGGCAGCAAAAACATCCCGCCACATTCCTGGGGAGTCCTCAGCTGCCAGCATCTGATTAGAACCATATCTCTCTCTCTCTCCGGGAGTGGCCTCGGCTCTGAGGCTCCCGGCCGGCGGCTATTTAAGCGGAACCCACCGTGTCCTCGGCGCTGCAGCCTGGAGGCTCAGGACGCCGGGAAGTCATGCTGGCTCCGCGCAGGCACTAGTCAGCTCGTGAGTAGCTCTGCCATCCTCCTTCCCTTTGGTTCCATTTTTTGGCGACCTCTTTCTCTCCTTTGCTGGCTCCTCTCTTCCCACCCCTATCTTGGCTGCAGACCTTGGGCGGTGGGGAATCTTACAAATGAGACAGTGTACTCGGGGGAGAGCAGCGGGTTTGTGGCCTGACATCTGTGGAATGCTTCCAAGGGATGCCTTTTACCTTTGGGGTCGGACTCCAGACGCCCATCCTGGGACATTTAACGGCTCCCTCCGTGTGTGTGTGTGTGTGTGTGTGTGTGTGTGTGTGTGTGTGTGTGTGTGTGTGTGTGTGTTGTATGTAAGCGCCCTGGTGTTTAAGGGCTTTGGGGACATCCAGGAGAAGAAGCTGGTGTGACTGCTGACCACCTTAATTAACTCCTGAAGGGTGTTCAGTTTTGCCCTGTGACAAAGGCTGGGGACGTGGTCTGTGCCTCCGAGGAGCTATTTTCTGCTGACTGACAGCACAGGGGCATTAAAAATGTGAACTTTGTCGTACACCAGCGTTCCTAGGAAAGTATCTGCCCAAGCGACTTAACAAACTTGTTTAAAATCTCTGAAACGTTTAGATGCTGTTTTCTTGATTGTTGTAAGCTAGTTGGAAGGATTAAGTAAGAATTCGAGAAAAGGGACGAAAAGAAAAATGTGTTAAAACGTTGGCTCCCCAGTCAATATAGCGGTTTTCTTTGCAGCTCGGAGCTGATTCTGTTATTTCTTCCTGCCCTTTCTCCTTCTTCACTTAATCCCGAGCCTAGCTCTGTGGTCGGTTTCAGATGGAAGATGCTTGAATCCAAAGGGAAATTTAACTGGATTAAAAACACTTAAAGACTCTGGATGTTATCTCCACCCTGGCCCCCTCCCCACCCTTTCCTCTTTCTTCTTAGCCTGTGTTTGGAAGGAAGGTAGCCACTCTGTAAACCGAGACTCGCAGAAACGAGCCTCCAGACACATGGAAAGATTTAAAAATTCTGGAGGGGCAACTTCATGAATAGTAAATGTTGCTGTTGCTCTATAAAGTGACTTGATGAAAAAATTTCTGGCCCTAATCAGGCAAAGCAGGAGAGTGGAGGAGGACAGAGGCAGATACAACTCCTACTTAAATAATGGCAGAAAATTTGCCAAAATGCCTTGGGGGTAGCTGACGAGGCTCCTGGAATAGCTCTGATGGGATGTATAATCTGTCCTTCTTACAGTCTTGAGGCCTGGGCTGGGCACACAGAAGCAGCAGCTGGCTGTTCAGAAAGAAAGGACTAGCCCGGATTTGGGACTAGCCCTGATCTGGGACTCGCTGCCACCAAATGACTTGTCATGGTGTTCTCTTGTCCTGGGTTAGGCTGCCACTCTTCTAGCTCCGTGCCCCACCCACCCAGGAAACTACCTCTCTCCATTCCCTTGAATTGAGGCAAGGCACAGCAGTGCTGAAAGGAGCTGACTAGCTTGAGAATCCTGGAGTGTTGGGGATTCAGGCTTTCCTGAGGAAAACAGCTATCTCTCTGGAAAGAGTGATGGTGCAGTGAATGCAACTCAGACGGGGAGGGAAGCAAGAGCCCTTGAGAAAGCACCAGTTCGGTGTAGGGATCTCTTTCAATGTGCAGGTCAGACTCAGACCGCTTCTTCATGCTCTTAGTCACTTTGTATTAAAGCTCCCTGGATTCTTGCCCTACTTTTTACTAATAACAAATCCCTTCTTTCCATACTGCCAACTCAAGCCCTTTTGTCTAATTATTACCCTAGAAACTGTCTGTTCCTAGACTAGTGAGCTCCCTGACTTTCACCTGAAATCCTAGAGAAGGAACCCAGGATCTTGGGTGTGCTTAGCAAGCCACGGAGGAGGAGCAGCTTCCCTAATCCCTGATTAGATGACATTACTCTGTACCTCAGTTGAGATTTAAACCCATCATCCTCCCACCTCTGCCTCCTGAGGGCTAGGATTGTAGGTGGGGGCTACCACACCTAGCTAAGAGGCCATTTTAACCAGGAGAGTGCAGGAATGGGAGGAATGCCATCCACCTTTGCCCTCTAGCGCACAAGTATTTATAGAACTGGAGATGCTGACACCACAGCAGGTATCTCCACCTGAGGATGTGAAGGAGGCTGCAAAGAAAACCACAGCACTGTTTTCAGGCCCTGCTGATTGGGAAGACAGAACAAAATCCAGAGGTCAGTTGTTTGTTTGCTTGCTTGCTTGCTTTGGATGGTTGGTTGGTTTTGGTTTTCCTCTCCCTTCTTTCCTTTTTTTCTTTTGGTGTTTTAAGTCAGACTCCCAGTGCGTATCTCTTCTCAGGCTGATATTGAACTCCCAGTCTTAGCCTGGTATTCCAGCAAGCACTACCACACCCAACTCAGAGTTGATATTTCTGATAAAAACTTATTTTAATTTTCAGGGTTAAACTAAAAGTCTAAATTCCCGTCATTTGAGCCTGTTTCTTGTCTTACTCCAGGGGTTAGATGGATTCCAGTCTGCTTGTTGGAGGTGAGGGGATACTACTTTTAAAATACTTGTTGGCATGGTGATGGTGTAAGGGCCTTTGGGAGCCACTGCCCTGGTTTGCTCAGCCATAAGTTCCCTAAAACTTAAAAGAGCAGGAAAACAACTCACTGGGTGGCTGGTGGCTATCAGGAAGCTTTGTGAGGAACTGCTCCTGGTGAGACCACCGAGGAAGTTGCTCCTAGCCTAAGCCTGCCACCACTTTGATCAAGCTAGCTGGGAAAGCACTGTGTGATTCAGTCCATCATTGCTTTTCTTGGAGACAGAGCTAGGATGCTGGAATGTGTAAAAAGGCTGCTGAAGGGAGTTTATTAGTGGCATAAGTTGCCCCAGCTGGATGACTGGCATGGGAACTGGCCTTGGGGGTGAGGTAGCCTACAATTTAAGTCTCCCTACACTGGACAGAATAAGAATGGGAACCAGATTGGCAATATAAAACACCTGAGTGGCAGGACATGTTTTTTTTTGTTGTTGTTGCTGTTTGTTTTGTTTTTGCTCTCCCTGTATTTGTAATTGTTATAAAGTTGAAGTACTGTTTCTGAATTGGAAAAGTTGGCCCAGGTCTCATTTAGATAACACAGTGTTCACGTCAGATAAGTGTGTTTAAGGGAAACCTAAATTATTGTAAGATATCCTACTGGGTTAATCGTATCAATCAGAGTAAAACAAATGACCAGGTCTCCTGTTAGAGACTACGCCCAGACTTCTGATTAGAAGTACAAATGGTGCTGGATATCTTAAAGGCTTAGCCATCTGTGTACTCATATGTTAGCGGCTGTCCCTCCTTCTGCCAACACGGCACAGTTGGGCATTGGTTACAAGCATCTACGCAACGGCTAGTCAAGTGACCTTGGGTATACAGAATAACCTTTCAGTGATTCTGTTTTCTTATCTGGAGAAGAACAATAGTACGTAGGGTTGCTGGGAAGATAAGTTAATCTACATCCTTATAATACTTTATTCTGTTTGCCTGCTTGTTTCTGCCCTCTGAACAACTCAATTAAGTGTCTTTGTGGACTCTGAAAGCAAATAAAGAATTTCTTAATGAAAACAGAATACCACCCACCTATCTGAAAAGCGTTAATCATTCAAGTACTCAATACTCAGAAAGCCTGTGCATTTGCTTGTGTTCACGCTAGAACAGACAGTTACTCCCTGTTCTCAGCATGGAAGCTTGCTATTTGGTTTGGTCAGAATGACCTCTGGTTTCACTTAAATCTTACCCACACTTTCTCAGACTCCCTACAGAGAAAGAATGATTCTTCTCCTAAAGTCAGCATTCTAGCCAAGGAAGTGAGACAGGGAGGGACCCCCCCCCCCCAGACTAAACTAGTGACTAGGTCAGGACACTGGGGCCCCAATACCATCATGGTCCACATAGCTGGGCAGGTTGCCATGGTTATTCCCCTTCCTGCATCTTTCCACCACCCTGGAAGGAAACTTGTCTTCTCTAGGGCAAGCAGAATCTGAACAAATTGCTTCCTGGTCTAAAAATGGAATAGAATCTCTTCCTACTTGTATGGCCTTCTCCTCGCCCCTCAAACTTCTTTTAATTCCAGTATAAACATTTTAATCTTTGTTAGTCCTCACATTACCTAGATAACAAACACAATGGCTTATAACATTTCAGTTATTACCTCAGTACAGAAGTTGGCTTGGCAATTCCAGTCTCCTCTTCTAACCTGTACAAACTAGCTGGGGGCAAGTGCCCTTTGGCTGATACAGCTGGTAAGAATTCTCAGAAATGAGACATGCCAATTTAAGGTTTAGTTCTAGGGAAGTTACCAGGAAGCAGAAAAGTGTGACGATCATCTCAGATTTTCAAGAAATGTTGGAGTAAAGGGTGTGGGGGGGGAAATAGGAAGTAAGAATTCTAGAATACCAGGTCTATAATACTATAGGGGCTAAGAGTGTGTTGCAAGGGTAGAGCATATGCCTATGTGTATAAAACCCTGGGTTCAACCCCCAACGCTACAGGAAAGAAAAAAAAAAAATGAAGTTAAAATGCTATTAAACCTGGAAGAAACTTGAGTGACAGAAGGCTTAAGATGTCTCTCTTGGTAAACAGCTAGTCGGTTTTGCCTTAGTGATATGATGAAACATGTTAGGCTGAAATACACTCAGATCTTCCCAGGCCATATAAACTGCCATTTGTAACAAATGAAGTCACCCTTCCAAGGTTGGACACTTAGTGTGTATTTCACAGCTAGAGGACAGGTTCTCAGAGTGTGGTCTCCACCCCAGATCTGCTGAACCAAGGTGCCAGAAGGCCTCACCCAGCTACATTCTACAAACCTCTCATTGGATCAAAGAGTAACATTTATAATTCAGCTATATGACTCAGTCATTCAGTGGAAAGCATAACAATATACTTCAGTTCCTATAGTCTTAGAAATAATAGAGCGAAGCCATTTGAATATAATTATGTTTAGCTGCATCTTGGGTTGCAAAAATATTAGAAAATGCATACCTACAATGTTTTACCCACTATCCCCACATTGTTTTCTTCATTTAAAAAGATGTCTCAAAAAAGACTCTAGTAAATTACATCATTACCATTAAACCAGATGTTTTTCTCTAGCCCATATAACTTTTCCATTTGTTTTCCACACCATGTCCAGAAACAGAGTCAAGAGCCTCCACTGTAAATAAATCTACTGTGCTTGGGCTTTAGAGAGCTGTGTGTCTTAGGAAGGATCAATCCATTCTTCCATTTAACTTTCATTACCTTCAATAGAAAAATAAAATCTAGGCTGTGGATATAGCTCAGTTGCTAGAGTGCTTATCCAGCATATACAAGGCCCTGGGCTCAATCCCCAGTGCTGAACTAATTGTATCTCACACTATAGGTAATCTTAACATTGGAGAAGTGGAGGCAGGGTGACCAGAAGTTAAAATCATCAGCATCTTACTGTCTCAAAAAAAAAAAAAAAAAAAAAAAGTTTCCATTAGTATGACCAGCTTGCTCCACATCAGATCCTGAAGATGAATAGAGTTTTAGCGTTTCTCTGAATACACTTGAAGAATCTGTGTGACTCGTGGTGCTGAGCTGGCAGTGGAGAAACAACCCCAGTGAGTAGCGACTGAGGAAGAAGTCTGCATCAGGTGAGGCCATACACACAAAATCTAGAGTTCTGCCAACCTGCAATGGAATGGCAGCCCCTGGCATGTCTCAGCAATAAAAGCCAGGCATGTGAGTCATTCGTAGAGCTCTTAGGAAGCATGTCTGAGTCCCTGATTTGATTCCCAGTTCAAAATAAATAAAGGCTATGCTACTGGGGGTCCCTATCCCTTAGTTACCATATTCACCTGGCAAAAGCAATCCTAAGAATGATGGGTGGGGACAGAGATCCAGCATTACTGAAGTGTACAACAGTGTCATCCAGAAGTAGATTGGAGAATTCTGGCTCTGACGTCTACAGGGTTAGTGGTCCAGAGTACAAGCTGGGAACTACAAATGTCCATGTCCACAAACCAGCTTTTCCACAACTTAAAAGGTGTAACATCTGAATTTTCTTTTTCCTCACAGTCAAATTAGCTGACTCGAAGTTACAACTACAGGGAAATGGAAAGTTGTTGAGGGTGGCTGCTGACACAGACAGACAACTCCTCTGGAACTGCCATTCACAGTGCAATAGTTGGGCTGATGTTTGGGAAATGCCCTTATTCTTGTTGTTGGAGAATTTTAAATAATCTAAGTTCTGATACCGAATACACTGAGGCTGAGAATTAGACCAGTTTTTCTTCGTATTCTGAAACCATTAAACAGGGGGGTCAAGCAATAGAATACAGCAATATTTCATAAACCAGAAGGAACCAACAAATGCTAACCTTCAGGATTCCACTTTGGTGTGGTCGGGACAATAGAGTCTTTTTAAAGTCTATAATTGATCTATACCTAAAGATCTGGAATACAAAAAGTAACCCTTTCCTTCCTTATATTGGGCATAGTTGCTCTCCTATATAATCTCACTTTTCTTTTTCCTTTCCCTCCCTCCTTCCTTTCTTCCTTCTCCCTCCATTTCTCCCTCCTTTCGTCTCTCCCTCCCTTCATTCCTCCCTTCCTTCTTTCTCTCCCTACTTTCTTTTATGAGACAGGATCTCACTCACTAGCCCAAGCTGGCATCAAACTTCTCATCCTTCTACCTCAGGCTCCCAAGGGCTACACAGGCATGCACTATCACAACCAGTTTTAACATTTTAACTGTTCTATTTGGGACCAAAGTCTGTTCTAATTTCTATGATACATAATTCAGATGTTAATAAGCTTTTATGTTATTTGTAAGTGTTATAAATAAAGCCAGATGCATTTGCAACTATGACAGAGGCATTGAATAGTTTAGAGAAGAATGCTGGACCCATTTGGCTTTGGGTTGCAATGATCAAGTGCGTTTTTCATGATCCTCTGAGTCAAGTTCAGAAGTCACAATGAACATACACACTAGGGTTTCCAGCATCTGTCTTTTAAGGGGAAGTCTTAGGAGTACTTTAGATACATCACTGCAGACTTCGTTGCTATTGTTGTCTTTGTATTAGTTCCCCCATTCATTCAAAAATTGTATTATAAATGCCACCACATTTTTGAAGAAGAAAACAAATATATAGCTAATAACATGGCCCTTCCATCAATACTTAATGATGCTCAATATTTATTTCTGCTATGGCAAAGGCTGAATTAAAGGAAGGATTCTTCAGAAAAATAGATAGATAGATAGATAGATAGATAGATAGATAGATAGATAGATAGTTAGATAGATAGATAGATAGACAGACTTGAATTGGAATGATAACTAATTTTACTTAGTATCTAAATTGTCTTCTGAAGTATAACTTGATGCAGAGATGTTTAATTAATTGCCTGAAAACTTGTTGGGGGAATGCAATTCTGATTTATTTAGCTATCTGGAGTTATAATAACTGAACATTGGTTGAAATTCAAAATTGGATGCACCTATTTACCTTATGCATGCTAGCAGACACATGCTAATTAGAATCTGCAAGAAATTTAGCTGGGTATGAAGGCACATGTCATTAATCCCAGCACTGGGTGTCAAAGACAGGAAGATCTCTGTGAGTTCTAGGTCAGCCTGGTCTACATAGTGAGTTCTAGGACAGCCAGGACTGTGTAGAGAGACCCTATTTCAGAAGAAGAGGAGGAGGAAGTAAAGAAATTTAAACAAAATGACCACATGATAACACATGCCTATAGTCCCAGCACTAAGGAAGCAGAGGCAAGAAGAACATGAGTTCAAGGCTGGCCTGGGCAACATAGTGAAATCCTGCCCTAACAAAGTAAAAGAAATTTAGAGAAAAATGGTAATCAACAAACAGAATTTTGTTTCAATTGAGTGGTGTAGTATATTTACATGGGTTCAAATGAAGACACAGAGTCAGTGGTTGTAATAATGGAGTTGGCCTTTAAGGGACTAAAGGAAGTCAAATATTCAAAGGTAAAAGGAGAAAAGATGTTAAGTAAACAAGGAATCATATAGGTGGGAAAGAACGAGGTATGCTCAAATAACTCTGGCCACTCTGACCAAGAGAGCACAGAGAGCACAGGTGTAGACCAGAGAGACGATAATGTGTAGAAGGAAAACATGGAGCACAGTGCTCATGGAAGCCAGGTCTTTATTTGCTGAGAGGAACCTTTATTTAAGCAGAAAAACATGTTGACTCAGAAAAGTTAACCTGTCTAAAACAGCAAGATGAGTCTGGTTTGCTTAGCAGTTGAAGAAAATTCTACCAGCAAAGCAGGGCAAAGGTTTGCCTGATTTAATATTAAGAAACAAAAGGGACTTTCTATCTTCCTCTTCTTCCATAAGATTCCCTGCACTCTGCCCAAAGTTTGGCTATGAGTCTCAATATGTTTTTTGATACCCTGATGGGTAGTCTTTCAGAGGTCCTCTGTGGAAGGCTCCTGTCTGTTCTGTTTCTTGTCTTCTCCTCCTTCCAAAGTCTGTCCTATTTGCCTTTCTGAATGAGGATTAAGCCTCTTCCCTAGGGTCCTCTTTGTTGTTTAGCTTCTTTAGGACTATAGATTTTAATATGTTTATCCTATATCATATGGCTAATATACACTTATGAGTGAGTACATGCGCTGTGTATCTTTCTGATTCTGGGATACCTCACTCAGGATGATCTTTTCTATTTCCCACCATTTCCCTGCAAATTTCATGATTTCCTTGTTTTTAATAGCTCAGTAGTAGTCCATTGTATAAATGTACCACATTTTCTGTATCCATTCCTTCATTGAGGGACATCTAGGTTGTTTCCAGATTCTGGCTATTATGAAGAGAGCTGCTATGAACATAGTTGAGCAAATGTTCTTATTGAATGGTGGGTCATCTTTTGTCTGAGAAAGCACCAGACTGATTTCCAAAGTGGTTGTACAAGATTACATTCCCACCAGCAATGAAGGAGGGTTCCCCTTTCTCCACATTCTCTCCAGCAAGCATCATCCTTTGAGTTTTTGAGTTTTGAGTTTTGAGTTTTCTCCATAAGGAGAACAACAGAGCCAAAATACCTGGGCCCACAGGGGCCTGAAGAGACTGAGACTCCAACTAAGGACCATGAATGGAGAGGACCAAGACCCCTGTTCAAATGAAGCCAATTGGCTACTCAGTTTACAAGTGGGTTCCCTAGTAAGGTGTACAGGGACTGTCTCTGACATGAACTCAGTGGCCAGCTCTTTGATCACCTCCCCCTGGTGTGGGGGGGGGGGGGCGTGTAGTCTTGCCAGGCCACAGAGGAAGATAATGCAGCCAGCCTTGATGAGACCTGATAAAGTAGGGTCAGATAGAAGGGGAGGAGGTCCTCCCATATCAAGGCACTATGGAAAGGGCATAGGGGGAGAAAAGGGAGGGTGGATGGAAGTGAGATGAGATGAAGGATGGGGCTACAACAGAGATTCAAAGTGAATAAATTATAATAAAAATATATGTTAAATTAGATTAAAAAAGAAACAAAGGGGGAAATGGGTATTGCTGTCATATATTTATTTATTTATTTATTTATCTATTTATTTATTTATTTATTTTTGAGACAGGTTCTTGCTATGTAGCTTAGACTAGCCTCCAGTTCACTGTATAATCTGAGGTGAATTCAAATTCACCAATCCTCCAGCCTTTGGCCTCTCCAACTTCCAACCTCCAGTGCTGGGGTTACAAGCATTACCATCTCCTCTCTGTGCATGAGTATTAATGTTTTAGAGTACTATGCTCTTTACCAGACTATATAAAGCCTAGAAAAGTAGGGTAACCAATACCCTTGCCTCAAAAACTTTATTGAGTTGAGGGAAGAATTGTGCATGAGTCAGAGAGCAACATTTTCACTGTGGAAAAATGATATACTGAATAAGAGACGAGTAGACCCTTCTCTGAGACCATGTACTTTGGATAGGCTTTGAATGACAGATTGGAATTTAAGTGGAAGAAAGCAATTAGGGATGCAGGCTAGGACATCAGCATCAGAGGCATAAAAGGCATGGCACAGCTCTGCCTCTGTTATGGGAAACAGAATGGTTATGTAGAGAGATGGTAGCTATGAATGCATATGTCTGCAGCCTGGTTAAGGGCTTTGAAGCTCAACTCATGTACAAATGTTGGTACCGAGTAGTGATGCTGATTGTTACAAAGTCAGGAAGGCTAGTCCAGCAGGCACTTCTACAGAATGCCTCCATAAAAAAAGTTGATCTGGTACAACTAGACTCACTTAAAGCTTGGGTTATCATCGGATTTTTTTTAAAAGATGGGAAGTATTTAGTCATTGCACTTTTTAAGGAATTTAAGTATAGTAAAAAATAACATAGTATCTGTGTAGAACATCTGTATCATGAGCCAGATACATATAGGAAGTAATACAACAATGAGGCAAGGCTGGGGAGAAATGCTGGAACTCAGTGAAGAGTCCGAAAAGTGAGAGGATGAGAAACATGAAAACAAAGGAGAAACTGTGAAAAGCAGTGAGTCAGAACTTGGCCAGATGAAGTAGATATGTGAACAATTTAAGATGAACTCTCAGCTTCATTCCATGCTATAGACAATACTCTTGTGGATTCAGTAGGTACATTAGCTGCAGAACAAATTGTAGTAAGTCTTTTCCCAGCCCATGTTCAGTGATGCTAACACTCACCTTCTGGGATGAAAACCCTTGTACAAAATAATGCATGCAGTCCTGCTATGTTTGAAAGTCTGGCTGCAGAGACTTCCTGCAGCCAGAATCTGTGGAAACTTCTGTGAGGTACCAGTATACACTACTTTCCTGGTAAGAGTGGCCTAACCTGAGGTTAACACTTTTTTAACTAGCGCCCTTTAACCAATGCTAATTTGAGGGACCAGGGTTGGGTGGGGTATAAGGAACAGCTACATTTTCCTGAGAGCTGTTTCATTTAAATCTCAGTTCAGGAGTGTGTCTCACCTGAAAATGACTTTCTTAAGATTTTAGGATCCAATAACGTGTTTGGTACTAAGACATCTCCTTTGAGTCAGTCACATTTCTCCATTGGTGAAACTGTTTGCCAGGTGAATGTAACATTTCCTCCTGGTGTTCATGAAACTGCCGAAAACACCACTGGTACTCTTTAACGACCCAGCCTTGGCATGATTCTTCATGTTCCTTGAAACTGTAGTATGAATACTGGAGATTAAAAAAAAAAAAAGTTGGCGAGATAATCTATACATTAAGAGCTCCTCGTACCATTATTGTATAGAATTTCTTTTTTTCTTACTAAATTTTCTTTTCCTTACTAAATGTTGATAGCAAAGATTTTCATGCTAGCTAGAAACATCTCCTCCAAAAGACTTAGCATCAACTTTAACCAACACTTTCTTGTCCTATGCTACAGGTTCCTTAAGAGTAAAGACCATGTTTTCTTTGTCATTGTATCCATAGTGTCATCCAATGCTTGACACATAGTAGGTATTCAATAAACAACAGCCAGGTGGAAAAGTAACTCAAGCTGCTCTCCTTTATGACTTCTTATTGGCTATAGACTGAGTGGAAAAGGAAAACTTTAGCTTCCCTTTATCGATTAATATTGGTAAAACGTTTCCGGAACCCTGTTTTAACTTTAAAAGTGATTTATAACGAACAATAGCCACTCGTGCTCGGGTCCTGAGGGAGACAAGGTGTTGCAAAAATTCTCCAGGTGATGCGGAGCTCCCCAGTCGTCGGTGTAACGCCTGTCACTGGAGTATTGGTCAACGCGTGAAGATCTGCTTCTCTGGTGAATGGAACCCCCTAGCTAAAAACCACCTCCTTTCATGGGTTCAGCCTGGCATTTCATCTAAAGACAGCTTTTCATTCTCCCTTTCTTTCAGTGTCTACATACATTCACCAAACTGTTTATTAAGCAGCTAATAGAGAGAATACAGGTGACCTACAGGTCTAGGCTAAAAATTGCTTTTCTACCCAAATGAGAGAAACTTAAATTTATTTCTTCTGTTTTGCTTTGCTTGCAAGTTTTGAGACAGGGTCTGGCACTAGAGTTCGGGATGGCCTAAAACTTCCTATGTAGCCCAAGCTGACCTTCTCCTGGCTTAGCTCATCCCACCCGACTCCAGTGTTGGGACTGTAGACATAAGCCGCCACACCCAGTGGGAAACTTAATTTTTTAAAATTTGCTTGTGCAGCTGGATTGTGATGTAAGATGTAATTTCCACTAGCCTTTCTAAAATGCTGATGGCATTAGACTGCCTGCTCCTCAGTGTGTCCAAGAACATAGCTGGAAACCATGAATAGGTCATAGCCTAGCTAGCTTCAAAATCCCACCATCAAAGCAGTTTTTCAAAGTTTAATTATTTGAGTCAAAACGTACTGCTCAGTGATTAAGATGGCGCTTATTCAGCTGAAGTGCAGACCCTGGCAGCCATATCCAGCAACTCCCACACCTGTAACTCTAGTTATTGGGAATAAATCCTATGTGTCTTCTGGCCTTCCCAAGGATTTGCACCCACATGTTAAAATGAACACACACACACACACATACACACACACATACATGACACAAATAAATAAGAATGAACTAGGTTTAAAAAATAACCTTACTGTTCAATTTAATTTTTTTTCTTTTAGTTTTTCGAGACATGGTTTCTATGTGTAGCCTTGGCTGTCCTGGAACTCACTCTGTATTCCAGGCTCCCCTCAAATTCCCAGAGATCTGCCTGCCTCTGCCTCCTGAGTGCTGACATTAAAGGTGTATGCCACCGTCTCCTGGCTTGAGTTTTTAATTTATTGGAAGATTTTCCCAGAAGTTACATAGGCATCAGTTAAATGGTCAAAATGCTATTTTTGCACTCTGCCTAGGCTCTAGAGGCACTCAGAGGCTGGTGCTCTCTGATTGTGTTACTGGATCCTAAGAGACTTACCTAATTTTCGCTGTTGGATGCTGAAGATCAAGCCAAGCTCCTCATGCATGCTACCATCCTAGGCATGTGCTCCATCATTGTAATGTCCCAAGTTCTACCTGAACTTTAAATATTGCTATCTGATACATTAACACATCTCCAGAAAGTTTAGTTTTAAAAACAAAAGCACACACTGTCCAATGTCGCATTTTAATTATAAAAGAATTAGAAATTGCCTACCCTTCCTTACCATCGTTTTCTTAGTAGTGATGTTTCTAGATTTTCAATGTTTAGATAAGAAATGTTAAATGGGAAAACATGATACCATTTCAAATAACTCACAGTGACCATGGTTATTTCGATCAATAGCTGCCTCTGACAAAAGATGTCCTTGTTTTGTTTTTTAAGTTGACACTTCAAAATGTCATTTCACTGATAAAATTAGGCATTAAGGGGACTTCTTTTTAAAGATAAGATGGATCACAGAATAAAGGGTGTAATATATAATAGCCTTTGACTTTCATAAAAGCCACATTTAGGCACAGTTTATTTGAAGTCTAAGGGTCACTGGCATCATTGCCCGTCTAGAAGGGATAACCTTGAATCTGACATTTGAGATTATTAGACCTTAACCTTTTTGAGTAAAAAGCTTTGTTTCCAGAAGATTAGTCAAGTATTTAAATAAAAGAAACTGGCAGCATTGAATCACTCAAAGTGGCAAGTCCATGCAGCTATCATACTACAAAGCTATCTGACTCTTTGATGACTTTTTGCATGAACTCAGATTTGTCACTACCCCAACCTCGATGCCGTCACTCAGCCTCAAAGTCTCCCCAGTACTGTCTAGACAAAAAAGAGTGCAGTAAGCTAGCCATAATCCGGCTTGACCTGACTCTCAACCTTTCTTCTGGCATCATGAGCATCAGTCCTATATCCTTGCTCAGCTGATATAAATACTCTTTATTTCTTGCTAAAAGTTCTTCTTTCCCAAATAGATTTTCTGGCCTGTGCAAATTGCACCAGCTTTTAAAAAAGAGAAGAGAAAGAAAGGAAGGAAGGAAGGAAGGAAGGAAGGAAGGAAGGAAGGAAGGAAGGAAGGAAGGGGTTTAATCTTTTTCATTGACCACATTGCTCCAAAGCATCAGAAACAAGGATGCTTAATTCCTGCAAGTCAGCTTTCCCCATCAATTTTATTTTCCTGGTAGACCTAATTTTCGGCCTGTTTCTACAAAAGGTTGCTTAGGGAAGACATTATTAGCTAACAAAGAGACTGTAAACATTCACCAAATTTCAGATTGCCCTCAAAGTCTATATCGAGTTTGGAAGAGTTCTATCCTAACCTTTGAGGATGCCTTAACTCCCTTGTCTACAACTTTGAGCCTTTTTAATAAAGATTGGATTAGGGACTTAATAGTGGCTTTCAAAAAAGACTTCTCTTTGAATAGGGCTATAGAGTTCAGCTAAGGAAACAAATCATGGAACTGCATTCTTTGATACTAAAAGTACGTACAAAATATGAGTCAAATCAGTTGCTACCATGGAGAGACTTTACCTAATGCTTGCAAAACCAACTCATTACTTTAAATTGATGAGCTTAATAGGGACCATGAAGAAAGGCTACAAATGGAACCCCAGTCTAATCCATGATTCCACCTCACCCCCATGTTTCTGGCAAATGTGGAGATGTCATTTGCTTAACAGGTACAGAATCTTGCAACAGGTCATTGGAAACTCAAAGAGCAGAGGAGAGTGCTCTGAAAGAGCATGCAAACTAATGAACATTTGTTTAAAACACTGCAGTTTTTACTAACCAAGGAAACGTTTATTAAAAGTGACTCACTGAAGTTGGTGTTCCTGTGTGCTTTAACCAGAAGCCTTTTTAGTTCACCGTAAGTAGAGATATCTAGATCATCAATGGCCAACAGTCCTCAGCTGAAGCCCACCAAAGTACCTTCAATAAAGAACCATTCTTATCAATTCATCTTGTGCTGGAACAATATACTAAGTAGGACCCCGACCCTCCTACCCCAGCCCCGAGGGTTAGTCCCTAGTATCCTAAGAAGGTAACAAACCAGGTCAGAATAGTGACTGTTCAACAGCCCAGAGAAAAAAATTACCCCGTCCTTTCTGCTTCTTGTAGACAGGCACTCAGGGCTAAGTCGTGTGTGTGTGTGTGTGTGTGTGTGTTCATTTGTGCTGCCCAAGCTGTCCTGGAATTCATTATATAGACAAGGCTGGTGTCACAGTGATCCTCACAGTGTGTCCCCGTGCTAGGATTAAAGGGTGTGCCATCAAGCCCTGTTTGTGTCAGGTTTTTGACTATTCTCTTGCCTTAAAGACAGGCTTTCACATTTAAAAGATTTGAATGCTAGAAAAGTTTATAGACAACAGCTTAATATAAAAGGAAAAATATGCAACACAGTTTCTAGTTAATTCTTAGTAACTAGAAAATGTTACACATTTTGTAGGGTTTTGTTTCCCCTCCCCTGTTAGGGCTAAGACTTTGAGACCCTGCAGTTGATCATGACTTTGATTAGTACATTTTCAAACAGCACAAGCATAAGTGTAGAAAATGACAGATTTAATATACACGTTTAATTTTCAATTGTGTTAAGCACTTAGGGAATTCCGTCTCCTGATGCTGGAGGATCTAGCAGGCAGCAGTATAAGGTTTATGAGAAACCGCGTGTTTTGTGGGTATTTCTTTATATCAGCAAAGCTAAGACACCAATCATGCCAGGTGGGGTGGCACACACCTTTAAGCCCTGCACTTGGGAGGCAGGTAGGTAAGTCTCTGGCAAGTTACAGGCTAGCCTTGTCTACACTAGACACATCAATCTGTAGGATGCTATCTAGATGACCAGGGAGGAAAAGAAATCACATTGTGCTTATATTCCACCTTGTATTTCATCTCATACTCAATCTGCAGCAGTTTATTATTTTGTTTCGCTTTTTTTGTTTTTAAATAGCCATAAGCACAATTTGAAGACACTTAGGTTAACTATTTCAGGACATTTTTGGATCATATATTCTAAATTTTCTAGTATCTTTAATGATATTTGGTTAATATCTTTTCAAGGAATCTTCCTTTAAAAGCAACAAACAAACAAACCCACAGCAAATAAATTAATATTTTGATATTTCAGCTGCTGAACTGTTGTCTAGTGATATAACTAGGATATCACGTGTGTGTGTGCATGTGTGTGTGTGTGTGTGTGTGTATTCTATTGTTGATTTGGTTATTTTGTTTGTCTTATTTTGTTTAAAGGAGTCTCACTGTGAACCTGGCTGGCCTGGAGCTCAGAGATTTGCCTGTCTCTGTCTTCCAAGTGCTGGGATTAAAGAAAGGCGTATGCCCCAATACCCAGCAGATAAATTGTTTTTGTACAACTGATTGAAAAAAAAATTCTCTTCTCTCTTTAGCCCTGGAATAATTATACTGTTAGAAGACATATAATATATATACATACTTAAGTCTATTTTTGAACTCTGGAAGAAACTTTTCAAAACCTGTACAGAATAAGGTAATTCTTAAGGTTCTTAGAAAGTTAGAATCAGAAAGGAAAGCCAGTGAGCTCTGTCTTCATTTCGTGGGAAGTCTTAGTTCTCTGAAACACCTCCATCCATTTTTCTCTTTCTTGTTGAGATTATGCAACCAATTTGTTTAAGATGACATAGAAACTGAATCCCTGAAGTCTATTTAGATAATGCATGTTGTTTTAATGATTAGGACATCACAGGTATGGCTCTGTCCTGAAACCAGTCCTGCCTAAGGTCCCTTGAATTATCTTTCCACACTTGGCAATTGTGTTTATATATCTTGTAGTTTATCTTGTACTCAATCTGCAGCAATCTTTTTGTTTTGTTTTAAATAACTATAAGTGCAGTTTGAAGGCAATTAGATTAGCGATTTCAGGACATTTTTTGGATCATACACTTCAAAATTTTGAGACAGGGGTAAGCTTAGTATATTACTTCAAGAAGCAAGTTTCTATACCAGAACTTTATATTACCAGGCATTTCTTATCTAGTGACCTGCCTAATTTGGCCAGGAGTCATGCTGTATCAAATGAGCCTACACATTCTTATTTTTTCAAGAAGAGTTCTCCTGGCTTTTTACATACTACTGCAGAAGCTTTCTAACCTTCAGTATGCTAAGACTCTAGTATTAATATAATAATATAAAATAATAGGTTCTCAGGTCCCTGCTCCCTCTATAAACCTAACACTCAGAAAACAAAGTCTCTTGTTAATTTTGCTTTGCTTTGTTTTGTTGATATGAAATCTCTTTGCTGCCCAAGCTGATCTCCATCTTTTGGGCTCAAATAATCCCCTTGCCTTGGCCCCAGAGAAGCTGGAACTAAAGGTATACACCAACATGCCCAGCTCCTAGATTTTTTTTAATGACCTCTTTTGTGTTTCATCTTATTTAAAAGCAACAAAACCTGCTCAAAACATTATCTGAATCATTAGGAACCTTCATTAAAGTAATATTTAATATTCTGAGCACAGGAGATGTCAGGAAACAGCAGATTAATATTTAAAAAAAAATATTAGCCATTGAAGTTAGCATTATTAGCCATTAAAGTTAGCACAATCACCACTACTCTTGGAAATGAAGCTTGATGCCTTGTTGGCAAGGCATTACCCAGCTAGAATAGATTATATCAAACAAGGAAATGCGGGCCAGTAAGTTTCTCATGGTAGGTTATTGCCAGCCGTAAGGGTAGACTGAGCACCAAAACAAAGGGCGCATTCTACCAGAAAGGCCACCTAGAATTGAGAGACAGCTTGTCAGAATGACAGCACTTAACAGTCATGGCCTGAATCTATGGAAGCTTACTGCTGCCTTCTTCCAGAAGGCTGGTCTAGACATAGAAATGTAGCAGGCACATGAGTTAGTTCCACGGATTATAAACGATTTTTGCACACATCCCAGTCTGAGGGTTCTGCACTGATGTGACAAGGCAGCTGGATCCTTCTTCCTTCAAACTCTTAAAAACCCAGCATGTGTCTGAAACCTGAGTTGCAGAAAGGTGGAGCCACACTGAAGCATTGGCTTTCTGGATTATGTGAATGTGGGACTCTGCCTGGGAAGGGAAATCTCGTTGGGATTTATAGCATTCAGCCAGAAAGAAACCAAATATCACGGAGTATCTTTCTGCACTAGTTTGTGGAAGAGGAAAAGCTTATAATTTACTTTCCTCTTTTAAAGCACCCTAGTGTGGTTATAAGATCATAATGTAATTCTGCTGTTGTGTGTGGCTCAGCATTTATAACCTAAAATTGCAAACACAGACCTTCTAAGCATCATGCTTTCTTTAATTCATACCATCGTACAGAGTTCCAAGGTGACTAATGGTACTTGAATAAAGAGTGAAATGTGTTTGCTAGGATTGTGTACACATTCATCCTAGGAGAACTTCCAGAGAGTTGAGTATTGTGTCGTTAGGTCTACACAGAAGGACAGCACCTCCTTTGGAGCTATTTTCAAGTGCGAACAGACAGTTAAGTCCAGGATAGCCTTGAAAACAAACTGCTAAGTTCTTTAATATGATTTTATTTAAAAACTAGCTGAGGGCTAGGAAGATGAGCTTTGGTAGATGCTTCTCACCCAGCTTAGAAAGGTAGTGAGAGGATCATTAAAAAAAAAAACAAAAAACAAAAACAAAAACGAATACTCTTATTTATTCCCAGAAATCCAATGGTTGTGTGGGTGAGTCTTTTTCCTCATTTGACTCTTCAGTTTTGTTTTTGTTTTTAATTTTTGAGATTGTAATTTAATTTCTCTTCATTCCTCCTATATACTCTGTTCACTCTCCTTCAAATTTATGGTCTCTCTTTTCACCAATGCTTATTGCATCCATACACGTATTTGTAAATACATGTATATTCCTAAATATAACCTGTTGAATCCACATAGTGCTATTTAATATGTATGTTTTCAGGGCTGACCATTTGGCACAGGAGAACAAATGGTGTGCTCTTAGCTGTGGAAGACCACTTCTCCAACTCCCAGCTTTACTTGCTTGCCCGTAGTTCTGCGTGTAGAATTGAGGCCTCCTGGGCACCCCTTACTCCAACCCCCTGCAGTTTGGCATGCTTATTGGTATACTCCTTGTGCAGCTCAAGTTTGGACTGTCATGTTGGTGAGACTTTACGGGTATAGCTTCTGACGTTACTAGAAGGCACACTCTTCCTGATTTTTCACTCCTTAACAATCTTTCTGCCCCCTCCCAGCGTCTCCTGAGCTTTACATGTGGGGTGTTTTGTAGATACATCTGATGGAACTGGGCTCCACAACTCTGCATTTTGATTGGTTGTGGTTTTCTATAGTAGTCTTTGTTGCAAAGAGAAGTCTTGCAAAGCTCAAGCACAATATCCTTGTTACAGTTAGATGCCAAATGCCACGTGTGTTATGTGTTCACTGTGGTTTTGTATCTGATCCATGAGACTTCTATTCAAACGACTGCCCAAATACCCTGTGATAGATTCCAGATATGTGTATGTCAGCAGTTATATTTTTTAAAGTAGAAAAATATTAAAATTCTTCATGTAAGTTGTTCATTCTTTAGAAAATTTTCTGCCAGGATTTAGGATGAGGAAGACACAGAAAGAAAGAGAGTATCACTCACTGTCTGATAATACAAGATGGAGTTTTTCTGTTCAAGTTGTTGCTGCTGTTCGCGTTGTAGTTTTACCTGGTAAAATAGAGTTTTGCTATGTAGCCCAGGCTGGCTTCACACACACACACACACACACACACACACACACACACAAACACACAAAACAACTCTCAGCATGCATCACAAAACTGTTCTGTGACAATATTTTTAAAGTTGAATTATTTAACTCCTGTATCCTAATTTTTCGGGGCTTATGTATGTGTGTGTGTGTGTGTGTGTGTGTGTGTGTGTGTTGTTTTGTTTGTTTTCTTTTTCTTTTCTTCTGTTTTGTTTTTGACATAGGGTTTCTCTGTGTAACCTGTCTGTCTTGGAACCCACTTTGTAGACCAGGTTAGCCTCAACCCTTTGTAGATCCACCTGCCTCCATCTCCCAAGTGCTGGGACTTATGGTCTGCGCCACCATGTCCAACACATGATTTCACTTTTTTAAATCTGGTTAGTGCTCACTTCTACCAAAGTCACAATAGCACGGAGTTTTGAATCCCACCGCAGCTACCAACTGCAAGTTCCTTGGCTAAGTTTTTATTCCCTGAAGAAACTTTTCAAGTGACAGAGATAGATATGCTATTTTGCTGGTCTTGCAACAACTTCACGGCAGGTGGAACAAGGACTCAGGGACATTCTGAGACATTCCCATTGGCTTTCCAGTCAAAAAGCATTCCCAATGTGCTTCTTGCTGATTAACGACTATATCAGAGGCCCAAAGGACTAAGGTCTCTTGTCACTGGACTTAGAGAGAAGCCTGGCATTTAAGCCAGCTCTTCACTGTTCATCATCTACCCCAAAGGAACTCTTCCTTCCCTATCCACCACCTGAGTCAGACTACTTTAATTCATTGGCCTCTTCCCAGAAGTGCTTTGGCTCAAGGTACAAACTTGCTCTTCAAGTTCCCACGCACCTTTGAGCTGCAAAGTTCAAAATATGCAAGGAAGAGCAGACTGTGTCAAGCCTCTGCCTCCCCAGAAAGCCGTGTTCTCCTTTCTCCCAGAATCATAAAATTCTTTCCTATGAGCCTTACCTCAGAATTTGAAGGAGTCACTCAAGGCTTGTCCCATGAGTGAGTCTGCATATATCTAAATGGAAGACAAGAAGTACTAAGGAATGATGTAGCTTAAGATCCATCTCAGTACAATGCCCTTGAGCTCCAAGTTACAGTGGGAACCTTGCTGACCTCTCCTCCCGCATAGCTCTTGATATAGAGTGCAAAGGGGGACAAAAGCATGCGTGAAACAGACACTGCATTGTTAAGGAAATCTGTGTCAAATAACCCCAATGCAGAGCTCTGTACTGCTGACTCTGTACAGCTCTGTACACTGGATAGAGCCCCACTACGCTCTCACTTGAAGCAAGGCGCGCTGCCCACAGCCTGGGTGTAGGGAAACCATGATAGAACTAAGCCCAAACAATCAGTGCTAACAACGTGAAACAAAGGCAAAGATGATTTTTGAAGCACTTTGATTCCCATAAGGCAAAATTTCAATGCCACTTCCTTCTCCTTGTAGAATTGAATTACAGGACAGGGCTGGATTCCGGTTTTCCTGTTTCACCTAAGCTACAGGAGGTCATACTTGGGAGTGGCAGCACATCGCTTCTCCCACAATGATTGGTCAGGATTCTGAAGCTAACATGCATGTAAGCATGTTGGGCTTTCTGGGTTTGTTTTGTTTTGTTTTCATTTTGTGTTTTAGAGACAAGGTCTCACTATATATAGCTCAGGTTGGCTTCAACCTCAAAGTGATCCAGCTCATTTGGCCAAGTGCCAAACTACAGGCGGGGCCACCTCATCTGACCACGGCTGTACTAACATCCACCTTAAGCCTCATGTCCATACTGAAAACATTCCCATTCCGCATGAGCTGAAAACCAGAGGATAATCCCCCACTATCCTCTTTCTCAGAATCTCAGTACGTGAAGCAGATCTCCTTGCTTGGTTTTATTCAGATAGGCATATTAACTGTATCCAGGTTTCCCAAGGGACTGGAGCAGTCTGTGGTTAGCAAAACTGCTTGTTCTGGTTTTTCCATGCTAATGCAGATAAAAGGTTGAGTGTACAGACAACCATCAGTGTACTGAAACAACTGAGTAAAAATACAGCTGAAAACTAACCATCAACGTGAGACTTTGGTCTAAGCTGTGAATACATTTCAGATGATCCTTGATCCTTGTGTGTTGGGTGTCATGGCTAATCTACAGAATTGGGCCTTAATAAGGGCACACGAAGCTCCTTTAAAAGTTAACCCCCACAAACACCAGTTATGCTGATCACTTCCTCTGGCTCCGAAGGGAGATTTTGCTAATACAAAATTGTTTTTAAAATAAAAGAGTTGGGGGCTGGGCACAAAATCAGGAAAGGTCAAAATTAGTCAAAAATATTAAAAGTTACAAATTTCAAAACTTGAGCTTATCATGCTGAGAGAGAAAGAGAGAGTGAGAAGAAGAAGAAGGAGAAGGAGAAGGAGAAAAAGAAGAAGAAGAAGAAGAAGAAGAAGAAGAAGAAGAAGAAGAAGAAGAAGAAGAAGAAGAAGAAGAAGAAGAAGAAGGAGAAGAAGAAAGGCCAATGTATTACACAGTAGAGAATGTACTGAACTAAGAACTAAATTTAAAGTCTTTGATCGGTGAGCTGTGTCTCCGACGTAGCCAAAACAGCTAGATCCAAAGGCCAGTTTGACCAAATATGAATTCTGCTACTTGGGCTGGAGGTGGGAGAGAATTCAGTGACATGTAGAATGAGATGGTACAAAACCCTTAAACTCTTTTTCTGTTTTGGTTCAGAGAAGATTGTAAAACACTCAGCTAAATTGTTTTTCTTGGGTTTTGTTTGTTTGATTTTCTTGCTGTGCTTACTAACCCAATTGTTTTGTTTTGTTTTGATTGGGTTGGGATGGGTTTGGTTGTGGTACAGGGGATGGACCCTGAGGACTTTCATGTTAGCAGCACCCTCTGGCTCAGATATATTACACCCCTGGTCCCAGAGGATTTTCTTGGTAGAGCTTCCATGTAATGAGCTTTACACAATCTGCTTTAAAAAAAAAAAAAGTTTAGAAACAGACACATATACTCCCTAAGAATAGTCCAATAGTGTCTCATTCTGGAAACTAGATTTTTCCTTGTACTAGCCGTATGCCAGCGGCTTTTAATTGTTACATCGTCTTTGCTAGGTGGAAGTAACTCAGAATAATTCCTGGCCCTGTGTCCCATGAGAACATACATTTGTAGGCTCTTCACCCAGAGTGAGGCAGGAGATGGTCGCCTGGCACTTTGGCACACCTTTCACCTTTTCACCTGTGTCACTAACTAGAGAGTGTCCCTCCATGTTTCAGGTTGCTAACCGCTGGAGCACCTGCTATGGAAAAGCTGTGTTTGCTACCATGCCATAGTGAACAACACAGCCCACTGGACACTGGGTGGCAGCTTAACCATCACTGCATTTGTTAAACACTGGCTTGTTGTCTTGATTTCATTTACTAGTTTTTATAGACTCCTCTATACTTCTGGCTGGTCTGGCATTCACTATAGAGCCCAGGATGATCTTAAACTCACAGCAATCCTCCTGCTTCAGTTAAAAAAAAAAAAAGATCCCCACATAGATGAGCCTTTCAGTGTCAAACTCTGAACTGATATTCTTTCTCTCCTCTGCCCAAAGTTGATTGTCTGGGTCACTCTTATCTTTAGTTTGACTTGCTTCTAAGTATAGAAAGCAGTTTCTTAGTTCAGGGCTTTATATTTTGACTTGGTCTTGCATCAACTCCCAAGGCGCATGCTCACTATAAATGCATAACCTGCACAGAAATGCCTAACTTGTATATTACACAGGTGTGAGGACTCTACAGCAGTCAATATTTACAAGAACATCTTCCCAGGACTCTTTTGAGTTAATTATACATTAGCATAGTATAATTACCCAAGTCAAGAAGATGCAACAGTCTTTTGGTAACCCTATTTTTTTATCAGTGTGGTGTAGTGTGTGTGTGTGTGTGTGTGTGCGTGCGTGTGTGTGTGTGTGTGTAGGTGTGGTTTGCTAGTTGCATGTGTGCCAAATAGCGTGTGTCAGTCACAGACCATCTCCATGGAGTCATTTTTGTCCTTCCACTTTTACATGGGTTCCAGGAATTGGATTTAGGTCACCAGGTTTTCTGAATAACCGCCTTTCCCTGAGCCATCTTTGTGATCCACGAAAGCTCGCTTGTCTGCTCCGTTTGCATTTGCAGAATAGACTGTCCTGTTAGATCATAAGGACGGAAGTAGTTAGGGAAGGAGATCACTCAACAAGTGTGAGACATGAGTGGTGCATCTCGGTGTGTTTCCTCAGAGGCTACTTCAAAGACAGTGGAGAAGGTATTTGCTGCCTGTTGGTCCTGAGGTCTGTCTTACAGGGTAGCATTTCACATGTCCTGCTACACATCCCAGCTGGAAGAGGTACCTGTGATCATGGACAAGGAAATGCATTCCCTGTGCAGCACAGAGTCCTGGAGGCAAAAATGTTCATTCTGCTCTCTTCTTAAGTCTCCTTAATTCCCTTCACCATGTCCACTTCGTGGCCCTCTCTGTGAAGATTGTAACTGATATGTTAAAAGCCCTTGGGATTTCAAATTTTGAAAATAGAGGTTAAAGGTTGGTGGGATTTGAGAACAGCAGATGACAAATCGTTACAAGGAGGGAACCAAATTCACTTTTGAACCCAACAGCTTATCATGGTTATGTTTTGTGTTGAAGAGTGCATTTATTGTTCCCAAAATAGAGTCACTTTTTATACAGTTTTCAGGGTAAAGGTTTAATATCTTGGTTTATAGACATTCCCCTGTGTCCACAGAGGCTTGATTCCAGGATCCCTCCTCTCCCGCACAATCGCAAACACCTCTGATGTTCAAAACCATGTACATAGGTACATGGTTTATTTGAAATTATCTAGTATATGTCTCTAGTTTATATCAAATCATCTCTAGACTTTTATAATACCTAATATAATGTAACTGCTAGGAAAATAGTTTTTATACAGTTTTATTTAGGAAATAAAATTTTAAATATCTGTACATTTTCAGTACAGATAAGGATTTTTGGTTTTAAGATTTTTTATTATTATCATTTATTACAATTTATTCAATTTGTATCCTGGCTATGGCCCCCTCCCTTGTCTCTTCTCAATCTCACTTTCCCTCCTTCTTTTTTCCCTATGCCCCTCTCCTCTTCCACTAATAAGGGAAGTCCTTCTCCCCTTCTATCTGACCCTAGCCTATTAGGTCTCATCAGAATTGGTTGCATTGTCTTCCTCTGTGGCCTGGAAAGGCTGCACCTCCCCCCGCCAAGGGGGTGGTGATCAGAGAACCTGACCCTGAATTCATGCCAGAGAAAGTCCCACTCCCCTTACTAGGGACCCCACTTAGAGACTGAGTCTATGAGCTACATCTGAGCTGGGGTTTTAAGTCCTCACCATGCATTTTCCTTGGTTGGGGTATCATTCTCTTCAGGACCCCCAGGGCTTGGTATTTTTGGCTCTGTTAGTCTCCATTTGGAGCTCCTGTCCCCTTCAGGTCTTTCTATCTCCCCCTTCTTTCATAAAATTCCGTGCATTCTGCCCTTTTATGTATTTTTGATCAGCATATTTTGAACTAATAGATATAGAACATTTGAATATGGAATGTTGAATATATTAGGTATTTATACCATATTACCCTGAACTTTGAAATAAGATTCTTTACTATGTGTGGGATGGGGCTATTGTCAAGTCCTTCACTCAAAGTTATTTTAGCATTGTGACTTTAAAAAAAAAAAAAAAGTCCTGCCTGTTCTGTATAATTAGAGTAAGAAGGTCGGGTAGAGGCGCAGATCAGAAGACCTGTAAAACTGTCATACTGTCGCGTTAAAACCTAGTAATAATTAAGGAGTACCATTGAGGCACCAGTAAAAGTCCTGCTGACTGGAAGGAAGGGCAGTCAACTCTAAGAAGGTGCCAGCTGGATGTTTTTGCCCTTATAAAGCCTAGGCTAACTATTGCCACTATGCTGGCTTTTCCAGGTTGCAAAATTCTGTGAGTCACTTTAAGGACAAAACAAACTATAGCTGACTTGTATTAGTGCAAGCGACATAGTCATTCAAAGATGACTCATGCATCCTTCCGTTGTACACCTCTTAGAGCTTCTCAGAAACCAAGAATGATGTTGCAAGCTCCAAAATCATCTGACTGCAGTGTATGCAAGGAGGCCATTTCCACGTTCCTTCAGAGAGATTTGTTTGAAGTCCAAAATCCAACTTAGATGTCTTCACTCAAGTGGAAGCTAATCTTATTGGCTCAGCAAAGTTTCATTCCTACTGTTTTCTGTTTTACATGATTCCTTAAGGACCCCAGGGTATAGGCTAACTTCAGATTCTTCAAATTTTTTCCAAATATATGATCTTACTTTTCTTTTAAATCTTTTAATGAAGAAAACATCCTGTTCTAGAAAACTAGACAAAATAACTCTGTACATGACCCTGGTATATATCTTTGAGATTTCATCTGTAATCCTTGTCTTTTACTGACCATTATGTGGCTCCTAGGTAATTTCTTCCTTCCTTGATCACAAGAGCCATAGAATCACGGTGTAAATGAAAGACTATATATGTAATTCAATATACACATCCATTTTTTTTTCAGAAATTTATAATAAAGTATTTCTTCCCTATTTTTCCCTTTGGTTACTGTAACTATCTCTAAATGATATACAATCAAAGTAAGCCCAATACCTTTAGAACAATAGCAGTGTCATCAAATTCTGCCTTATTTAAACTTGGTGGCATAAGCCTGTAACTCAATACTTGGAACGCTGAGGTAGGAAGGTGACCATTTCAAAGCCCACAGTGTGCTTAAAGCCAGCTGAAGCAACTTAGTGAGACTTTGACTCAAATACTATAGTAAAAAGACAAGAAAGCAGGCATGAAATATGAGCGCAGCACTTTCCTGGCATGTGCGGGTTCAATCCTCCACGTCTCCTCCCCACAAAATGGTTGTCTGAAGAGAAAAAAAAAGTTGTTTATAAAAACACATGGCCAGGTATTTCTAGTCACCTCAGCCCTTTCTAATCTGACTCAGGAAGCCGACACTTGATGTGGTTAGTGGTCCTGAGTTATACCCTGGCCTGTCTTGTATGTTATGACTAAACCCACATGCCATGTCACCACCCTTTCCTCTGGATGTGCACCAGAGTGCTTTAAGACACTTCTCAGATTCCTTTAAAATATTGCATTTTTGGTGTCAAAATTGCTAAATTGATAACCTTAGTCTTTTAAAAAAATATGTAGGTTAGCTAGCTAAGTCTTTTCCTGTCAGATACAATATTCTGTTGGATGTGATAGTAAGCTTCTGGAATGGACAATAAGTTCTAATGTCCATGATACTTTCTCAGTCATAAAATCCACCTAGTTTGGATCTTGTACCTCTGCTGTCCACATGAGCATGATTGAACTCAGTGTCACACTGGCCTGAGCAAAGGAGATTTGAAGAGGCACCCACAGGTGTGCTAGGTGCCTCCCCAAAGCAGAATAAAATGCATTCTATTCTGGGGAACATTCTTAAGACCCATGTACTTGGACTAGGAATTAAAAGCATATTAAAGACAGATATACACATTACAATACAGATATACAGTCCCCAAACTCCAAATAATACAGTTTTTTTGTTTTGTTTTGTTTTAAGTGTATAAGTGTGGGTATTTAAACTCTTTGTCACATTTAAGATATCCTGAAATCATAGTTCTTCAGCCATAAAATCAAGAAAAATTAGTGTGTCCATAGTATTAGTTGGAGTCCAAACCACATCAGTGATGTTAAGAGAACTTAATGATAAGTATAAGCTAGTTATAAAGTTGTTTTCTGGATAATTGAGATGATAAAGGCAGGACACACCAAATCTCATCGAATAAGCAAACTGCAGAAAACTGATGTACCCTAGGGATGACTAGAACACAAGCAGACATGATCTTATGAGTTTGGGGGCACTCAGACTTCTGAGAAGGGAGGATGCTGATCTCGTGCTGAAGCTTGTGCTCTGAGTACTTGAGACCCCGAAGCTGAAGAGGACAGTGATGGCTGACGCTGGTGCATCCGATAGGAACATGATGAAGCTACATGTGCAAGTCCAAGAGGGGAGAGATACTAGCTTTGGTTCTTTTCTCAGCTTGGCAATCTCCTGCTGGCATCTCCAATTGGCTGAGCTCATGTGCAACCAGTTGGCAAAGCAGAAGTGTTTGCAGAGACGTGGGCCACACGCTGCAAAATTGGATGGAAGAGGGAGGTTTTCAAGCTGACACACTTTAATAACTGGTACAGGCTACCCCTTTATCCAGTCACCATCCACACGGATGTTTGTTTCTACATGTGTTTTAACTGCAGTAGAAAAGGTGTTACCATCCTGCAAGATGAATCTACTCTTCATACAAGAAGAGGTTCCCACCTCACCACACCATGGAAAGCTCTGAAGTCCAAATAGGCACAACATCTATTCCTGGAAGATAGTTTGTGCCTTTGAGCTACACTAACTCCCCTCTAGAATTTAGTCACAGCACCGCATAGAAAAAATTTCTCATTACATTTCTGAAACAAACAAACAAACAAAAAAAAATCACATATACTATAGGGAAAGTACAGAGTTGTGAGAAGTTAGAAATTGGTAATACACACAAATTCACACACATGATAAACAAGGAAGAAAATTTACACTGCTTCAATAGCCCAGGCTACTATCCGTATGAATGACTCCCACATGCCAAACAAATCTTCTCCTTTCGAGAAGACAGGTCCTGAGGATGCAAGCATGAAGTAGATCTGTGTGAGCCCATGTGATGAGCAGGCGCATTTAGAAGGGAAAGGAGAAGCTGGGGTGTGGTGGCGCACGCTTGTAATCCCAGCACTCAAGGAGGCAGAGGCAGGTGGATCTCTGAGTTTGAGGCCAGTGTGGCCTACAAAGTGATTCCAGGTCAGCCAAGGCTACACAGAGAAGAAGGAGGTCTCAGAAAAAGAAGGAGGAGGAAGAAGAAGAAGAACAAGAACAAGAAGAGAGGAGAGAGCTTCAGAGAAGAACTTGTCTTACCTACTATCTAAGGGGAAAAGCAGAACAATGGAAGAGAACAGAATGTAGGACCAGAGGCGCCTCAGCAAATGGGAAGATGTAAGGAGGGAAAACCAAAGGCTTTTCACAAAGAAACAGTGAACTTGGGGCTTGCGTCCAGGTGTGAAAAGAGCAGCAGGTGAAGATAATCAGGAGTAAAACATTCAAGAGCATTACATAGGAAATATGAAAATAGCAAGTCTTTGCCTAAATTCAGGGGTGGGGGAGCATCCACAGATTAATTTAGAGAAAATTTATCATTAAAAAGAAACCCTGTGGCAATCTAATTCGGTGAACACAAGCTGGGATGCAGAGCCTCAAGAAAGGCATTAGATTCGTATTGAGTACGGTAGGACTGCTCAAGTGGCTCGAAAGAAAAGTAATTGGATAATTGGATGTGCAGGAGACCATCAGCAAAGTGACTGGGAGAGGAGAGTTGATATCAACAGTCCTTTGAGGAAAATGGGAAAAGACACATAGTAGCAATCTTTTAGTTTTACAAGTTTTTTCTTCAACAAATCCCCAAAAAATAATCATATGATGACCAAGTTTCCCCAAAGTATTTTCTTTATTTTCGGATGATGTCTGAGCAGGTTTGGGGACTTGTTGGAAAGAATGGGAACATGGAGAATGAACATCAGTGGGTCTCCTTACACGCCCTATACTGTTACTACCGGCAAGCATCTGCTTGCTTTGTCATAAATCCTAGTGTGGCCTTCCTTGGCTAAGAGAAGCATTTATTATGTCACCAAGAAGCACAGAAGCCAATGAAGTCACACAAAATATAGGTGGCATATGCACTACTCAGGCATGCTATATCAAACCACTACAAATGGCCAAGTGGCTTAATGCAAGAGAAAATTATTACCACGGTCCTTCTGAAGGTAGGAAGTCCAAAATCAGGACGTGACATATTTGGTGTCTTGTGGAAGCTGTGAAGTAGAACCCACGCTATGTCCATGCTTCAGGTCGATATTAGTTGTCCCGTGGCTTTCCTTGACTGACTGACACATCACATCAAGCCTTCTTTTGGATCCATATTCATATCTGCATGTGAGTTTCTGTCCCTCAAACATCTCGCTACCTTTTAAAAATAAAAGCATGTGTCATTGGATTCAGATCCCTTCTTAAATCCATCACAATGCCATTTCATTGCAAAGACTACATCCTAGACATACACTTAGGGGCCATTACAGAATGTGACTCCTAAGATAGGATTTGTCAATGGAACGTCAAGAAAATCTGACACTGAACCATACTGTGTGGGATAGAATTGAGTTCTGTCATTTGGCAGGTAGTGAAAACTCTGTGCCTTGGTTTTCCTTGGGAAGATGAATTAGTGCTATCATACAGGGCTCTTGAGGATTTTTAAGAGTTAAACAAGAAAGAAAATCAAGGCTTATTTTTTATCTCTCATGTCTACAAAACAGCATGCATTCCCATGTGGTAGGTTTGGTCCCCAGTGTTGCCACACACGGGGCACACAGTACAGAATGAAGAAGGCTTCTGTGGTAAAGGAGTGTCCCAGCCTAGAGATGGTTTTCAAGTAAAATTCTAGAGCAAGCAGTGTCTCTTTGCTGCCTTTGGTCTGTAGTTTTAGAATGTGCGCCCTCTAAGCTCCTCTGGGCATTCTGTAGAAACACCAGTGTACTCGAAACACTGTGTGCTTGCAATGGCTGTTTTTTTCTTTAATGTAATTAACAGGGAGGCGTCACAAGAGTCTTGGAACAACTGTTTTGAAGATGCTAGTGCTGAATAATAGCATAAAGACATTTATTAATACACTAAATGAACTGTACAAAAGACACCAGTAAATTCTCTGATTAACTAGCATGTCAACGGAAAGAATGGAATTCATTTATTTATATTACTAATTTTCAAATAGCATATGAAATAGTGTGTTTTATTATGACAGTCTCATATGTATAGATCATTGTGCTTTGTTCGTATTTACTCCCACTATCTTCCCCCATCCAAACTTCTCCTGCCCGCTTCTGCCCTTCTAGCTCTTCCTCCTCATGCTTTCGTGCCATATAAGCATGCTATATGTCACATATGTATAGTCTAGACTCACCATCTTTAAATCTAGACTCCACAAATGAAACAAGTATATAATAGTTTCTTTTTCTCCCCTCACATTTTCTTCTGTTGTTTCCCACTCTCTTCCTTCCCCCACAAGTCCTCATTCTGCTAATCTGTCATATCCACATATGAGAGAGAACAAACAATGATTACCTTTCTGAGTCTGACTTATGTTGCTTATCAGGCTGATTCCCAGCACTCCTGCTACCCCACACACCTATGGAGGTATTTAAAGTATGCGATACAGCACTGGAGCTCATATGTCAAATAATAATAATAGATGTTTAAGTCTATCAGTTAAATGTTAGACTCTACTCTTTTTACATCGGGGGAGCACTGGGGACAGAAGCCAGGTGTAGCAAGTCTTCTATACCCCTAGAGCACAACTGCCTGTCTAAGCAGTTCTGTGGATAAGTGAAACTCTTAGCATTCACCTTCTGACATCAGTTACAGTCTTATCCAGCTCAGCAGGTATGTTTCTATTTTGCTATGAAACCTAACCAGTTTGTGATCCCTATCTTTGATTATAGATTCGTATGCCAAAGTTCTAACACAAGTTTCTGAGCTAGGCAATCATTAAATGCTACCAGAAATCAAGCGCTTGAAGAAAAATTTACCAAACAATCTTTTCCCATTCTGGGAGCTTCAAAGAGAACAGCCCTGCTTTCAGAGGTCACTCTAACAGAGAAGGATTGGCAAGCGTGTGCAGTTAATAAGTGTATACGGGCAACAGACTGGCCCCTGTGGACGATGATGGTGTGGAGTTTAGGTTTGTTGTATTTTTTGCATCACTCTACCTTCTCTCTACCCACAGGTGTGCGTCGTGGGTTATGTTCATTTGAGACTTGCCGATTGGGGATTGTCTGTTGCCAGTGAGTGTCTGCTGCTGGGTTTTCAGCCTGTCTTCCTGTCATGTCTAACGAAGTAGAGACAAACACAACCAACGGTCAGCCTGACCAACAGCCTGCACCAAAAGTGCCATCAAAGAAGGAAAAGAAGAAAGGTATGGGCAAATGGATCCTATTTGGTTACCTCATGAGCTTAGTCTCAAGTCCTAAGAAGGAATCTTTTTGGCAGAAGTAAATGGTTTGCCTCACATACACTTACTTCTGCACAGCTGGTTGTACCGACAGTTCCAGTTGGAAATTTTCATAGCCTTTTGTTTGATTATATGTTTCTTAATAGTTATTCGTTTAAATGTATGATTAATTATTTAGCCATAGCTATTGTGCAGTTATCTTTCAGTAATTTATTTATCACTGTTATTTTTGCTAACATCAGTTTTTGAAAAATCAAAATTTAATTTTATTACATACTTTTCTTTTGGCTTTAAGCACTGCTAGATAGTGTCCATTTCCTTACTCTGCCAGAGATGGAGAAGGTGCTGTGTCCTTCCTCTTCGCTTTGGCTGTCCCTTCAGCTCTAGGAATGAGACAGCAGAGGCCTTTTGAGAGGAGAAAGAAAATACTAAAAAGGACTAATTATCCAATTATAGTCATAGAGATTTACCCTCAACTCACTTTAGTTTTATTTATGATACAAAATATTGGAGAAGTGTTTGGGCTATGTTTTTTGTTAAACAGATTATGCTAAAATTTCTAAAATTTATTCAAAACATTTTTTAAAACTTTGATAACTTTTTTGATAACTTTTGATAAAGTTTTTTGAAAACTTTAAAAAGTTTGGATATTTCCAGCTCTAAAATTCATGTGTTCTTATGAAATGTCTTGTCGACATTTTGTGTCTTGAAGAAATTTTTGTGTGTGTGTGTTTTAATTATTTTCCTTTTAATTTCAATTCTATACCCAACATTATGGAACATGATTTTGCTTGAAAGAATAAGAAAGTGGAAATCCAGTGTATGATCAATTACAATGTAATCAAGATTTATGGTATTCGTTTTGGGGAGATACCTAGCACATGTGATCATGCCTAAGGGTGACGCTTAAATATAAGCTATAAGCTTTATCCTGCATTTCTTTTTATTTTGTAGGTTCTGAAAAGACAGATGAGTATCTGCTGGCCAGGTTCAAAGGTGATGGTGTGAAATACAAGGCCAAGCTAATTGGTATTGATGATGTGCCTGATGCAAGAGGAGACAAAATGAGCCAAGACTCTATGATGAAACTCAAGGTAAAGAGGGAAAGAAGCCATTGTCTGTTCCAATCAGAATCTAAAAGAGGGAATTCTATTAGCTCCTATCAACCCACATCTCTGTTATTGAAAAAGTTTTTGTATTCACATAGTGATCTGCCAGTGTTTTCTTTTCAGAGAAGCCATTGTTAATTCTGCATCTTTTGAGTCTTGTTCTAGAATTCCTCTTTAATGAAGGCTAGCAAGATTCTGGGTGCCCTTTCATGTGAGTAAGCCCAGCACTTGGATGAGCAAAGCCCATCCCTAGATTCTCTCATTAAATGATTTTAAAAGCTGTGGACAATTGTGTGTGAATATATCTCCTTCTGC
Source organism: Psammomys obesus (assembly GCF_907164565.1). Classification (NCBI taxonomy): domain Eukaryota; kingdom Metazoa; phylum Chordata; class Mammalia; order Rodentia; family Muridae; genus Psammomys; species Psammomys obesus. The sequence continues at coordinate 9,234,266 of NW_026585987.1, read as the reverse complement.
ATGAAAGACACAGAATAAGGACTAGGAAGATGGCTCAGTGGGTAAGATTCTTGTCTTGCAAGTGAAAAGACCAGAATTTAGAATCTCCATCACCCATGAAAATGCTGGGCAAGTGTCACAGCCCATCTGAAATCCCAGTACTTCAGAGGCAGAGACACTACTCCCATGGCAAGATGGACTGGACTAGAGAATCAGTGAGCTTGTGCTCAAATGAGAAGACCCTGCCTTGGTATACAAAGTAGAGAGCAACCAAGAAATACATTCAGCATCATCCTCTGCACTCCACATGCATGTAGACCACACACATACACATATTCCAGAGTAATGGAAACCGTAAAAGAGGTCAAAGAATGCTTGCTGACAAAGAAAGTGTTCAGGTAAAGTACAGGACTCTAGTAGAAAACTGATGGTCCTTAGCTATGGCCATTTAGTGTGTTGAGATTTTTACTGTGCATACGTGCACACACATGTGGCCAGAGGCTGACAATGAGTGCCGTCCTTTATTGTCCCCTGCCTAATTCTTTGACAGAGTATCTCAACCAACCTGGAGCTTATCAATTTAGATAAAGAGGCTGGCCATCAAGGCACAGGATACTACAGTATCTGCACACACAGCACTGAGATTACTGGTGTATGCCACAGCATCTGACTTTTTATGTGGGTTCTTGGGAATCAAACTTGAGTCTTATTGCTTTTGTGACAAACACTTTACTAACTGAGCCATCTCCCCAGGCCCAGTGTTTCAGAATTTTAAATTTCTGTACGATGCTACTAAGTGGACCTAATTAAACAGCACAAGGTTTAGGAGGGTCATTGTGTGTGTGTGTGTGTGTGTGTGTGTGTGTGTGTTTTAGAGACATTAAATTTGTTAGCTTGCACATATTAGCAAGCATACTTTCACTGAACTAAATCCCTATTCCTACAAGATAGATAGATAGATAGATAGATAGATAGATAGATAGATAGATAGATACATACATACATACATATATACATACATACATACATATCTTCTACTCCATTCTATTACCTTTGATGAAAAGTGCTTGATCCTTTTTTAGATGCCATCCAAGTTGAAAACAAAGCAGTTTGTCTTTCAAAGTTTCATCATACTTTAAAATACATTTCTCTTATTTCCCCAATCTCACCAGGGAATGGCAGCAGCTGGTCGGTCTCAGGGACAGCACAAGCAAAGGATCTGGGTCAACATTTCCCTGTCTGGAATAAAAATTATTGATGAGAAAACTGGGGTAAGGATTTGTGCTTGTTAGCAGTGGTGGACCACCTGAGTCTGACCATAGTTGATTTTCGGTGGGCAATTTCCTTTTCTTTCTCAAAGTAGGGAAAAGAATAAAATCATGCACTATGTCTCCAAAATAGACAATAGAAAGAGAGGCGTCAAGGAATCCTATTTTGAACTCGTTTCCTATAAAAGATATGAATAAACCCCTAAACACAAGCATGCTACCCTGTTGCATGGAATTTGTTTCGAACTTCAGACTGAACTAGGTTAATCTGAATACTTAACTTGGTTTAGTGGACTGATCATGTGTGAATTTGATGGCTAGTTCAAAACCTCTGGAATGTTTTCCCTCTGTCTTTCTCCTGTCCTTCCCAACCTGCAGATGTAACTTTCTTGACTGCACTTTTAGTTTTCCTTTCCTTTCTTTTTCTTTGTGGTAGCTATTGTTCTATCACATGAAATCTCTCTTGCTTCTTTATTATTTGTTTACTTTATTCTGATCAGTACACAAAAGTATTCCAAGTCTTCTGTGGCACTTTTTCCTTCATTCTATAAAACATTGTAGGATTCAGTCACTTAAAGTCTCATTAGTAAATCTGCTATAAAACACTATTCATAGCAAGATGTTATAAGATGTCTATTCATCCCTTCCAAGAGGTACCTGTTATCTAATATGGAAAATCTGTTTGCAAGACTAAGAGTCAGGGCACCATGGTAAATGCCCACTCAGCTTGCTGGTCCTCAGGCAGCATTGACTTTATCATTACCCTTCAGCTCTTGACAACTTATAATCTCAAGTCCTACAAAGAATGGTAGCAGGTTTCTTTCATAAGCATCACTTCTTTCTCTTCCAAATATAATTCCTTTGTCAAGTTAATTTTAATATTCACATAAATAATGGATATAGATTTATAACATTCATAAGAAACCATATAACACTATAATTTTATTTTATAAAAATCTTCATTTGACAAATTCTAGTGTCTTGTAGACTAAAACTTAGCTGTCAAATCAAACTCTACTGTATAGTGTGGTTAGGCTGCTCATTTAAGTTTGTCATTTATTTAGGAAGATAAGCCTTAAGTTTTGTTTTATTTTGGTTTTTCTTGTTCTTTTATTGCACAGAATGGCTCTGATCAGGGTATTTGCTCTGTAGGTTGTTCATTTGGTCAGCTGGTTTTGAGATACTGTCTTGTTGTGTTGCCTGAGCTGGTCTTGAAATAAACTAATGATCTTCCCCAAACTCCCAGAGCCTATAAAGGCCACAACACATGCAGCTTGATTTGGGTTGAACTTATCTCAGTTCTTTCTTGTATGTGGCATTATATCTTTTGGATAGAAAGAAAGTCAAGTACTTGTATTTTTAGAAAGTATGTTTTTCTACTTTTGTTTTCCTGTTGTCCTTCCTTTTGGAGCCATTTCTAGCAAAATTAAATCTAGATCTTGCCTTGAACCAAAGATGAAAATGTCTTTCTTCAAGGGCTTTAAACCTTTTGTGTATGTCTTACATGTTTCTGATACCTACCTGTGATAGCCAGCAAGTACATTCCATATTACTCAGTGTTGTTCTTTTATGTCCCTTTTTAAGGTAATAGAGCATGAACATCCAGTAAATAAGATTTCCTTCATTGCTCGTGATGTGACCGACAATAGAGCATTTGGTTATGTGTGTGGAGGAGAAGGCCAGCATCAATTTTTTGCCATTAAAACAGGGCAACAGGTAAGCTCTAAGACACAGTACACCTGAGTACTGGTCCTCTGTTGAGAATAGAAGTGTTTGTTATTTGACAGAATTTACTGAAAACAGTATGTCGGGCCCACACTGGTTCTTTGGGCCAATAATCATTCAAAGAATAACTTTAGCCTAAGAATCTATTTAAAATGTCAGTGATACTCATGTGTGCAGCAAAAGAATTATAAGAATAGATTTTCTAATAAAGCTACTAACAAATTTAGAATAGTATTCCCAGAAACCTTGAAGAAATTCCAAAAGCAGTTTTATCTGGATACTTGAAAAAAAAAAAAAAACACTATTGTGAAAACTATGTTTTTAACATTAATGAAACATTCATTAACCCTATGTATTTTATTTATCTGAAAGTGGTCATTCTCTATAAATAAGAGAAGGATTGTGACCAATCTCAAATGTAAATAAAAATATTAATGAGAACTGATTATGGGCATGGAAAGAAGATGAGAACAAAATGCTTTCTGTTGTTTCAGGCTGAACCATTAGTCGTCGATCTTAAAGACCTTTTTCAGGTTATCTATAATGTAAAGAAAAAGGAAGAAGAAAAGAAAAAGGCAAGTGCTGTTTGATAGAAGTTCTTCTGTATTTAAAACTATACCTAGCGCCATGTTTAGTGTTGTATGCCATGTCTGAAGAGCTGGGCTTCTCTCCATCCAAGTATAGAATTGTCTATTGTTCTTAGTAGGACAGTGGTAGGATTTTGTGTTAAGAACATCTGATTTGCAGTCTCTGACTCCTTATAACATTCATAGTAATTACATGACTTAACAGAGCAACTATCTTAGTTAGGGTTTCTATTGCAGTGAAGAGACATCATGACGACAGTGACTCTTATAAAGGAAAACATTTAAGTGGAGCTGGCTTAAAGTTTTAGAAGTTAGGTCCATTATCATCATGACAGGAAGCATAGTGGTATGCAGGCAAATATGGTGCTGAAGAAGGAGCTGAGAAATCTACATCTTGAGCCGCAGGCCGCAGAAGGAGACTATGCCACACTGGCCAGACTTGAGCGTATGAGACCTCAAAGCCAACTCCCAGTGACACACTTCCTCTAAGAAGGCCAAACCTGCTCTAACAAACCACACCTCCTAATAGTACCACTCCCCTATGGACCAAGCATTCACACACAAGTCTATGGGGGCCGTTCCTAGTTAAAACATCACAGCAATATAGCTTAAATCTGCAAAGTGTTCAAAACCAGTATCTATGTGATGGGGGGAGAGGGGAGATATAGCAAAATATACAAGCCTTTGTCCCTTTTGCCTATGAATGTGGCTGTGTTTGTTCCCTTATCAACTCTTGTACCAAGCTCACTGACTCTGCATCTTTCTTTTTAGGTTGAAGAATCCAACAAAGCAGAAGAGGTAACACTGCCTCTTTATTTCCTGTGATGAGTGGGATGCATAGAAGCCATGTTTGCTATCTTCAAATGTACTCTTCTCTCCTGACTAGATTCTCTGGGCTAGGGACCAATCTTTCCATGGAAGATAAATAGTTAAATTATTAGACACCAGGCTGTAACAGCTTAATGGGAGTAATCAGGCAGAAAAAAAAAATAAGTGTTATAGGAATACTTAATCAACTAAACCTTTTAACATTTGCCTTTTGTTTTCAGAATGGGAGGGAGGCTCTAATGACCCTTGACGATCAAGCCAACAAGCTGAAGCTGGTATGTTTGTGATGTTTTGTGATTCTTGTTCATTTGAACATGGGTTTCTACCTCCTATAAATGTTGCTAATACTGAACCTATATTGAATCCATAGGAAAATTCAGTTGGGATAATATTTTTCTATACAATCCTATAATTTTATGTTAGTCTACTAAAATGACTATTTGAGTAAGTCACTGGTATCTAATATAGTATTTCTTTAAGGTATTGGCCAGAGTGATGTGCTTGGGGAAAAGCCTATACTCCCTGATATAAGTAGCTTAATATCAAATCTATATGAAATCAACTACAATCCAATCGTCACATCAGTTTTCTGTAGTTTAGGACATAAACAATTACAATGATAGAAAAAGTAATTGTTTTTAGTAGACACATCTGAATCTAATCCAAATACTTTTTCAAGGGTGTTGACCAGATGGATTTGTTTGGGGACATGTCTACACCTCCTGACCTAAATAGTCCAACAGTAAGTGTTTCGTTTTTAAATTTGCAATATGATTGAAATAATAACCATAATCCAAATTTACAATTAACCAGAAAGTGTGAGCATTTCACGGAAACTTGGAATGTCTTGATTTTTCCTTATGAAATAGCAGTGGCAATTAGAAAAATAATTCTAATCTTAAGTAACCATAGCAACCTACCATTACTAATTAAGACATATTAGTATAGCATAGAGGTTAAACCTGTGCTGCTAGCCAGTCAAAGTAATCCTTCTTGGTAATAACTTGGGATCAGAAGGAGGGGCTGAATTATAATTCTCGGCATGAGTCTACTTGAAAGAAGTATGCTTCTTAAATGATAAATCTTAAATTGCCTTAGCTTCTTCATTTTTTTCTCCAGTTTAGCAGCATGAGTTTGACATTAAATAAGAGTTAATCAAGGTTCATTTCATGATTAGCAATAGTCTCTTCTTTTTAGAAACTTTCTCGTTCTAAAGCATTACTATATAGAGCAAGCCTTCTCCATATCAGTTAATCAGTGACTTCTTCTTCAGATCCTCTATAAAACAGGCCTCCAACAGAAACAGTCATGTCACTGTGAATGATTTCCCTCAGCTTCTATTACTTTTCTCCTAGTTTCCTGATCACCTGTTATTGGCAGGCAGAGCAGCAAGCACGATACATGTTAGTGCTACTGTCAACCGCTCTGTCTATCAGGGAGTGGGCTAAGACTACTGACAAAGCCAATTAGATAATGCTAACTACAATATGTTCACATAGTATGCAGACTCAGATAATGCTACTAAGGAAGGAATTTTCTAGACTTGAACATTAAGGATAAGAAGGCAACAACTAGACAAGCAGAGAACTACTTAATACACAATAATGGGGGATATGTCTGCCTGAGACTTTTCAATCAGGAAATGTATCAAGAAAGCCTTTGCAGTGTGCAAAATATCTCAGGAACTGAAGTGAGTCAGAGAGAGTTTGGGAAAGATTCTCAATTCCCAGAGTACTGCAGAGAAGTCTGGCAGGCAGAACCTCACGGCATAAACCCACAAGTCAACTGAAGCATGGACTTTGTACATTCTTCTCTGTATACACCTGTATAGGATTCACACTGTGTGGTAGAATCTTAAAGTCCTTACAGAGCCTACCATTGAGGAGTTAGAGCTACTGGATAGTCTTTCAAATAGTGAGTCCTTCTCTACTTGTCTGTGAAAGTTTTCGTTCTGTGTAATGCTTCTTGCTGTTTTCAGGATAAGATTTTTGACATATTAGGTTAGCTGATGCTAGAAGGACCATCCTAGGTCTCCGCTCCTTGGATTCCTCAGCAGTCTCGGCAGTTCTTTATTACTAGTTCCTTCCTTGAAGGAAATTGATATCTGTGTAGTCTTCTTCCCAAGTGTCACCTGAAATGGGCACTTCAAGAGAGAGAACAGTTCTCAAGACACAGGTGGAACTGCAGAGGAAGAAGCAAGAAGGCACTTACTGTTTCATTCATTGGCCTTTGTGGACTTCTGAAGCATTCTACCATACAAAGTGAAAAAACAGCAGGGATAATCTTTATTTTTATATTCAATTTCATGCAAACTAAAATGTTTTCTTTGTAGAAATTTGAGTCTTAGTTTAAAAAACAAGTTAAAACAATAAATTTAATCAAAATAAATACTATCTGGCAAGTATTTTTTTAAAAAAATTAAGCTAAAAGGACTAATTATGTGCTGGTTGGATTTTGGCAACATACTCTTTCACATTGACTCCAAATGCAGAGGACACAAAATAGATGTTCCTCTGACTGGTTAGTAACCATTCCTGGGATGGAGGGTAGGGCTAGCTACCCAGAGAAGAGCTGGAGACCTCAGTTTTAAAATCTTGCCTTTGAGCAGTCATATCCCATTACTTATACACCTCCTTGCTAAAGCGACTTGATACACTTTCATTACTGTCTGAAGGTGCTCAAATGGTAGCCAAATGAAGTACCTGCACTCCAAACAGCCCAACAAAGCCCAGATGAAGCTCTGACCACAGGAGTAGATGAAGGGTCTTCTGTCCACCCACTGTGGCCTTTTAGACTCTTAAGTTTGGATTGACAGCCTTATACATTTTGCTCGTAGGCTGACTATTCAGAAGTCTAACATTGTGGCTCCTGTTTGGTGTTCAAAGAACTTGTTCTGAAGTGTCTGGAAAGGAGAACTCTGCCAGCTGTGAACACCCAACTGTGCTAACCTAGAGGTGGCTCATAAAAAAACAAATAATACTGAAATCAAGCTTCTGGAATGCATCTTATTCCTGCCTTTTGATTGCTTAAAGATCCCCTCATTAAGTAGTCTCCCAATTCATTTGTTTGATTAAAAGCTTTTAAATTTAAGTTCTTTCTTGTGATGAGTTCTTCTAGTTATAAAAAGAAAACCAGGCTTTTAAGGAAAAAAAAAACTGATTTTATATTTTCCAGTAAACAAAGTAAAAAGAGAGAATATGAATATGGCTTGGACATGATTTTGTTGCCTCTTCTATGGTCACAAGAGAGAAATAGAACTTTTTCCTTTATTTAAAAAAACCAAAGAGTTTTGAACTGTTTTTGTCCTCATTAGTTCAGAACGTTTAGATTTCTTTTAAGTTGTTCTTGTCCCTGTGATCAAAATAATACTCCACCCGGTTAATGCTAGGTGTCTGCTTTGGCTTCCTTTCCAGCTGGACAGTGTTTATTGTTTATAATCTATGGCTGACACAGTTAAGTATTTAATGGATCAAAGTCAGTCAAAAAGGTCTTTCCCAGGGTAAGTCATAATTACTTATGAATTGGAATAAAAAAACATGTCAAGCTGATTAAATTGGTAGCTTTGATGCTGACAATTTTCGTAAGACAAATGGAGAAACCAGACAACAACTATTTTTTCTCATATAATAGAGAAGAAATAGAATTAGTACAGTTAGGCATTTTGCAGGTTACACCCTGAACCCGCACATTTTTTCTTAGTTCTTAGCTGACTTTAAAGTCAGCTAACATAACAGGAAATAGGAGCTATGTGTTGAAAATATGTACAACAACATGAGGTTAGTACGTGATTTGTTAGTTGTGATCCCTACTTTGAGTGTCGTGTTCAAAAGGACACACACAGAAGTTGTATCTAAGAAGGGATGAGGATGCTATAGAAGAGAAGAGGTCCACCTTGGCTAGTACCTTCAGTGAAATCTTTGTCTATTAAAAGAGCCAGACCTGCAGACCAAGATAAAAAGGGAGACTCTTGTTTTCCCCCAGAGGAAGGAAATACACTTGACTTTAAGTTTCATCACAACTATGAAATCTGGAGCTCTGAAATGTGACTCAGTGGTCAAATGCTTCCCTAGCATATCCGAAGCCCTGAGTTTAATTCCCAGCACCATATGTATACACATATGGTGTGCTTATGAATATGAACCAATGAATTTGCTCATTTAGAGAGGTAATGTTTGAGATTTCTGGATTACAACCAAAACGACCGTGGACTCTGTGTTTCTCAGGTAGGAAGCTGGCCCAGGTTTCTGAAGTCAGCTCATATGTCCAAACAGTGTATTCAGATTACTTAGTGTGAGACTTAAAAGTCAAAGATATCAGTTGAACCAGTGCATATAATGAACCTAGGCCTTTGAATGTTTGAACTAAGGGGAACATGAATTGAACAAGATTTCACAGAAGGAAGGGCAGACCCCACTAGCTGAGTGAGGAACTAGTTCACAGCTAGTAAACACTGAGGGAGTTCATGGGAGATGGTAATAGTCCCAAATTCTAATAGGAATCCTGGTAATCCTTGTCATTTTGATGTAGTTTTCTCATTTGAAGTTATAACATGGACTAACACTTTCTCTCTCTCTCTCTTTTTCCCCCAAATGTGCTAGGAAAGCAAAGATATCCTGTTAGTGGATCTAAACTCTGAAATCGACACCAATCAGAACTCTTTAAGAGAAAATCCATTCTTAACAAATGGCGTCACCTCCTGCTCTCTCCCTCGACCAAAGCCTCAGGCATCCTTCTTGCCTGAAAATGCCTTTTCTGCCAATCTCAACTTCTTTCCCACCCCTAATCCTGATCCCTTCCGTGATGATCCTTTTGCACAGCCAGACCAATCGGCACCCTCTTCGTTTGATTCTCTCACATCTCCAGATCAGAAGAAAGCAAATCTGAGTAGCATGTCTACTCCGCTGAGTAAAGGGCCCCTGAACGGTGGTACTGATTACTTTGGGCAACAATTTGACCAGATCTCTAACCGGACTGGCAAACAGGAAGCTCAGGCAGGCCCATGGCCCTATCCAAGTTCGCAAACCCAGCAAGCAGTGAGAACTCAAAATGGGGTATCTGAAAGAGAACAGAACGGCTTCCATATCAAATCTTCCCCGAACCCTTTTGTGGGAGGCCCTCCCAAAGGACTCTCGGTACCGAATGGCGTAAAGCAGGACTTGGAAAGCTCTGTCCAGTCCTCCACGCGTGACTCCATAGCTATTATCCCACCTCCACAAAGTACCAAACAAGGAAGAGGCAGAAGGACTGCTAAGGTGAATTGTCTTTTCCACATATCCATTAGCAGAGTGCATGCGTGGTACCAGAGGGTGGTTGACGCAAGCTCTCTTCCCTGCTGCTTTTTGAGTTTCCTGTGTGGCTGTGAAGTAGAAGGTGGGATGAGGCTCATCCGTCCTCCAGGAATATGCCCCTCTAGCCAGCATTCTTCCCAAGCTTCCCAGCAGTTGTTCGTCACCTCTGCTTTCCGTTTGCATGTCTTGTCACTTAATACTAAACTAAACACAAGTTGTTGTTTTGTTTTTTTTGTTTTTTTTTCCATTGTTAATGCTGCTATGCTTCTGTACCTCTGGTAAGTCTGATTGTCATGTTTCGGGATGGGAGGGTGAAGAGTTCTTGTGATTCCCTTGGTCCTGTCCCAACACTAACCCATGTCCTGCACACCCATTATCACTGATGTCCATGGTGGTGGTATAAACTTCTCAAGTCTGTCTCCTCTTTTAAATGTAAACGTTGATTTAATAACCCATTGACTTAGAAACTTACACAACCACTATTACCAACTTCAAATTCAAACGTGACTCCAAGCGCAGTACCTGTAGGAGACTTTTTTTTTAAAGCTCTCATAGAAATGTGCAAATTTACCTAACAGCGAAAGTGCTATCATTTCCATTGAAACTGATTTAAAGCTAATGGAACAACTGAAATGATTTAGGATGTTTATGGTGCCCTTTCTTTCCTGCCCTCAAGCTGTGGCCAATAAGGAGACCAGACTTAAACAAAAGGATAAAACAAGAAAAATAGATTTTATTTTGCAAGTCCAAGGTGGCATTCATTAGTCTGCCCAATGCAGCCATCTGTGCCTTTGTCTCCCTCCCCAACCCTACCCTACACCCTGCCCCTCCTCAACCCCACCTCACACCCTGCCCTCAGTCTTTTATTTACTTTAGTGTAAGTAATCATTCGCCAGTAATAATGGAAGGTTTTCCTTTACGTGGACATCAGCTTTGGGGTAAAGAGTAAGAGATAGATGGAAGCTGTGTTTGCCTCATTGCTGAGTAACTCTTCCCCGTCCTTCCCCATTTTGTCAGTCTTCAGCAAATGACTTGCTTGCATCAGACATCTTTGCCTCAGAACCTCCAGGTCAGACATCTCCGACAGGACAGCCTGCAGCCCCACAGACCAACCCTCTGGATCTCTTCAAAACAAGTGCCCCTGCCCCAATGGGGACCCTTGCAGGTCTAGGTAAGTTCCTGGAGTGAGATTAGATGTTTCTCTGCTGCAGCCACTTAGAGTGACGGTACACAGGAGGAAGGTACTCTCCACGCTGCTGGGCGTAAGATCTCAGCGCTGTTCTCACGTTTACTCCTGCACAGACGCTACCCCTTCCAGTTCTCTGGGCTGCCACGTGACGTGAAGTCCACTTTGAGTATTGTGTGTCGCTGAACAGCTGGCAGTGGCTTTCAGAAGACAGTTGTACAGAATGGTGAAAAGGAGATGAATTGAGAGAGCCTTGTGTGCTGTCTGCAGAGTAAAAGCAGGAGTGTTTATGCTTTGCATGCCGCCTGTTGTGATAGATAGAGCTCTAGCTTCTCTCAGGCTCTCTCATGAGAGAGAAGTCTCTCTCTCATGAATCTCAGGGGAGGTGTAGGTTAGGCCTGAAGCAAGGCTAGGTCATAGACTTCTGGATTTGGCTCTGCCCATAGGTCTGAGTAGGTGGGGAATGGGCACACATCCTGATCTGGTTTTGGATTCTTTCACCTTAGTAATTCATAATCACTAATTTTTCTAGAAGAGCATCTGAATAGAGCTAAAAGGTACATACTAGAAAAAAATAAAAGCTAGAAGGAGCATAGATGAAGTTTTACAGACAATGGGCTGTGTTAAAATGTATTTCTGGTTTGATGGGTCCACTGAGCCTCTGCCACCAGATGACAGTGAAGGGACACTGATTGAGGGCTGGTCCTGTCACTCTTTCTCCACAGCCTCTTTTCAGGCTCCACAGTTAAGTTTTCAGAAACCCCAACAATAGTCTTTGCTGTCCTGCTGAGGATTCCCTTTGCTTGCTTGCTTCTTGGCACCTGTGCAAACTGAAATAGAATCTGGCTTGGGAGGTGTGGGACCATGGATCAAGAAAGACTCTCTACAGAATTCGTCATCAATATCTTTTTCTTCCTTTATTTCCTTTGATCTCTCCTTTGCTGTTATCCTGCAGAAACAAAGCAGTTTGTTTCTGCCACCATAAGTCTGTCTAAACACATCTGGAGTAGGGATAAGAAAGAGGTTACTGCTACTGAGTGACTGCAATCCAGGTGAGTGTGAGAAGTAGATTACAGACTTCTTTTGGATGCTATAACACCAAAAAGCTCTCTTTAAATACTTTGTGCCCTTTGGGAGCCTCCTCTCTGGCATTCCTTTTTTTCCGCCTGTATCCACAGTGAAGCAGCTGGTGTCTTCCCTTCATAGAAAGGCAGAGAACTTGCATTCAGGGCCTGCGACTAGATCCCATCCCAGAGCTCTGTAGTCTAATATCAATGCCTTGAAGAATTCTTACAGCCAATATTTAACAAGTCAGCCTGAAGATACAGCTGGACCCTATAACTGTTAATTTATTCAGACGAAGTGAAGCTTTTTGGCGAGGTGCCCCTGTTGAGGCCTTGGGGAATACAACTGCAGAATACTGATGATTCTTCTAAGTTTGGACATGGAACTCAAACTGAGCCCCACAGTGTAGCCCCTGTCCATTGGCAATGATCCTCAGCCAAACCATGGAAGGTTGTAGGTCTGGCTTCCGCCAGACCCAGCTGGGGGAATGTCTCCTCTGGAGATCTGTGGGGTGGGGGAGAGGGGGAGACATTAGAGGAAGCTGAGCCCTCCGCTCTGACTTGTACCCTGTGTTTTGATCTAGCTTCAGAAGGTAGTAAAATTAATGCTTTCTGCTCATACTCTCTTTTTCTTCAGTCTTTGTCCCTACTTTCTCCAGCTGGGCCATAAATGTCTTAGAAACATAATGAGTAGAGTCTGGGAGATGGGAATGAAGGCTGGCACAAATGCAGACTTGCCAAGCATTTACTTCATGGTAAACGTAATATTTTTCTTTTTTCAGGACGGCACTCCTATTGATATGATTTATGGCTAGAGTTAAGCAGCTTCACAAAAAAAGACAAGTAGTTCAGAATGAAGGATTATAAATGGGTGCTTTCTTATGTTTCTTCTTCTTCTTCTTCTTCTTCTTCTTCTTCTTCTTCTTCTTCTTCTTCTTCTTCGTCTTCTTCTTCTTCTTCTTCTTCTTCTTCTTCTTCTTCTTCTTCTTCTTCTTCTTCTT
>NW_026585987.1:9167716-9221330 GCF_907164565.1 Psammomys obesus | reverse complement strand
TTCTTCTTCTTCTTCTTCTTCTTCTTCTTCTTCTTCTTCTTCTTCTTTGTCTTCTTCTTATTTTTCTGAGACAGGGTTTCTCTTTGTAACCCTGGCTGTCATAGAACTTACTGTAGGCCAGGCTGGTCTCAAACTCCCAGAGATCCACCTGCCTCTGCCTCCCAAGTACTGGGATTAAAGGCATGTACCACCACTGCCCAGCTTGCTTATTTATTTGTTTATTTTTTATTTATGCAATCTAAGTGGTTAAAATTTTTAGTGAATGACCCTTCGTTCCATTTACAATATTAATTTGTTTTGAAATAGTTGTCAATAATTTTGTTCAAGCTAAACTCATTTGTAGGGCTTATATTAGAAAATCTAAGAGAAACCGTGTCTCTGTTTTTATGACTATATTCCATATACAAATAAGTGCTGGATCCTGTGTCTGTGAAGTTAGTGTGAATTGGCTTACCATCACACAAGTAGTAGCTTCTTGTGCCTTGCTGTGAAGAGGTCAAAATGGGAGAATAAGGTGCTAGGGTAAGGGCCAAGGGGCATGAGTTTGTCCCTATAGGCATGGACTGTGAACTTCACAATTTGATTATGAAGTTCTCTCATTGAGAAATAGGCATGCTGATCAAGTAAGGTGTCTGTTCTGTGTGAGTGGAGCAGATGTGTTCCTGGCCAGATGCCAGCATTCATGATAATAGAAGAAACCAATGTCAAAATGATCAAGAAAGATCTCTGTATGTCGGCTCCTGAACCGCACTTCAAAGTTCTTCTCCTGGAAAAAAGCGAACAGCAACCAGTCTTTCCTATCCCAAGTTTGAAGCCTTTTCTTGATTGAGTCAGTTAAAATGGGTAGTGAAAGACTTCTATACTCTCGGAACAAGTAGGTTTTCAAGGGCAGAACAGCAGCATCCATGAATGAGGATGAGGCTGGACAGGGATTTTGCAGGATGGTGTGTGCTATGGTCTTGCTCATTGGTGATGCTGCTTCATTAATGCACTTGGGAAGAGAGAGTAGAGAGAGAGTGTCCTGTGTGTTAGGATAGAATGTGTGGCATGAATCTAAGGGATAGAGATTGGAGAGGGTTGGGTATTCATGAGGTAACTCACCCTGAAGAATGTGGCAAGGAGACTGACCCTGGAGATAATATTCCCTAACTCAGTCCTCTGTTACCTAGGAAGGTTACCCATGCTACCTCCGTTACCCAGAAGGCTCTGCTTTCTGATACTTTATCTGCTTCCCTTTTTTTGTAACTTCTCTGCCTGAACTTCTGGCAAAGTTTAGTGAGTGACACATGGCAGAAAGCACTTTTATTTGAAGCAGCCTTCCCAGGATAACAGCCTTTCCTCCATTTTTACATGTAGAAGTCTAAGACTGTGTTGGCCTCACTAAATCTTATCTGCCCTGTATATAAGCAGCTTTAAGAAGCAGGGAGGCTTTGAAATAGGAGAGCTGCTTCTGAGGCTTTAAGCCCATTCATGATAACTGGTTTCCAAGTCCTCTGCAAGAGCCAGCTGCTAAATGCAAAGTGGATATCTTAATTAACTAACCACAGTGGATTATCTTAACTACTTAATAATCGTGACTTGCATATTCAGCTTTGTCCACTTGACAAATCAGTTCTTGCTGTTGGCAAATTGCATTCTGGGTGTTGGAGGCACATGATTCATGTTTGATCAGCATTCATTTGTTAATTATTAGGAACTTATGGGGTGTATTAGTCTTCTAATGAGGATAGTAAAAAGGTGTAAAAAGAATATGCACCAATCATTTGCAAGCTAGCTAAACAGTGCTGATAAGTTAACCTTTTAGGGGACTTAATGACCTGAGGCCTCTATTCTTGAGTGAGCTTCAAAACTTCATAAAGTGTTTTTGCCTTAGGAATTTTCTACAAATACACCCAGAAAGCCATGCTTTTTAAAATTCAAGAATCCTTATCAAAGGGACAAATACAACCAAAGTCTTTTACATGGATGTTTGAAAATGTCATGATTGAATCCATTATTTTGTACAGTTCATAAAATTCATAGAAATAAAATAAGAAATTCCTCTTCAAGCTTTTCTCTTGATAATGCTTTTGGCCTCTTTCTTTAGGTGGTGTTCCAGTGTCACCTCCCCAAGCAGGACCTTGGACACCTGTTGTCTTCAGCCCTCCTACAGCTGTGGTCCCAGGAGCCATAATAAGTGGCCAGCCTCAAGGTTTTGGTCAGCCACTCGTTTTTGGCACCACGCCAGCAGTTCAAGTTTGGAATCAGCCTTCGTCGTTTGCAGCCCCCACTTCTCCTCCAGCCTCTGCAGTTTGGTGTCCTACCCCCTCCGTGGCATCCAATGCTTGGTCATCCACAAGCCCTCTGGGGAATCCTTTTCAGAGTAATATCTTCCCACCTTCTGCCATGTCCACTCAGTCCTCTCCTATGCTGTCCTCTGTCAGCATGACCACACCTCCTCAACCACCGCCCAGAAATGGGCCACTAAAAGACATTCCCAGCGATGCTTTCACTGGCTTAGACCCACTTGGGGATAAAGAAGTCAAGGAAGTGAAGGAAATGTTTAAGGACTTCCAGTTGCGGCAGCCACCTGTCCTGCCCTCAAGGAAGGGAGAGCTACCTCCCGCGGGGACTTCAAGTGCCTTCTCCAGTTACTTCAACAGTAAAGTTGGCATTCCTCAGGAGCATGTAGATCATGATGATTTTGATGCCAATCAACTGTTGAACAAGATTAATGGTAAGTTTGCTTAGTTATCTGCCAACTGATACTTCAGCTGCTGTCCAGTTCCATTGGTAGTTCCATTGATGGAACCTTCCATGTCCATCAATAGCCTATCTCCTGCTTCTGATACCCAGGGCTGTAGAGGTAACTTAAGAGCTCTTTACCGTGGCCAACCCCAAGGACTGGCCCAAAACTGCCCTCTAATGACAGTTCTTGAGAGAGCTTTAAAGACCTATAGAAATGTGCTGGTTGTAACATTTGGAGAGCTGAATGATAACCAGGCTCCCACTCCATGGCTATAAGCAAGGCACTTCTGAGTGTCTTCCACTAAAGATAAAGTATACATGTAGCCTTCTGTTCTGTGATAGATGTATAAAAGCCTGGTATATGTGGTGATTTTTTTTTTTTTTTAAATTTCACTGGTGTAAAGAATTAAGTTTCAAAGCTATGCCGGCCAGGGTGTACGTGCTGTGTGTGAGCAAAGTCTGTGTTCTAACTGCTTGGGTCCCTTGCCTTCCAGAACCACCAAAGCCAGCTCCCAGACAAGGTGCCGTCTCGGGTACCAAGTCTGTTGACAATTCCCTTGAGAACCCTTTCTCTAAAGGAGGCTTCAGCTCATCACAGCCCTCCGTAAGTATCAAATCCTGGAAGCACGTGCCACATACCCCTAGAGCTTTCTCAGTCCATCTTCCCTACGCAGTAATTCTCTGATGAGAATGCCCATTTGCCTATGTAGTTGTAGGAAACCTCACAGTGCAGACATCCAACCAAGCTGGGGTGAGATTATGTTTCCCAGGTACTTAACATCCCCTAAACTGGAGGAATAATGCCCTCAAAATCCTTTATTTGTATTACACTTGATCTGCCTGTGAGAACCTGAGGGGAGAAGCTGAATCAAAATAGTCAATTAGAAACCTTTGAAGATTAAAATTCTAAATCTCCCATCAATAGTTCTATAGCTCATTAAAACAGTTGTTCCAAGTTGAGGGAGACAAAGGCAATTCTCCCCAGCCTTGACTTTGAACAAACAGTGTACAATGTTTGATTGGCTTATGATCTAAGCGATGTTTAAAGGAAGCTGAGGTTCCATTACGTATTTTTCTTATGACTATAATAGTGTTTGTTGTGTTGGCTTCACCTCTTAGGGGGCTTCTCAGCCCGCATCTTCTGATGTCCACAGGAGCCCTTTCGGAAATCCTTTCGCCTAGCTTCTGTAAGTGGAAGAACCTACTTAGCATTGTCTTACAGTGGGTGTATGGTGAGAAATGGTGATGGAGAGGGTAAAGGGTGAGATTTTATTTTTAGAATTGAAAAGAGGCTAAGTATGTGTAATTTAAGAGAAATCGATATGCAAATCAATACTCTGATAATTTAATATCAATGAAGGTGGTCATTTAGAAAAATAATTTTGACACACAATAATCTAGCTAGGAGGTATAAATTTCTATCCTTTGTTTTTGATACTTCAGTTCTCTGTGGAAATAAATTCAATAGAACATATATTTTTTAACACTTTTAGCCTTTTTGTTTGTTTTATTTTTGTGACAAGGTTTCATGTATCTCTGGTTGGCCTCAAACTCCGTGTAGTGGAGAATGACCTTGTTCTGACCTTCTGGCCTCCACCACCTAAGTGCTGGGATTATAGACATGTACCACTAAACCCAGTTTTATGTCGTCCTGGAGATCAAACCCAGGGCTTCATGAATGAAGCCCTCCCCCCACCTACATTCCCAGACCTACTTTTAAAAACAGATTCATGTTGAAGGGGAACCTTCAACAGAGACCTTTGAAGATTAAAATTCATCCATCAGAGAAGTCAGTTAAACAGATGACAATACAACTTCTCTGCCATTTCTTTCTTCAAGGGTGATCTCAGGTTGGTCCTGGTGTTGGGATGTGTTCACTCTGATCCCAGTGACAGTCATAAATGTTACCTTGAGAAGAATGAGTCAGAGGCTTGGCTGCTCCATCTCTAGTGTACTTTATTCCAGAAAAGCTGAATCTCTGCCAAAGTGTCAAGTAATCTGTTCTTTTCAACAATAATATGGCATCAGTTGCGTTCTAATTTTATAGCGTTGAAGGGAGAAGACATTAGAGAATGCACACCTGGAAAGGATAGAACAATAAAATAAGCAAAATGAATCCAGACTCATTTTATTCCAATATTTTCTCATCCAAGTAAGGCTAACCCCTATCTTGACTCATCTACAGCAGATAAATTCCTCACCTCTATCAATAACAAGATTGCTTTCCCATTAGCCGTGGAGAATGCATTTCAAAACTCCCTGAGGATTTCTGAAACCGTGCATTACAACTTAGTACCAACCAGTTTTTTTTTCCTTATACAGAAGTGCTTAAAATCTAATTGCTAAATTAAGCACAGAGATTAACAGCCAAAATTAATAACAACAACCAGATTGGGTAATGTATCATTTACTTCTCATGTGGATGCAATAAAATACCAGGCAGGAGCAACCTGAGAAGCGAAGGGCTCCAAGCACGTCAGAGAAAGTCACGGCAGCAGGGGCAGGCATTAGCTCGTCACCTTTCAGCATCGGTCAATAAGCAGAGGGTTATGAATGCTGCTCAGCTTGCTTTTTACTTAATTTGGGATTCCCATCCCAGGATTTCCATCCCACATCTAGGGTGGGTCTTCCCACTTCAGTTACTCTGAACCAGATAGTTCCTTACAGGTACACATGTGGTTGGTACAGGGCCTTACTCCATAATTCAGGCTAGCCTTGGCTTTATTATCTAGTTTTGGCTAGCTTTGAACTCATTCTTTTCTTTCCATGGCTTTCAGAATGTTAAGGTCATCAGCCCGCACTACCACATCTGGTGTACATTATTCTTTTGTCCAATCTTCACATCAGCTCTAGGATATGCCATTGCAAACATTTGAAAACAGTGTTTTAATATGTAATGCATTGATATTCAACCCAAATATTCTAACCATTCTTTTCCATGTTTCTCCAGGAAGTTGTAACGCTGGCTATCCGGATGAACAAAAGACCAGCCTTTAGTCAAGGACAAAGCTGATAGCCAGAAACATCTGACCTCTGTCCTTGTTCCAGCTTTGACGTATTATCTGTTGCCTTACTCGTCTTTGCCTCTTGTACTTGTAAAACGCCTTTCACTTTCTGTCTAGGCTAAAGCTAAACTGAGGCTATAGCTTTACGTAAATTAAGCTCCTAAACTCTCTAGCTCAAATATAAATGAAGTAGCTCCCGTACCAAATCCTTGTTTCTTGTGCCCCTAGAACCTTCCAGAATGCTCTCCTTTCTGTCCTCAGCTGGGAGGTTCAGCCACCTTAACCCTCATATCACACTGCCTTGAGTGAATGTCCAAATCCGCAGAGCTCAAAGTCATTTGGGTTCCCAGCGTGCAGCATAAACCTAAACATTCTATTAATGGGACAGCAGGACACCTGCTTCCCATCTCCACTCAGGAAAAAAAAAATTGAGTAAAACGAAAGCAAGACTAACTTCTCACATACAAACTAGGACCATTTCAAGATGATCATTTCCCAGCTAATTGCATCATTTACCAAACCTGTCCCAAGAGGTGCTCACAACTGACTTGCGGAGGAGAAAATTCTAACTCTAAACTTGACGCATTATTCAAAGCTAATGAAACAATTAATCCCCCCTCCCCACCCCCCACCCCTGGGGCCTCAAATTGTTTTCATTCCAGACATTATGCAGCTGTTTGACCCTGGTGATCTTATGGCCTGAATTTTCCTTGAAGATCCTAATTTTATCTCATGTGATTTTTTTTTCTCAATAAAGATGATTGTTTGTGCATTACTAAAAAAAGGTATAATTTCTTTTCATTGTGATTATTTCTCCCAGGACTATTCCATTTTTAATCTCCTGCCGGCTAGTTTAAATGAGAGGAAAGCATTGTTTATCTCTCCCTGTCTTTCCCTCTCATTCTCTTTCAATCCATTTTGCTCTGCGTTAGTATAAACAATGACTCCAAAATAACAGATTTTCATGGGGCAAAAAGTACACACACACCCTCCAGCCATAGGTAGTCCAGTGGCTAGACTCCAGAAGGTCCACCATCTCCATCCTCCCCATGGACGGGAGGGCTAGTCTCTTAAACTGAAGTTCCTTAGAGTAATTTAACACAGGAGAAGGACAGGACTCAGCTCAGCAATGACGGACTATACTCTGAAAGCTAAATGTGACTGTACCAAACACACTGGGCCCTCACTGGAGGTCATGGTAGGACTTTATCAAACAACTGAAAAACTTTCTAGAAGCCACAATCACATAGTTCTTAAGACAACAGTAAGTGAGAGGAGAGAGAGTGGTGGGCAAATGGTTGGGGTTGTCACTAAAAACCTGCCTGCAAGATCCCTCACAGCCCTGGAAACCTACGCAGTACATTTTTATCTTTAGTCCTTTTGTTAGTTTGTGTTGAGTTTTTTTGTTTGTTTGTTTTCTTTGGTTTTAATGTTCTCTCTTGACCCTTCATGCTCAGGTTCTTGGGGGTATTAGTACAATTTCACCTTTCGCTGAGATAGAATAACTGCTCAGGTTTTAAACATGAAGCTGGCCTGTGAGCCTCTGTTTATTAGCCCAAGTAGTACAAGCTGGAGTCCTGTGAGTTTCTGTTTAATGCTAATAGTTAATTATCTATGGCATACATTTTTTTTCCTTTCTGACTTCCTACTCAGTCATTATAAACACAGACTTGAAATCATACTTTAAAATTCCAGATACCAGTGCTACACTGGAGGTAACTCTTTCTAGATTTTTGGATCTTTGAAAATGAGAATCAATCAACATGACTGTTTTGTACATACTCATCTTCTTTTTCTGTATGTGAATAAAGCTATAAATTTACTCATCCAATAAACTGGAATGACGAAAATCTCATGTCACTGTTAGCTTATTCTAGTATTTGACTCCTACTTTTGGATTGACTGTTATCAAGGAAAAAAAAAAACACCAGCTAGAAGGTGAGAAACTGCTAGTTATACACATTTTGGGTTGTCACAATGATAAGAGAAAATGAAAGTCTGTGATGTAGAAACCAGGTAAATTATCCAGTCTCTTTCAGTGTCCTTCCCTTTCACGCCTACATGAATTTTCATCCTGTGGGTTTCAGAGAGTTTGTAGCTAGAAGTTGCTCCAGCCATGATGTTCACTGGAATGTATTGGTCTGTGCATTTTGTCCTTTTCTGCTCTGTTACTAAGTCATGTTTCACCCCACCACAACACATGTGGAAGAGTTAGTCTGGGTGGGCACTAGCTATTTAGTAGACCTACAGCATCAGGAAGGCAGGTCAGTCGGTGAGGAGCTGAAGGTACTCTTAGTCATGGTGTCCTAGTTTAAGTTCAAGGATCTCATTTCAACAAAGACCTGGAGCGAATCCTAAAGCAGGGTCTGGAAAATCCAGCTCTGAAGAGTAAGATACTGGGGGAGGAACCACCTTTTGGAGCATACTATTAGGGAATGTTTGGATCATCTGTCTTCTCCTCCCACCCCCATTCCCTGCCTTAACTGAAAACAATTGGTATCTTTCTGACAACAGTGAGGTGAAATGTATAGAGAAATATGAGGAGGAGCTAAAGGGGGCAGGAAGGGACACACTGGGACACACTGCACAGGTTAACTGGTTTGCCTGGGTATTATGCTGTGTGTTTAGTTATCTGAACTCATGTCCTATTTCCATGTGGCTTGATATGTGAACATGCTCTGGGGGTTAACCACCGCTCCTGTACAAGAAGACATTCATGCAATGTAGTAAGAACCATTGCTGAACAAAAAGTGAGGTGCTTACTGAAGCAGCCCTGAAAAATGAGAACCCACGTACTCTTTGGTAGACGATGTTTAGACCAATCCTGAAAGTTTGATATTTTGTAAGAACCCTAGAGCGTCATTTAAGCACCAAACATATATAAACAAAGAGTTGAATGTTAGCAGCCAGGAAAACCTAAGATTTCTCACACAAATGTGACACAAAGAGAGAAGTGCTGATTTATATATAATATATATAATATAATAATTATATATTATATAATAACCACGCATGGGAAAATGCTAGTTATGAAAAAAATAGCTCCATTCTGCTGATACATAATCCAATGGGATGAATCTGTAACCATTACAGCTCATGAAATTGGCATTCAGGTTTTTAACATAGCTGTAGTTGCTCTATCAGCTTAGGAGGGTTTTCTAATGGATATTTTATGGCAAAACTTTTATAGCAGGGACTCTTCTCCCACAATGTCAGAATCTTCATCAAGTCAAGCAGTCTTATTCTCTCCTCCTGTGCTGAAAGCAAGGTGGGAAAAAACAGGACATAGCTAACTCAGGAATGTCGTTGACCTGGAATTACCTGATGAGTGAGGACTCTAACCCCAATGCCTGGAATTGGCTCAAAATAAAGTTTTCTACTGAAAGATGGGAATTGCCCACAAGTTCTGTTAAATATTTACGCTATCACCATTTAAAAGAGATGGCTCAGCAAGGACACACCTGGTGCTTTCTGGGAAAAAGGCATGTTTTTAACTAATTCTTTGCTTCTAAAAATAAGTAGAATTCATGTTCTTAAGTTCATCTGTCACACATAACTATGAACAAAATTACATACCAGCAGCAGATCTGTTAACATGTCCTAATCACAGTGATGCTGATGGACCAGGGCCAGCCTCTTGTCATCTTGCTTCATGAGTACCCTAACTTGTTTGTCCTTGCTTTGCTGGAGTAATAGGCCTAATTACAAACTTCCACCTTTTGGAAGTCAAGGAGTGCTGCTCTTGACAGAAAACACGATGTGGGCACCTCAGTGGCCAAAGGGGGCTGTAATAGCCAAAGGGACATAACAAACAAAAGACAAGTTATGAAAGTCTTGATGGCTCTGTTTTCCTTGTTTCCTGTTTCCATTGTTTGTTTGGGTTTATGTCAGTCCTCTTTTCAGTCATTCACTTATACAATGATTGACTTTAGTTATTATTCTAGCTTGTTTGTTGGTTTTTGTAAAAGAGAGGACTAGAGTAAAGGGTGACCCAGCTGGGCTGGAGTAGAGTCACAGATATGTTTAGAATGTGTCCAAATACCATCACCCCCCCCCCATATTTAATGAACACCACAGAAATTTTCATCTACTGCCAGAGGAGATGAGTATATTAGACATAGGAACTAATAGAGAAGGAAAGGAAGAGAATGGAAGGGTTGGCATAACATACGCCTTCTGCTTCCTTCACTGAATGGAGAGATTTTTTCGGGGGGACATAAGTGTTAGGAAATGACAAAGTTAGAAGCTGGAGAGGATGCCTGTTTTTGATTAAAGGATAAAAACCCTGGGGTCTGGGTGGCAGTTCTTAGCATGCATCGGGAAGGAACAGGCTGCAGGAAATACTCAGAGAAGCTACAAGGAATAGGTGTATTCACCCCAGGGCAAGAAAGTAATTTACACACAGACACACCACACAGACACACACACACACACACACACACACACACACACCTGCCTCTGTGAGTGCATGTACATAGTCAATTGCCTCTTCAGGAATTGACATTTAAGAACATCTAAAATAAGGAGCAGATTCTGGTAAAGGGGGTTTATGGGCCACACTCTGAAATGCCTTCATCTGAAGGTGGATCTAATCTTAAGGATGGACATTTCAAGCGAAAATTGAGTAAGCATCGAGGACAGAGACCAGCTTACTGAAGAGTGCACCTCTGTGTGATGCTCAGGGAACGCGAGTTAGTGACAGCAGAGCAGAATACAGTTCCCGATGGCCAGAGTTGAGGGAAGATGACTTTAATGTACAAAATGTAGCCCTGTGGATCTCTAGTCATGCCTTCATCTGTTAATGCATGTCACTCACAGGCGTGTTACATTTTTTAGTCATTGCTGCAAGAGACAGTGCAAAGACTTCATGGTGGCACTGAGGAGGCCCTGAAGAAGCCACACAATGTGCCAAAGTTCCCAACCTCAGATCCCTGGCCATGGCACTCAAGAGAGCCCATGATTACCAAGAAAAAGACCTTGAAAAAAGAATACTGATCCATGTGTCTCTGCGTTTCCTAATGAGCAAAGGTGTTACATTGTTATGTGAAAGCATAACTCAGCAACACACAGAGTGCCCAAGGGAATTTGAATAAATGGGATTTTAAAAAGAAAAGAAAAAAGAAAATCTCCTTACTGATAGAAAACCATGAGCTCTCTTCAGCGAGGAAACTCCTAGAACTAGAGAGTGAGGCCAGTTTGCCTTCCCACTGCGGTCCTGTACTAGAGGGGTCAGACTGGGCAGGCGTCTTCCCAGCACCATGCTCCATGAAAATGGCATGAGCTGATTAAAATACAAACAGTGGTACCCTAACACGTGGGTGGTGGGAAGGCCTAACATGCAAAGTGCAAACCCCGGTTACTCCTCCCTCCAGGAGACTGAGCACCTCTGTATTTAGCCTTTCTTCAGCTCTGTGATGGAGCCATTGAGAATTAAATTTGTTTGTGCATGCAGCCTGCACGTTATAAAGTTCCCATTTTCATCTCTAGTAGCTATTACATGTTATACCAATAAAGATGTTATTTCTGCTCCTCCCAGTTTAATTCATCCTAACCCTCCGTTTCTCCAAGAAACACACAAAACACATGCCTCACTTCAAAATGTGTCAGATACATGAGAGACGTCCAGAGCCAGGAAGAGTTAAAGGCATTGTAGAAAAAAAATGCCTTGCTAGTCATAGAGTGTATACGTATATAATATATGCCATCAATTTGTAGATTGTTGTTATATTTTACTCATATTGCTGCATTATATGATAAAATCAAGTAGCAATTTAGAATATCCTCCCATTCAAACCAAATCAATGAAGATATCCTTTTCTCCTCCACCCCTCAAGACAGTCTTTTTCTCAGGAGAGGGAATTTTGCAATATTTGGTTGTGAAAACGTACCAGATTTAAGACTCACAGTCTAATCAACTATCATCTCATTAACATAAAGCAGCATCCCAGGCAAACTTATTTGATGTTCCTAGGCCTATAGACAGGCTGAGAGTGTCCACAGACACCATACAGGAATCTCCCATGCACTATGACATTGATGACAGATCTGGACTGAATCCAGCTGCCACCCACCTATCATTAGTTAAGGCTCATAGAGAGTGTCTCTCTGCAAGCAAGGCACCTGTAAGAATCATTTTATTCCTTCACAATTTTGCATGACTTACACATCGAGCAAGTATATGGGCTCCACAGTCAGCTCCTAAGTGGGTGAAATAGTTCAGTCAGTTCTCAGGCTCTTCACGTGGACAGGGTAAAGTATGGGGAAAAGGTGGAGGTTAGGTACCTTGTACTCTCAGTAGCATATGTAACATGGTCCTAAGATAGCTAGCTATCGTTCTGTGATCTGTCATCCCCTGACCCAGATGTCTGTTTTATTTTTGCATATATTAATGTTTTAAGATCTGCTCTTCTGTAATTAATAATTATCAATGAATGTCTCCTAAAAACGGTGTCAGAGAGCCATGCATAGTGGTGCCTGCAATCCCATCCCTTGGGGAAAGGATGGAGAGTGGTCAGGAGTGGAAGGTTATCCTCAGCGATGAAGTGAGAGAATTTGAGACAACTCTGTCTCAACAAGACAAAAGTGTTAGGAACAGCTGGGCATGGATTCATACCTGTAGGTCTAGCAATTGGGTTTAGGCAGAAGAGCTGCTACAAGTGTCAGGCCAGCCTGGACTGCCCTGTCACACCCTGTCCCAAACAAATAAAACAAAAGATAAGTATGGTGTCGTGAGACATTTTAAAGTCACCATACACTACCCACAAATCTCCATCAGATCTCTCTCTATCTTTCTCTCTATCTCTCAGATTGTGTATTCTCAGTCCCAATGCTGGCCATACATTAGAAAGATTTGAGAAGCCCTGTCAGTTAATGCTGAGTGAGATCGGGAGTGAGAGATTTCCACATTTGCAACATCCCAGGTGTAACCAGTTTTTGAGCAGTTACGTGGTCCACATGCTTCCAGAACCTCTCCCTCCCCACAGCGCTGCCTGTGGAGATGTCGGGCAAGCAATCTTTTTCATGGCAGAGAAAAAGTCTATCCTTTTAGTGTGTGATTGCATTACTACCAGGAGTTTACACTGTACTTTTTCGAAGAATCAACTGCACATATAAGAAAGAGGTATGAGTCAGTAGAGGTGGCCCATGACGCCTATAATCCCAGCACTAGGGGAGCAGAGGTAGGTCTGTGAGTTTGAGGCCAGTCTGGTCTGCAAGTGAGTCCAGGATAGCCAAGGCTACACAGAGAAAACCTGTCTCGAAAAACTGAAAAACAAAACAAAACAAAAAATAACAACAAAAAAAAACCTTTATTTCCACTCTTTACCTTGCTCATGTGAGAGGAAGCTACACATCTGATTTTCAGAGGGAGAGGTGGTTAGAAAGGCCCTTGCCTTTCATCATGCCATTTCTGTAGTTATTTTGAGCCTAGGTCTATATAAGGATAAACCATAGGCCATAGGCCTCTCCCATAAATTATTGCTCTTTCTTCATCTCCCAAGGGGGAAAAAATGCTAAGATTTTGTTTGTGTGATTGCTTTTATTTTATTATTTTATTTTATTTTATTTTATTGGTTTATTGTACAAAGACACCTTGTCAGCAAGAGAAGTAACAGTCAGGAATTACAATAAATGACTCTCCATTGGTTGGACTTTGACACCTAGGCAGCACAAACCAACGCAAACAAAACCCTGAACATATCCAGGCCATAACTGCTCCTCGTCCTCTGTCCTCTGGTTGCAGAGAAAGCCTTCACAAGACTCCAGGCTGCCTAGAAGGAGCGGCATGTCCCCAGGTGCAATCATCACCTTAGTGATTGCAATCTTTGCCTTGGAAATCAATGCTTGGGCACCAGGACCCACACCCAGGTGAGTTTACTGCTTGGCTGTTTATCTCTGGAATTCTCCGGTGCAATCTGCTGTCTCAGGCTCCAGTTCTTAACCGCCAAGTAGGAAAAATAAAGGTAAAGTTAAACAGTGATGTATAAAACGCCCAGGATTTAAACTTTCCAAAGAAGTGGGAAAAAGGCAAGGTGTTATCTGCTGGTTTGCTACGGAAGCCTGCTGATATTTCTGGGACTTTGTTCTAAAGAAGGAACCAAACTGTTAGGACTAAGATATTCTGTTCAAATATTTAGAATTAGGAAATAAAACTGGTTGTCGCCAGTTTGTAAGAGATCAGTTGTTGATCAGTGTCTACAGCCTGAGAAGTTTGCAACAAAGGAAGTTAATTTTTCCGTCCTTTATCTCAAAACCCAATAACTTTTTAAACTGATGGCTGTTCGGCTCTTTGCTGGCCCCCACCCCCAGATCAGGAGACATTAACTACTTGTCTTCTCTTCTGTGACATCTCCTGTTGTGCCCCACATTTTGTGTGCTGGGTTGTAGGGTCTATTTGCTCTACCCAAGAAATGCCATGCTGCAACGACTATGCTTCCAGCATGGCCTCTTTATTTCCTTTTTAACTGCTCCTACTTGGGGCTGCAAAATTCATAAGCTGTGAGTTTGCACATAGTTTGAGAGCATCCTTAAGGCTGTGTGGCAGCAGAAGGAGGGGAGCACTTAATGAGTACAAAGTCTCAGGATTCCAGAGCCCTGGATGGACAATCTGAGGAATGGGCCAAGCCTAGCTATCAGGAGTGCCTCCTAACAGGCCTGTCCAGCCAGGCTCTTCCTCCAAGCCTTGTTTCCTCACTTATACATGTGATCCTTCTGAACACAGGCCCTTCCTAGTTCGGTTTTAGTGACCACACTATGATACAACCACAGGAATCCTCTCCAGATGCCTGGGCCATGCTGTTTGCAACTTGTAGTCATCAGAATTGTAAATAGAGTAAAATTCTCTCCTAACAGCATCAGGCATCCTGTGATGGCAACACGAGACAGAGTATGACATCATGCCAAATACACTGAATAAATCAACGGGGCTGTAAAAGCCTCCTGAACACCATTACCACCTAGGACTGCTAGATCATGACTACAGGAGGCCCCTTCCTTCCACCTAGATATCACAGAAGAAGACACAAACCTGTGTCATCCAGGGACAGCATGTTCTTCTCTGAAGACAGAACAGAAAGACTCCCAATGCCAACAATAGGCCTGGACACTGTTCCTCCATCTGCATTAACCTTGACCTCTGCCTGACTCCCTTAAGTATAACCAAAGTCTATTTTGACTTGGGCTAGCCAGCTTATGCCATCTTTGCCAGCTCATGCAGATCATTCAGCCTGGCCTCCACCCACCAAAATGGGTTGTGTTCAAGATCACGTTTTCCAGAAGAATCACAGGGTTGCTACTCAGACCCACATGAGCCCTGGGATAAAGGGTTCAGCCAGGCTTTCCTCCATTCTCCCTGCTTCCTCTGCCCACGTTATAGAAGCAGTATCACTTTGTTCTTAAAAAAACATTTTCACTTTCCGGGTATCTTAACTCAGAAGGTACATGTGCAAAGACAGTTACTGCAAGCTTCTTTCTTCTTGTTCTTAACCTGGCCCTCTCTTAGGTTTTTAAAAACTTAAACAACTCACATTTCTGGACTGTAGCTTAAAACGGAAAGGCTGTGGGAGAGCCACAATTGCTTTCAAGTTCACATCCTGGGTCTGGTCACACTCAGCTGTTCCAGGCAGGACCAGTCAGACCCCTGGCCGGCCCCAGATGCTGGCAGTTTTGCTCCCCAGGTCTGCTGAACACCCTGCACTCTCACAGCCATGCCCTGCTGCCTGTACCAGAATGCTCCCACTTGGAACACTCCCTGCTGTGCCCTTTTTCACGGAGGGTTCAGAGACTCCAGTAACTATGTGAGACCATTTACTTGAATAAAAGCAGCAATATGCCAAAGGGTTTCTAAGCAGGTATGTTCGTCAGAAAGGAGCAGGATGTCTGCAGCACACATCAAGCCACTATTGTCCACCAGGTGTGCAGGTTGGGATGGACGACTCTGCTTTTAGTTCCTGGATCTGTAACCCATGGTTATCATTGGTTCCTGTGGCTGCCATAGCAAAATCCAATAATTAATTGGTTTAAACAAGCCTTCTGTCTCCCAGACTGGAGGCCGGAGGTGTGGGATCAAGATATTGAGAGAGCCAAGATCACTCTGTCACTGCTCTGGGGCTTCCTAGCTTCTGGTGGTAGCCTACAATCCTTCACGTATTTTGGCGCTCTAATCTTGTCTCTGATATCAATATCTATCTATCTAGCTAGCTATCTATCTATCTATCTATCTATCTAGCTATCTAGCTATCTATCTATGGTGGGTCCCCAAAACAATCTCTCCCTTTCTCAATCTCTCTCTCCCTCCCTCCACCTCCACACATGCCACCCAAACAAATAAGCCTTGTTATACAAGTTCTGGGACCAAACTTAGGTCTTCATGTTTGCACAGCAAGCATTTTACCAACCAAGATGTTTTTCCAGCCTCCAGATTTCTCTTTTTATATGGACACCAGGTGTTTTGGATTAGGGACTACTTCAATGATTCCATTTCAACCTGATCACCTCTACCCAGACCCTATTTATGAATAAGTTGATATTCTCAGGTGCCGACCAGGTCTTAGGACCGCAGCATATCTTTCAGTTTTGGAGGAAACACGGTTTAGTCCATACACTTATGATGGCAAAATCCACCCAGTAGTGTTTTCATGTGATCATTGTGTTATCACATGTGTAAAGTACTTTGAGCTTCTGTCCCAAGCGTGTGGAAAGAAGTCAATAAGCATCAGGTATTTTTTCTTCTTATAATGATTTCACTGCCTTTTTTGCTTTGAAATGCTTCCTTATTTGGGGGAAGGATTGGAGTTACCGGGAATGTCACAAGGCTCATTGGAGCTTTGACAACAGTAAACTACTGGGGATCTCCAACTCTCACCTCAAGGCGAATTCCCAGCAGAATAGGCCCTGAGCAAACCATCATCTCCTACATTTCCCTTGGAGGATGGAAAATTTTACGACCAGTCTGAGAGGGAAATAATAACTTGGAGTGTTAGCTTCAGGAACCAGGCTACCAGGAGATCCAGTCTCCAGAGCTTTACAGCTGTGTGCCCAAGGCAGGCCTTGTTTCCTCCAAACCTGTGTCTCAGCAGATCCTGCCTATCCCGTTAGTGCTAATGTGCTTCTCATTTCTCGCCCACAATGAAATATATCTCACACCTGCTGCTACTAGAGCTAGTCCTGACATGTATGAGGTCCATCAGTAAAGGCTGATTCATTGGGAATGTATAAAGTAAGTCTTCTATAAACTCAGGGATGTGCCTTAAAATGTTACCTCTGGGTGCTTCAGTGACATTATCTTTTCCTATTCGTGAACTATCTATTTAGCATACAGTCCCATTAGCTGAAATCTCCCCACAGCTAAAGATTCCTCATACAGCGGATGTCTTCCTGCTTGGGCCAAGTACATTGTTTGGAATGTGAGCAGCTATAGTGGTTTTCTTTTTCTGGAAACTTCTCTTCCTGGAAGGGAAGAAAAAAAAAAAAAACAGCACAGGGACCTTCCTTAAATGCATTTCTGGCCAGAAGTTAGATCCCCTGCGGAGCTGATAGGCATTGCATTGATCTAGGGAGTGCCTTCCCAACTGAGGTCGGAAGCCTGAAGATAGACTGTACTTGATAAGCACATTTCATGTGAGAGCCCAGGAAATGCTGGGCAAACACAGCTCCGCTCAGCCTAATAGCTCAGCAGGATGACAGACAAGTGGTGAGTGCTGTGCACACGCAGTTCTCAAGCCACAAAGGATTATCTGCTGAGCCAGTTAAAGAGGCTGGGGAGGTAGCCCTGGGCTCAGAGGGTAGAAGAAAGGCAGTAATTCGAGGTCACTGGTCTCCTGTCCTAATATTTATGCAGCATGCTTATTCAGTAACACTCTGTTTGCATAACCTTTTAGTCTCCCTGGCTCATTCCTCAGAGTCTTTCTTTTACTGTGCATAGGGATAGCCAGACACCTGACACAATGAGGACAAAACAACCAGGGACTAAGACAATTTTCAGTTTATTATTGCCCCATTTAGCATCATTTTGTTTCGAGCCAGCTGTAGATCCAGGCAAGAATTAGGTTGTCCAACTGATGCGCTTTACCTGGGTGGCCACATAAAAAAATAGAGTTCATACTAACTCAACTGTCTCAAAATGTCTAAGAATCTTGAGGCTATTCCATCCAGAAATTATTGAACCAGGCGAGACTGCTCCGCTTATTTCAAAGACAGTACCAGGCGAGACTGCTCCGCTTATTTCAAAGACAGTTTATGTTGAGGAAGGAAACAAGCCAAAAAAAAAAAAAAAAAAAAAAAAAAAAAAAAAAAAAAAAAAAAAAAAGACAGGAGTAAACCAAGTGTTTTCTAAACCTGTAATAGTCTGACTTGGAATGAGCTGTGCACTTCTTCATTCTTATTTCCCATCCGTAACTCATAATAAAGGACACTTATCACTCAAAGTCAATATAAAATGCTTATGTGGAAATGAGCTTAGAAACTAGTGAAATAAAGCTTATCATGGAATAGCAGGTAAAGGCACTTGACACCGAGCTCGACGACCTGAGCAGAGCATCCATGACCACGTGGTGGAAGACAAGCGACCCAGACACAGCGTTCTCTGACCTTCATAGGCACACTGCGGCAACAGCCTCTCTATGAACAAACAAACAGGTGTTTGTCTAAGAACTTGAAATATAAGAAATAAAAGTAACAACACTAATTTGGGGTTTAAATGTATGTTTTTGCTTCATTAAGACAACTTGAAGTTCATAAGCTGAATTGATTTTGTCGCCACAAAATCAAAATGTCGATTTACCAGTGTGACTGTTTACCAGTTTACCAGTGTGAGTATTTTTGTTGCATTTTAAAATATAATTACAATAAAATGTGAGTAAGAATGAGACTCTATCTGATATGACTAGTTTCTAGTCATAAATTTGGCCGGGCGTGGTGGTGCATGCCTTTAATCCCAGCAGGAGGATCTCTGTGAGTTCAAGGCCAGCCTGTCTACAAATAGAGTTTCAGGACAGCCATGGCTACACACAGAGAAACCCTGTCTTGAAAAACAAAACAAAATAAAAAGAGTAAATTTGAACACAGAGGGAAGACTACATGGAGATATATGGAGTCCGATCCCAGAGGCTATAACTACAACACAAATCTCAAGCCTAAGGTTCAGGGATCACTGTGGAACAAGAGCAGAAAAACTGTAAGAGCTGATTTGTAAGAGCAAAACAGGCAGTTTGCTAGGAGGCTGTGTCTCTTAAGAACATCAAAAACTAGACCTATGAAGTCTCACCAACATGACTGCCTAAACAAGGACACCAATAGGATTGCTGAAGTACATGGGGAAGAGCTCATGAGGCCTTAAACCTGCACAAAGACCTGTAGGCAACTAGAGAATGCTGGGTGGGAGAAATAGTCTTACTCAGGGAAGAGCACACCAATTACCTATCCAAAACTGAAAGGTCAGCCCTGAAAACATACATACAAATAACATTACACAGATTGAGAAAGTTACATGTATTTATGTATTTAGGAAAATATATGTATATACATATGAAGCAATTACTAAAAAAGGCCATGACTTTAAAAGGGAACAAAGAGGAACGTATGGAACAGTTTGGAGCGAGGAAAGGAAAGAGGGAAATAATATAATTATATTATAATATAAAAAATAAAAAATAATTCATAAAAAGAGATACAAGAAAGAGAATATGACCTTCTATAAGACCATGAGTGATACTTCAGCAGAGACCAGCCCTACTAGGCCTTCTCTTACAGTTCCCTTCTCTAGAATTGCAGGAGGAAATTAAATTTCTACTGTTTGAGTGACTCAAGAAAATTAGTACAGCAAGTCTAAGATCTAGAACGGGTGTAAGCACTGTGCCCAGGGCAAGCATGTGATCTAAAAACATCTTCTTTGGAAGATAGGATAAGTTATGCAAGGAATGAACTCAAGTCACAGTCCATGAGAGCAATAAAAGATCAAAGGTGATGACTGGGTGCTTTGTACTAAGTCCAAACTGTGAGTTAAACTGTTAAAACAGAAAGAGTCCTTCAGTAAGATGTTAAGAAGGAAATGAGTAAGTGAGCACACGGTTAGCATGGGGCTATTAATGCAAATGGCATTAGAGAACTACATACAAGCAAGGCCAGGATCACTGCAGCAGGGCTGAGTCACCAAAGCGTGTGCAGATGAACGGAGCTCCCCCTGACCCCAAGGTACTGCTTAGGATCTAGTTTTACCCAGCAAAGAACTATGGCTCCATTTGGAGTATTTCAGAGGGTTTGAACTCCCAAGCATGATTCTTTCATACGCACCATACCGTGAGCAGGCAGTTGAAAGATAAAGATCTCAGGGCTCTGATCTATAAGGTGGTTTCAGAAACCAAACAAGTGACCACCCTTGAAGAGATGTTGGAACAAAATGCTAACATGTTCACCTACGTGAGTAACGGATAGATAAGAACAAATTGTCAAGTTTCAGACAATAAGATGTTGAAATGGATCATGGTGTTGTAAAAAGACAATGCCTAATGTAATTTTTGAAAACAATGATGGTCAGTTCAGTGGTGTATTTAAGCCAACAGTGAACTCAAGTCTGGGTAATATTGACACAATGATCACTCCCAAACTTATATTTATTCCACACTCTCAATTAGCATGGACTTCTACGAGATGTTCCCCAAAAGTGTTTT
The DNA here is from genome assembly GCF_907164565.1 of Psammomys obesus. Classification (NCBI taxonomy): domain Eukaryota; kingdom Metazoa; phylum Chordata; class Mammalia; order Rodentia; family Muridae; genus Psammomys; species Psammomys obesus. Next base: position 9,200,935 of record NW_026585987.1, on the reverse strand, counting down.
TGAACATTGTTTGAACATGAGCATCACCTAAGTAGTTTTTCAAAGCACTGTTATCTATAACTCATCCCTGGAGAAACTGATTTAATCAATAATATGAGAGCGGTATATAAATTTATTTATTTACTTACTTATTTTGATGTTAGGGAGTTTGCACTTGCTAGTAAAGCATTTTACCATTGATTTAGATCTCCGCCACAAGGCTTTTTAAATTTGTTTTTTTTTTTTTCGTATGGTTGGTTTGCCTGTTTGTGTGTCTGTGTACCACCTGCATGCCTGTGACCTTTAATACAAAATCCATCCAATCCCCTGGAATTGGAATTACAGATGCTTGTAAGTCATAATGTGGGTGCTGGGGATTGAACTAGGGTCATCTGGAAGAGCGATAACGTTCATAACTACTAAATCATCTATCAACCCCCCAATTACTATTTTTAATGTCTCAAGATTATGAAATGCAACCAGCATAGAATACAGAGTGTTCCACTGATTGTTAAGATACTTCAGTTCCAAAGAGGCTTTAGTGGAAAATTTCCAGCAGAAAATTTTTCAGCTAGGCAACTTGAAACATATACAAATATATGTTTAAAAATAGATTCTGCTATGAATTTTGGCCTATGTACTACATATTTTAACCTATATTTCTAGAAAATTAGGGCTAATCGTGGGTAGTGTGTGTTGGCCTTAAATCCAATTTTTAAAAAAGTGGTTGGTTATTCCCATAGTATTTGTGCCACTACCATAAACAGATCTGACGAGGCAAACCATTACTGTCATTCACAATGTTCATAACTTGGTAAGACTGATGATTACTTTCTCCTTCAGTTGTGTACAAAACACCTTCCAGGGCTATGGATGCTGCCCGCTAAAGATGAAGCTACCAGTTGAATACCAACTAGACTTCAAATAAGAATGTAATGGTTTTGGCAATAAAATCTTACTGTCAAGTTATCAAGCGTGACCAAAGCTTCACTCTGTGGAGACCCTATTGGCCAACATCTCAAAATATATAGCCCATTTCTGGTACTGACTGTTTTATTTGATAGTGTATGATGTCTAGTTGAGGTAGTGTCTCCCTATTATAGGGTAACTCCACTTAAACTCCTATTATATATGTATATATTATAGGAAGCATCTACAGTAGTAGGTTTCCATACGACTTTTCAAAAGGACTTTAACGTTACTTATTGTCCTACTCTTTTCATTTTCAGAGCCAGCAGTAATGGATAGAGTTCCTTTTAGGCCTTGCATTTCTCTTGCCTCTTTTTTCTTTATACTTCAATGAAGTGTAAGATCTCATGTGATTAGAATGAGTCCACTAAAAAGCAAAGAATTGTGTCTGCAATGTCTCTTTTGCTGTGTAAATAACATATTCGGGGTCCAAGGATTTTAAACATCTCTGGTAGTCATTCTCCACACCATATTGGAAGACTTGAGCCTTGTCACATATGTAGTCTTTCTAACTATTGGAGAGTTTTCAGTAGGGGCAGGATAACATTAAATTTGCTTTTCTAAATGATCCCTCTGGATGCCGTATGCAAACAAAGTCAGAAAGAAATTACCAGAGTCAGCTAGAAGAGATGTTATATTAGTGTGGATCAGAAGAACATCTGGAAGATATTAGGAAGTAAGGATGGATTGAAAAATCATTTACAAGGCTGCCAACAACAGGTTTCAGTTCTCGATTCGATGTCAGAGATGAGGAGGGGGAATAGAGAATTAGACAGTAACACCCAGTCTCTGGCTAGGATAACTCATAAATGAAAGAGTAGCCCTGAAAGAAAAGGAAAATAATGGATTCCTTTGGGAAAACATTGAGGTCAATGGGCCATGAAGATGCCCAAGTACAGATGTAGAATTGAGAATTGGATGCCAAAGTTTAAACTTCAGGAGAGATGTCTGGACAGCACGTTTATCCCTGCCTGGGTGTCATTAGCACACATGTGGAAACCATGGATCTGGAAAGACAAGGATGGAGGGGGGGAAGAGGGAAGAAGAAGAAGAGAGGCAAGGGAAGAAGAGGGGAGGGGAAGAGAGGATGAGAGAAGAGAGAGGAGGAAAGAAGAGAGGAGGAGCACCTCAATGAATAAACAGCACATGAAGGACTACAGAGGAGGAGGAGAACAGAGTAGAACAGATAAAAATAGCAGAGAAAAGATATAAGAAAAGGAGTCTAGTGTGGCTCAGCCTAAGAAAAGAAATGGCAAAACACTTGGTCATAAAAGGGACAGCTATGTTATCCCCTTCATGGATTGTGAAACATTGCAGAAGGAGGAAAGAATGTAAGAGCCACTGGATAGGGAGATGTCCAACAAAGGTGTCTTTTGGACATTACAGAAACTCACTGAAGCTGTGGTTATCTGCACAAACCCTGAACAAAACTGGGTACCTTGTTGTGGATGGGGAGGGTCCCTCTCTTGGCGGACTGTTGTCAGTTAATGGCTTCTGAGAGGGAGAGAGAGAGAGAAAGAGTAATTTTTCTCAGTGGTCTAGCCAGAGATAAGTTGCCCATATTCCAAAAGATAACCTTTCACCCACAATCATGAAATCAACTTTAGTTGAACTGAGTGGGTCACACACAAAAGAAGATATGAAAGCAGAAGGACTGGTTGTGAAGAAGATTTTCTGCAGAAGAAGGGGAGATGAGAGAGAGGAATGGGATGAGAAGACCACACGTCATCATGGAGGGCTATGAAACTGCCACGGAGTTTAGAATAGAATAAAAGGAAATACTGAATAATTGTCTTAAGAAACAACAGTGGTCAAGTGCAGAAGAGGGAGAGAGGAAGCCAAAAAGGACCAAGAAGAAGTGAGTGAGCCACATGACAGTCATCACTGATGAGCAGGGGCAGCATGGGGACAAGAAAGTTAGAAAATGGTTGAGAGGTAAGGAGATAAACCAAAGTGCAGGCTTTCTTTCTTTCTTTTTTTTTTTTTTTTCAAGAAATTTCCGAGGAAAAAAAGCATGGAGGATTTTGAAATGGCTCAAGGAACATAGATAGCTGAAGAATATGAGCTTTATTGGGAAAGAGATATAAAGGCATTTATAGTAATATTTAAAAATGTGTTAGCACAAAAGGCAGGGCAGAGATGAACTAGCTGGAAGAAACAAGAGTGTGGAGAGAGGGACTTACCTCTTCATTTATTGGCTTATTTAATACATTGTTGCACAATTGGAGGTAGATGAGTATGAAGAATAGCCTAAAATGGAAGAGACACCCATCTCATCAGCTTCAAACTGGAGCTGAGTTCTAGAACATTCCTGGTATAGACCTCTACTTGGTGTAAGATCTTGATAGAAGGCCAGACTAGGGAAGCAGAGGTAAAGCATCTGTAGGGATCTTGTTGGAGAGTTTTGCTTTTGTTTTGCTTTCTCTCTTCTAATCATTTAATGGGTTAAGTACCCAAGGTGGGGCTATGACAAGAAGAGACACAAATGGTAAGCCAGCAACAGCAACAGCTCAAAACTAGAATGCCTGAAGCATAAGACTGAGCACTGTGCCTGGATGAAGAGCATGCTGTAAGTGCTAAAACACATGATGCTGAAACTCAGAAAGATCACAAATAAGTCTTGAACTGTGAAGCAGGACAGCATCTATTTTAGAACATAAGCATGGATTGGGGCGGGGTGCTGATTTATGAAGTGTTTCCTACAGGAATGTCTGGACTGGCTGGCTTAAATTTGCAAGAGAGCCAGGCAACTCCAAGGCTTGCCAGTCTTTCAGGGGGTGAGTGAGATGCACAAAGAAAGGGAAACAAGACTTCTAGTTCCAGTGAGTCCATAACATACTTATAAAAGATGAGTCAGTGTCAAATACCCTTCAGGACACCTTGCTGGCTGTCCTTACTGCCATTGTTACTGCTGCTGTTGATGAGTTAGAACTAAACAAACGAGTGAATTGAAAACACAAAACACCATGTGCTCAAGTGTTGTGGGAGACACTCTAAAGAATATGGTGTGGACTGGGGAGATAAATCCATTGGCAAAGTAAACACATGCATGGAGACCCGAGTTCAAATCCCCAGGCCACTACTTGTAGCCAGCTATGGTAAGGTGCATGTTTAAGTCAACTGGGGTGCAGGAGGGGAGAGAAACAAATAGATTCCCAGAGCTGCCTGGATACCCAGTTCAGCTAAATCTATGAACTCTAGATCTAGTGAGAGACCCTGTCTCAAAAAATAGAGTAGAGAATGACTGTGGAAGACATCTGAAAATCTCTTGCACACACATGTGCATATACTTATCCACACAGACACAGTCACAAATATGTATACACACAAATATATGTACATACATCATACATACTATATATGTATATATAGATGTGTGTATATACACATATGCATACACACATACATATATGTATGCATATGTATATATACATATATGAATAAGCAGTATGATTTAAGAAGGGAAAGGTAGTAACTACCTGAAATTGGTTTTGGAAGGTTTCTTGGAAGGAAATATACATAATGGTCCTTTTAAACTGCTACTTTTTAGTCTTCATGATAGCGAAGAGCAAAGACCAAGAGGAGACTCCCTGTTGCCGATAGACTGCAGACTGAGCCCCTGGAGCCAATGGTCGCAATGTGACCCTTGCCTCGAACAAAGGGTAAGTATTTTACTCTGTCTACCCCAGCTCCTAAAAACCGCTGTCTTCAGGGAAACGGCTATGAGGCAGGGACTCTCCCAGAAACAAATCCCAAACCAGAAAGAGGTAATCATTGAAATGAACGTGACTGATCTGACCAGGAGAGCGGCCTGTTGGACAGTGGGCTGGTAAGTGTCGGCGACAGTTTGTGCGTGTAAGAGACTGCACAGCCGAGCAGGCACAGCTAAGTGATATCAGTGGCAGTGTCTTCCACCTCGCTCTCAGAATCATGGGCCCTTTGCGTGTGAGGCCTGCAGTGGCGTCGCTTTATCCCCAGCAGCTCTCAACCCGTGGGTCACGATCCCTTCGAGTGTTCAGCGACCCTTTCTCAGGAGTCGCCTAAGACCACCAGAAAACACAGAGATTTACGTCACCACTCATAACCGTAGCAACAAAAATAATCTTATGGTTCGGGAGGGTCACCACAGCATAAGGAGCTGTATTAACGGGTGGTGGCACCGGGAAGGTGGAGAACCGCTGCTTCAGACCACAGTCCACTGTTGAATCAGGAAATACAATCTTTCAACTCTGTTCTGTTCGCTTGTTTCTTTATAGTTTCGCTCAAGAAGCGTTGTAGCCTTTGGACAATTTCATGGGAAAAGCTGTATTGATAGTTTGGGAGACAGACAACACTGTGAACCCACGAAGGAATGTGTGGAGGTACAGGAAAACTGTGGGAATGACTTCCAATGTGGAACAGGTAATCTGAGACTCCAGTTTCTCTCTGTGGTCCTCTGTGGATGCTTGTGAGTGAAAATAAATAAACACCTTTTCATAGGTAGACACAACCCCAAGCGTAATGGCTACCCAACAAGGGCTAGCCTGTCTCGCCCTCACTTCCAATGTTAAAGTGCCCGCGCTGACTTCAGCAGGAGCGAGAATTTAACATGACACACGGCATGTTTTCTGATTTTGGACTGCAGGCAGGTGCATAAAGAGACGACTTCTGTGTAATGGTGACAACGACTGTGGAGATTTTTCAGACGAGGACGACTGTGACCGTGACCCACGCCCCCCGTGTCGTGATCGAGTGGTAGAAGAATCTGAGCTGGGACGAACAGCAGGCTTTGGGTTTGTATTTCCCTCGAGTCTTTCCAGATGAAAATGAGTGGAAATGGATTCCGACTCTTTCACCTTGACAAAGAATACATGCAAGGGCATATATAAAGAATGCAAATAATGCAAACTTTTGGTGTATATATTTCGGGAGGTAACATGTAAGGCCCTCAGAATATTTAGTTATATTTAGACTATTTAAGGATGCTGCCAGGCCTCAGTAAGGGGTTTGTTGAATGAGTTTCACTGTCAGTCAGTAGGAGATAGTGCATCTCAGGTGCAAATGTCAGGAAAACCACAGCAACAGACATGACATGTTAACATTTAGAATTAAGTGGCCCATAGCAGGTGTGTCAAAACCATTAAAGCATCTGAATTCCTAGGATGGCTACCTTCCACTGAAATGTTTTTTGAACTGATGCCTGATTATAAGTATGGAGTTGGACTAGAAGAAACAAGATCAAAAGACTAGATTATGATGCCAGAGGGTAACAGGGTTTGGGGTCTCATTGTAGAGAGCTGACAGGCAACCCATTCTTCACAAAGAAATGAAGAGGCTCAGGACTGTGACCGCAAAAGTCTAGAAGTTTAGAACTTAGGACTACAGAGAGCAGAGAGGATTCTAGGGACATCTATGCTCCAGGAATTGGAAAGATGACAAATCTGAGGTCCTCTTCTATTCCATTCCGGTTGGAAGGCATTCCAGGGACATTCACTGCTTAGTTTGAGCTGGGTAACTTTGTCCCCAACAGAGATGCAGTTGTTCTCACATCTTGCAGGACATGGACAGAAGTAAATGGTTCTATTTTACTATCTATCATGTAATAGTTTTCTTTATTCTTTTTTTTATTATTTTATTTCATTTCATTTCATTTCATTTCATTTTATTTTATTTTATTTTATTTTATTTTATTTTATTTTATTTTATTTTATTTTATTTTATTTTATTTTATGACAAGGTTTCTCTGTGTAGCCTTGCCTGTCCTAGACCAAGCTGGCCTCAAACTCACAAAGATCTGCCTGCCTCTCTTTCCCAGAGTGCTAGGATTACAGGCATGCACCACAGCACCTGGCTCAGGTTTCTTCATTCTTTTAGTTTCATTCTTGACTCAAAATAAATGCTTGATAATTTCTTGGTAGGTAGATAAAAACAGGTGAATTATTTAATGAGTAAAAATCCGTTCATAGGGACCTTCTGAAACATTGGTAATACCGGGTTAGATGGAAACTTAAGTTCCTAGGTTGAAATTCGGGAAATCCAATTCAGTCCAAAATTGGAATGCAGATGAGGAGAAGAAAAAAGATGGCAGAGGAGGCAAGAGCAAAGCTAATAGAGAAAGTAGAGTGACAGAAATTCTTGGGTACAGTGATTCCCCAACGGGAAACATTTAGGAGTGTCTAAAGAGCATCTGAGTTGTCAGTCCTTGCAGAGGGCAATGCGGAAAGGTGCTGTTGGCAGTCGCTGTTTGGTTAGCAATGTTGATGCTGAGCATCCTACTACATATAGCCCCACATTGTCGGTGGTCCTGAGGCCAAAAAGCCCTGCACTGAGGACTGGATCCTTAGCGGATCTGGCTAAAAGGAAAGATGTCTCTCTGCAGTCAGAGGAAACATCCATTTAATGAATGTAAGAACAAAATTCCATGATACTAAGGGTCAGGCACAAGGTAAATGTTTCACACACCATTTATTCACTTCATAAAATCTTACCCAAATGGCTTTCAATGATTACCCACAGTGCCTTTGGCCCTTAGCTTGAAAGCTGTGTTTGTGAATCAAATGGATTGTCTTAGGCCAGGAATCTTAGTAAATGGCAGTTAACAATATAGGGTTGTCCAAAACCCTTCTAACCAGATTGCTATGGGCTCAAATTATCCTAAACCCCTTCTGTATCTTTCCTCAGGGGGAAACACGTTATATTTTGAATCTCAATGAAATGACTTAAAACAGAGAATCACATGTGTTATTTATTCTCACTCAATGCAAATTTATAGCTGTCTAAAGGGAAAGGAATACAGAAATGTTGGCCTGCTTAACTGAAAAAAAAAATCATTCATAATCTATTGGTTTCCTTTGTTGAGGGAAAAGAAAAATTTGTAACTTGGCATTTGCAAGCAAATTTCATAAGGAAGCATCCTAGAGAACTGGCAAAGGGCCCTTAGAACTTTAACTACAGTCAGGGGTAGAGCTGGGGAATATGATGAGGCTGAGCCATCAGGGCCGAGGAGGAGACCCAGCTATGGGAAAGATTAGCTGCAGACACGGGAAATGAGGTAGGTCCTTTCAGAATCCATCTATCAGCAGTTTTTATTGAATCCCCTACAATTCGAGCAAAAACCCTTAACAAGTTTAGTCTTTATATAAACTACTACCGCCATTTGCATAATTATCTTGAATTTTTCAGAATCTCTTTATATATTCTATCCCTACAGATTGTCATAATGATTCTGTGACCTAGTAAGGGGCACTTTTATACTCATTTTGTAAATAAGGACTAAGTGAAATAATTAAAGCCATTTGGCGAGTGTTTTGGAGCACTAAACCCAAGTTTCTCTGTATCACATGAAACCATATTTTCCCCTCTACACCACTTTACCTTTCTTCTTCTCACCACATCGACCCCTACATGCCCCCATACTGCTTCAAAGCCCTGAAGTCAATTTCCTCTTTGCAAGCTTGCAAAACTAAGCTCCCAAAATGATAGTCCATGGACCGATGAGATGGCTCCATGGGTACAGGCACTAGCTACTAGGGCTGACATCCTAAGTTTTATCCCTGGGACTCAGCTTCTGTAGGTTGTCTTCTGACCTCCACACTTGCTCCATGACACATAAACACACACAAACACACACGCATAAACATATTCAAACACACACATCTACTAAATAAAAAAACATAATAAAAAAACAAAACTCCTTAAGTAGCTGTTTATTATTATTCCTATAAATTTAACACTTGGGAGGCTGAGGCTCATGGATCATGTGTTTAAAGGCAACTTTGACTACACAGTAAGACCCCATCTCTCTCTTTTTCATGTATATATGAACTACATAAATATAGTTAAGATCTACCTACTAAATATTATATATTATATATAATATAAACATTATATAATGTATATTCTAAATACAAATATATCTATTATAAATAATATATTAATATAATAAAATCTATACACTATATATAATATATATAGGTAGATAGATTATAGATATAGAATATGAACAGTAGAATACTTTGAATTAGGTAATCAACCATTAATATCTACAAATTTTAAGATAATATGTTTTGTTATCTGATCATAAGCTTCAACTTTATAAATGTTAGACATTTGCAATAAAACTCCATTAAAAAACCTCAATTAGCTTTGGACTACATGTGAGGCAAAGGTGGCAAAGACTCCATTAGTTACTTTTCTGTACCTATGAGAAAACACTAAGATCAAGGCAACTTAGGGAATGAACAATTTATTTGGGTTTACAGTTCCAGAGACATGAGTCTGTCATGGCAGGAACACAAGGCATCAGGCAGGCGTGGTGGGAGAAGCAGAAAGCTGAAAGATTATAACATCTACCTCAAGAAAGAAACATACAGATAGAGAACTGGAATTAGAGAGGGGCTATATAATCTCAAGGCCTGACCTGAGTGACAAACTTCCTCCAAAAAGGCCACACCCCTTAAACCTTCCCAGACAGCACCACCAACTGGGGAACAGGTGCTCAAGTGTGTCAAGTGCTCAATGAGGGTGCACTCCTCATTGATACGACCACAGGAAGAAAGAAGCCAGTCAGAGCAACATGCTTAGAAATTGCTTCTCCACAGTCAAGTCTCAGAAACCATAATGGGTCCAATCTACCGTTTCATCCATCCAGACCCTCTACATGGGCAAGCCACAGGGACATGATGTAATTAATTAATCTTTATCCATTTGAAGGACTCTTTTATATAAGTTGATACTCTGGCAGAATTCTATTGTCTCTGCAAATGGTTCAGACTTCCGTCTTGTAGGCATCTGAGATCCTCCCCAAATATTCAGGGAAGTCCTCCAACCCTTCTTGCGTTCATTGAAAAAGCACAAATCAAAACCAGCTGGAAATGATGTACAATATGTCATGAATTACTTTCTCTGTGTGATCTAAGCCTAACTCCCCTTCTGTGAAGGGAGCTTTCTTGTCAGCTCACCTGGTGAGTCGAAGCTGCCTGTGGCTCAGGGGCAGCTGTGGAAGCAGCCGTCTCTAAATACTGCCAAAGAACATGTTTTTTCCTTAAAATTTCCTAGGTGATGACTTTTCTGTTCATGAGCACTTTTCATGTTTCTTGGCAGAAAAATATTGGCTCATTTTAGACTAGACTGGCTGTCTCTGCAGGAGTGGAATCAAGTCAAAGGTTTTTGAAACATTTCTTCCTTAGGAGTGCTTTCGACTTTATTGGCTTCTGTAGCTTTCCAGGTGGACACAGCCAACTGGTCAATGTGCTATTCTGTTGAACAATATCCTACAAAACCAGGCTCTACATAGCCAAGGGCACACAAGAACCTTCCAGGCGAGTGTCAAGCAAGCTTTAAGGTAATAATTTCCTTTACTATTCATTATGCAACTGGTCGAACAATAAGACTCAACCTCCATGTGTACGTATTTTTATAAAACCAGTAGGTGTGAGTATGCAGCTCTTTCGTCCTTTTTGCGTTTTTTTTTTAACTCAGTACTATTTTTTAAGACAGGAACTTGCTGTCACTTCAGAGCACCAGTTTGTGCCACCGTTCCAGGATGCATGTGGTGCTAGTGACTGAACCCAGGGCTTTATTCATGTAAAGCAAACAATCTACCAACTGTGATACATGTGCCCAGGCGTCCAGCAGCTTTTCCACACCTAATATCCACCTTCCACTTCCAAAAGCCAAATAGCCTCTCATCCACCTCACTAATACCAAATGGTAGAAAACCCAAGACCCAATTCCAGATCTTAGCGCTCAATTAGACTCTGATGTCTTGGGAATAAAATGGTCTTCATTTTTAAAACTAATCCTGACCAGTAATCAGTTAATGGACTATAAATAGTTCTTAATAAAAGACTATTGTGTGTGCACTCTTTTTTACATGTAAGACCAAAGAATTTAATGCCATTACTATAACAAACACCTCTACTCTTGTCTACTTATGTGAATAAATTTATCATCATTTACATCCATAAAATGGGAAGAAAAAGTAATATTGGGGCTGAACCCTGTATCTTATGAGTACTAAATAACATCTACAAATACAGAAAATTATCTATTAATTTGAAAAGAAGCTCATTCATCCCACTGGGATAGCCTTCTAACACAGTTTTTCTTGGTTTGGTAATGACTTAAAAATTGACCACTTACAATGACACTCAATGGTCAAGAGATGTTTAAAACTTAAAATACTCAGCTGATATCTTTTGGTACAAAGCATAAAAAGGTGATGATTAGTCAACATAAATTATATTATATTTTATCTTAAGTTAAAATTCTGTGGGAGAGCAATCTGCACCATCACTGTGCCATTTATATATAGTAGATTGAATTTTCACTGTAGAATAGTAACTATATTTTTAGTAACTATTCATAGCCTGATGGGATTATATCTTTTGCAACTATTTAAGCTTAGAATGAAAAGTATTGGATGCTTCACTAAAACCGCTGAGGAAGATACAGCTAATCAAATCTCTTTAGAAAGTCCACAAGTAAGAACACTACTCCTTAAGTGTGATGCATGTGGGATCTCGCCCACATCCCCCCGTCATCCCAGTCTGCATATCCATCAAAGCCAAACCTTTTCCCTTGATGATCTCCCCATGATGACCTTTTCCTTGTATAACATGGACCTCATACAGCATTTATCTATACTACTTATTTGATGTAGTATATGCTTCCCACACTAATTTTTAAATATATATTAATCATATGCTCCACCCCCAACTTCAAAGCAATTTTTGTGGGTGCCATTTGTGTATGGACTGTATTCTTACCACCCCCTGATTACTATAAACACAAAGATGTAGTAATTAGCCCCCCCCCCAAAGTTAACCATTTGGAGGAAAGGTTAACTTCAGGAGTCTAATGCAGGTGCATTGATGACACAAGGGTCACCATCACGTAACATGGAGTTGGAGTTCCGTTTAAGAAACAAACACATCATCCATTCTTCCCACTGCCTGTGGCGTGACTTCAAGGTAGAAGGGCTGCCTCGAGCCCTCTGTGACTGAAGACAAGAACTGAATAATTCCAAGACAGGGCTTGACAGGCAGCACTGCTTTTGAGCTGCAGTGCCTGGGTTGGCATTGCTTTCCACAGTGGTTTGGTGAGATGCTGGGGCTTCAGGGGCAGCAGCGCTAAAGAGAAGTAGCAGTTACCATCAGGAGAAACCCTTCTCGAAGGGGATGGCACCAGTCAAGGAAAGCAAAGGGAAATACAGGAGGCCTCTCAGTGTCTAGAGATTACCTTCCGCTACGTGCCATTGGCCAAAGCAACTGATGTGGTTGAGCATGGAGCTTCCCATGATGTCATGGGGAGGTCTATAAATTCAGACATGAGTGACAAAACAGAACACAAGCAAGTGAGAAAATTTTTAAGATAACAAAGCAGCTACGTTGCCTGTGACTTGTTTGAGCTAATCGCTTTAATTTTCAGCTCAGTGTTAGAACTTCAGAGCCTTAGCATTTGCTGGGAAAGGTCTTTTGGGAAGGTTAGACAGTGAACTAATTTTATCTGTAGCTCAACTTTCACAAATAGCTTCCTCAACTGTCTGTCTGGTATAGAGCCACATTGTTGCTTCTTTGGTAGCTTCATGTTGAGTTAAAATATGCTATAATTTTGAAGATTTTTTTTAACCTACCCATTGCTCATATTCCCGGTTTTCTTTTTTGTTTTGTTTTGTTTTGCATTAGCAATAGGCTTATAGTACTCCATCCACACTCTGACAAATAGCTCGTGAAACTAATATACAGATTTATAATTCTGTTAATTGAAGTTAGGTATGTGATCTAGAACAATGGACAAAGTCTGTGCTTCGGGAGTTAGGAGTGTGTGGAAGAAATGTCCATTTTGGCATCCTGGGCTAAGAGCCATCTATTGTATCCACCGCCTACAGAGCGACGTCTGTGCTCCTAAGACTAGCAAAGGTGAACTTCGCAAAGGGCTAACAGTTTCTCGTGCAGATACTGTTTTTAAGCCTAGAAATCAAATGTGACTTTTGTTTTACAGCTAACGATATTTCTATCTGTGAATTAAAGCTTGCTGGTTGGGGTGGTGGCGGAGGTGCATAGAACTTTTGAGAATACCTTGCTCAGATGCTGAACATTTTTTTGAATGTTCATCTTGGAAAGTCTAACAGGAATAATATAATCCTGGGGGAGTGCTGAGATTCTGGACAAGCAGTGAGATGGCTGGAGGAAGGCTTAAGAATAAAGAAAACAGGAGAGAGAGAGAGAGAGAGACCTGATGTTGATTCATAGATGAAAAATTACATGCATACAATTGTATTGCCCCCCTGGGATGTTCTGCTCTCAAATACTTTAAGTAGTTGGTGTTGCAGCGTTGGCATTTGGTTCGCTCCGGGACGTGAGGTAAGAGGTACAGCCTTAGCACTAAGACTCCAGGAGCCAGAGGGTCCCATGTGTCCTACTTACTGCCTTTTCTTTTCTAACAGTGCCCTAGGTGCCAGAGAGTTGACAAGACCCTCCTAAGGCAAGCTTTCTGCCAAGTCACAGCTCCAAAGAGAACGGCCCACCCCACTTCTGTTCCTGATTAAACCCCACCCGTGTTGGATGACAGCGACATGAACCGAAGCTGTCTCACTCTCCCTGCCACACAAGCCTGCCTTGCGTTAACGGCGGCATTTACCCATATCACCCCATTCTGCTTCTTTTCAGAATTAACGTCTTAGGGATGGATCCCCTGGGCAATCCTTTCGACAATGAGTTCTACAACGGACTCTGTGACCGGGTACGGGACGGAAACACTTTGACATACCATCGCAAACCCTGGAATGTAGCTTTTCTGGCCTATGAAGTAAGTCACCTCAGCAGAAAACATGTTTTGTTTTGGCTGAAAGATGTTTTACTGAATTTAATTTTCAGTGCAGTAATAACTGAAAGCGACTGTGGTGCTGACAGAGAGATGTATCTTAGACCTCTCAGAAACACACTGTAGTCTCTCATCAGCCCTAACAACATACCCCTAGTGATAAAGATTTGGGAAAAATACCTATGTTCTATAAAAAAGAATCAGCCAGGGTGCTAAAATGACTAAAAATAAAATTAGAGCAGATTTTTTGTGTGATCAAAATGATCAAACTGCTTCCATGCCAGTTGTTCATCGAATTGGTCCTTTCGGAGAAGAAAGCCCTTCGTGTCTTCTTTCTTGAGTTTCTGGAAAGTTCTTCCCGCTGATGCCACACCCATCACACTACAGTACATATAGACTTTTTAATAATCATAAATAAATCCCTACCCATCTCAGCATGAAGCTATCCTATTTGCCTGTGATGTTAACTCATATCTAGACCACACTGTTAGATCTCTTGCACCTGTAAATCTAGAATAAAGTCAACAGTTTCCCACAAATCTGGAGGAAATTTGGAGGTTATGGTCTTTTTCCATAGTATCTTATTTGCCTCATTTAAGTACAAAATTTTGTGGGTGAAAGCCAACACTCTATCGAAAAAAGTAGTTTTCTGAGCTGGTGAGATCATTCAGCTGGTAAAAACACTTTTCACCAAGTCTGGAGATCTGAGTTTCATCCTTGGGATCCACATAATGGAAGAAAACAGACTCACCCAAGCTGTTTCTCACTTACACGCATGCACCATGTGGCACGAAGTGCCTATGTAATACACACTCAACATAAATGAAAAAAAATTTTTTTTGAGTCAGGGTCTTACTATCTAGACTTTCTGGACTAGAACTCACTATGTAGCCCAGGCTGACCTCAAACTCACCAAGATCTACTTGCCTCAGCCTCTGAGCTCTTGTGATTAAAAACACGAAGCACTTTGTCTGACAGTAAAAAAATCTTAAGCGCTTTTCTAAATGGAATATAGAAAACATGGCGCCTTTAGCCGTTACTGATAGGGGAAAGTTGCTTGGCACGTGCAACTTCTGTATAAAGGCAAAACTTGTATGATACGAAATGGTTAGGGCTGGGTGGCCACATCAAGAACACCAGGAGAGTAAACACACCCTTGCCCCACCTCTAGAAAGATATAAGGCGGAAGACGTGGTTTCTGCCCTGTATATTACTGACACTCATGGGATATTTGGAACAGCGCCCCACAATCAAACGCATTAAGCTTTCCATTGCAAGACTAACCTATGTTCACACGATGTGGAATAAATAAAAATCTATAATCACTTTTGATTAGCTCGGGTGCGATTAGTGCCTCCAAATAAGTTTTTCCATCAAGCTCATAAAAAAACAAAGTAAGCAGGGATGTGAACAAGGGTTCTTACTTGGTATCAATCAGGGCAGAGAGCTCTTTCAGCTGAGGCCTTGCTAAGCGCCTGTGTCACCTTGGTGCTGTGAGTGGTGGTGCCTTAGACAAATCTGTCACGGTCTTGGAAAGTAAGTGGCCAAGCTTGTCATCTTACGCATGAATAAATGGGAATTTTTTTTATGAGTGGAAATCTCTAGTTTAATTTACTTTTTCTTCCGTTTCAAATGTTCAGTAAAATAAAACATCTTCTGCATTTTGTGAATCAGTACAAAATCTAAGTTAAGTATACTTTCTTACTGTCTATTACCAACCGCATGTGCAGAGGGCACGCTCACAGATTCCTGCCTGCTG
Organism: Psammomys obesus; assembly: GCF_907164565.1. Classification (NCBI taxonomy): domain Eukaryota; kingdom Metazoa; phylum Chordata; class Mammalia; order Rodentia; family Muridae; genus Psammomys; species Psammomys obesus. The sequence goes on along the minus strand of NW_026585987.1, from coordinate 9,185,424 downwards.
AATGAGTTTTTATTATATTTCACCTATGTATTGTGAGTGCATGCGCACACTGTGGAGCTCACGGAATTCACAGGGAACTTGCAGGGGTCGGTTGCCCTTCTCTACCATGTGGGTCTCGGAGATGGCATTCACGTCATCAGCCTTGATAGCGAACACAAATTCCCATTGATCCATCTTGCCAACATGTATGAGATAATTTTTAAACCCTGTTTAGGTTACTCATTGGCAAAAAGTTATTGTCTTTAGTTATTGAGAGAATAACTTGATGTTTCTTGTCTCAAATTTTCTGTGGTTTAAAACCCATCCCTTATGGGTAGGAACCCTATCTCAGCTCCAGAGCTATGGAACCACTGAAAACCCCAGCTGATGTTCACAGCCATCAGCCCTCCCCAAATCTGGCTCAATTTTCTTTGGAGCTGTTTTTATTCCAGGCAGTCTTTACTTCTTGGTGTTGCCAGATTTTCTGTTTGCTTCAATTGAGCTCTCTTTTTCACACTCTCCCTGAATCATTGATGCTTCTCTTTCCAGTAAGTTCAGCATTCATTTAGTTCTGATAGCTACAAACGCTGTTTCTAGCTGATATCCTCCTCTGAACTAGGTAATTGTCACTCTCATTGTCTGCAGTTATCACCAGTCAACATTCCTAACGGTAGATGGGAGAAGTATCTTCCTTATCACTGAGCTTAAATCCTGAAAAGCATTTCCAGGCCTTCCCTTACAGACCCACTTCAAAGTGCACAGTAGTTGATCAATCGTAAAGCTTTAATTTTAACTTTAGCTTTATATTCTCCATCCTCACTGTTATTGCCTCAGGCTTTTGTCATCAAAAATACTAAGTTATTTACCTTTCTCATCTAAAATACTATTGAAAATCTTACTATCTTTCAGCCTCTAGTTTTTCTCAATTTTGGAAGACTAAAGGGAAACCCAAAATAAAATATGTATAGAAAGCTAGTAAAGGTGTCATGAAGAGTTTCTCCATACAAGTGGATAACAGAATTATATACCATCATTTATCTTATTAATATGACTTAATATTTTTTAAAGATGATATTTATAATGAAGACAAGAAACTTCAATCAAATGAACATTTATTAGATGACAAATTTTCCTTAGAGGTGACAACAACATGAAGAGGCCTGATGAACATTTCAGTTTGTCTTTCTACAGGCAGCTTGAGTCCATTTAGAAAGCTTGACAGCTGACAGATAAAGATGATTGTATACGTGTTCATTTATTTGTTTTATGTTGATATTTCCCAAGAAATAAATATGAAGACTTTCCCTTTAAAAGTTGTTGTAATAAGAAGAATTATGATCTATAAATTAATTCTTATGGGTTCCAACTTGTAGTCAGAAGCAGGGTCAAATCATAAAGAAATTCATGCCATTTTGAGTACGTTGAGTTAATTCATGCCAAAGATGGTGAGGAAGCCATGGAGCACAACAAAATGGTCGGAGTGTCATTTTAGATGTTTCCGTTTTATAAGGAGGAGTTTCAAAGGGAGATGACCACAGCCAATGAGAAAGGAGAGACAGAATCCAAGCAGGAGATAACAGAACGCATGTCTGGGTCTGCAGTGGACACAGACTATGGATAGAGGGGTGAACCCAGCACATGTAAGCATGGAGGTCATTGTATATCAACTGAAGAAAAAGTGGAGATAACTGCCTAATTCTGAATTGAGACTCCCTGGTTAGAATTTGATAAATTCCTTCATTTACTAGGCAATCCATGTTAAATCTCAGTGTTTTATATGCAGCAAAGTGATGATAAATTTTGGGGGTGGGGATACTAAAAGGGCTAATAATTGTAAACTGCTGGAACAGTGCCTAATAAATGACACATACCAGACAAAATGTCAGGAGATCCCTCCTCAGGGAACAGGGAAGCATCAAAAGAGATAGGAGAGTTAGATGTATGAGAACTCTCCTAAAGTAGAAATGAGTCCTAAGACTTTTGATAATTTTGAGTTTGAGGTTTTCTATGGTGTGTACGTAGCTATCATACAAAGAGTAGATAGGACCAATCTGAAGGCGAGGAGAATGCCAGAAAGTGATCTTCACTCTTGTGATCACTGAATTCCCAAAAGGCCCTGAGATCACACAGGAAAATATATAGCAAAGGAAAAGAGAAGCAAAAAGGAGATTTTAGAACATGCCAACATTTGCTTTCTATTTTTAGGTGCTCTGATTTTGGCCACATACACACCTAGAGCTGGTGGATCTTGTTGAAGAATTAATGATTTTATCATTATACAATGCCTTTCCTTATCGCTTTGCACAGTACTTAAACTCTGTCTTATCTGACACAAGTTTGGCTACCTCTGTTCCGCTTTTGTTTACATTTGTATGAGGTATATCCTTTCTTTCAATCAATGAGTGTCTTGCAAGCAGCATGTGGTCAGGGCTGTGGTTTTTATCTACGGAGCCACTCTGCATCTCTCAAATGGACAATGTAATCAATTTACTTCCAAGGTAATTATTGGTGGGTAAGGGCTAACCTCTGCCATGTAATTGTTTTCATACTGTTTTACGGATTCCTTGTTCTTTTTTTCCTTCTCTTTCTTTTGAATTAGGTGATTTTTTGTTTGTTTGTTTGCTTGCTTGTTTAATGGTGATTTTTTGACTCTTTACATTGTGTGATTTTTCACTATGAATTTTTGCCTTGGAAATATCATGACTCACCATAAGGCTTTCATAAAACATCTTATAGTTATAACAAGCTTTTTTTCTTTTATTATTATTATTATTATTATTATTATTATTATTATTATTTACACTTTATTCATTTTATATCCCCTCATAAGCCCCTCCCTCCTCCCCTCCCAAACCCACCCTACCTCCCCTTTCTTCATGCATGCTCCTCCCCACCTCCACTGATAGGGGAGGTCCTCCTCTATAACAAGCTTTTATACAATGTTAACAATTTAACCTCAATCTCATAAAACTAAACATTTTAATGGTTTTTATTTATGTGTCAAACTACTAGTTTTGATTTTGTATATTTTTCTTTGTGAACTGTATTGTAATTAAGCTTTTTCTGAGACAAACTTGAAGGCTGAATCATACTAGTATACCTGGACCCTCAACTATGTGGGCCAGACCAGCTCTGGGAGGGAGCAGAGCCCTTGTGCACAAGGGTCAAGACTAAAGACACTCAAGTACTCGGTGCTGACCTAGTACTTGAGGCTACAGGGTCAGCTTGGGTCTAGAAGCTGTGAGCACAAGCATGGTAATGGAAAACTGGATGGGTGCTTTGCCCATAGTTGGTAGCTTAAAGCTAAAGCTGCAGGGGCCAGCGTTTCACAGTGATGGGCATGAAATTTGAGGGTTTATAAACCAAGCTGATATTGAAGCTGCCAAAAGCCTGTTATGAGCCCAGAGCTCGAGTTTAAAGGAGTTCATTGGTAGCCTGGAACCACCTGGCCTGGCCTACACAAAGTAGGGACCTATATTCATTAGAACCGGTTGATCCTGGGGCTTAAGGCTGTAAATGCATGCTGAGGTTAGGTTATATTGTGTCTTGTATCAGAAGTGACTTGTCTGGACCTGAGATACTTAAGTGGCACCTTTTATATCAGGAAAGTGTAGCAATCGGATCCTCAATTCACTCTGGAGTCTGAGACTAGAGGAATCAGCCTAGCACTAAAACAATCTTAGAGGCTGGCTTTACAAGAAAAGATCTGTGTCCTAGGAGCATTAGGTTAACCTGACATTTGGAGTTATGAGGATTCAGGTTAGGATCCAGATTCAGAGCCATGAATTTGCCTGTCAATAGAGCAGGCTGGAGATTCAATCCACAGTGACTGACCAAGAGCCTGGGGCCACAGGCATCTGATTTTTGCGTTATCTTCCTGTAGTCCAAGGCAAAGTCTAACACTCGCTTTACTCCTCTTCCTTACAGAAGAGGGCTTCTCCACAGTGTGCTCTCTGGGTTGAGCTAGTGGAGGCATGGTCTTCTTTCAGGCATATTTTCTTATTTTTATGCTGTGCTCAGGTTGAATGATCTCTCAATCTCTGGGTTTCTTAGCCCTTGTGACTATATTTGTATTGTGGAAATTGTTCAAATTAGCATTTCTGCAAGAGGACCAGTTCTGGAGTGTATTATTGTCACATTCCTGAAGTCACTCCTCTCCACATGTACATGAAACACTTTTAACCGCATCTGGCACAGAGCAAACAATAAATGCCAGTTATTAGCTTTATTATTACTCTACATATTGAGGTTAATACATTTTCTTCGTACCTTCCACACACAGACAGTTTGCTCAGTAGGGAAGCTGTAACAGTGAGAGTATAAAGCAGGCAGAAACCTGACTTCTTATAGCTCTCCACTGAGGGTCTATTTAATAAGCAATTATAGCAGAAGAGGTTTCTATTTTATTTTGTTTAAAAAGAGGATCCACCAAACCATATATTCTAAAAACTTACAAGGCTAAGAGATTAAGTAGCTTCCTGAAAACACATGATATTTAAGCTCGTATTTGAGATGAGAGTGAGAAATGACAACAACAAAAAGTATATTTTATGTGTATGAATTTGTGCAACATGTATATTATGGGGAAAGAGTAATTATTGAAATCTTGCTGCATATTGTTTGATACAAATTTTCTCATTGAATCCCATGGAATGTTGATAAGTATCTCTTTTTTTCTCTTCTGGAAATAAGACGATGCACAGTGTATGTAGGGATGTCCTGAAGATCACAGGCGTGGTGACAGTTTTCATAACTGACATCACACCATCTAGAATCATCTGAGGAAGAGTCCCAATGAGAGGTTCTCTAGAACAAGTTGGTCTATGCATAGGTCTGGGGAGACTGTCATAATTATGTTATTTGATGTAGGAAGACCCAACATAAAAGTGGGTGGCCCTACTTCTTGGGTTTGAACCCTGAGCTGTAGAAGAATATTAATAAGAAACTGAGCAGTAAGCATACATTCCTACTCATTCTCTCTCCACCCTTGACTGCTGGTATGATGAGCTGCTTCAAAAGTCTGCCTTAGCCTCCTCACAATGCTAGACTACAACCTTAAAGTTGCTTCTTTCTGTCTGTGTACATTATCACAGCAATAGAAACAAAACTGGGTTTTATTCTATTTTTTATTATTATCCTATATTTGTTTATTTACAAATTATAAAATTATTCACAATATCTTTAATTGTATTAATATTAATTATAAATATATTTGTGATTATATTATAAATATATTAATACCAATTAATATAATTTAAATATGTAATTTATAATGTATTATTCTACATTTTTATTATTATTCTAGTAAAATAACATTGGTTCTGAGAAGGTGGGATTATTGTTGTGATGAACATATGTGCTTCTTTTGCTACCTGAACCATTTTATGACTGGAATATATGGAAGAGTTTGGAACCTTGGGTTAGGAAATCTGGTAGTAGAGGTTAGTGGGCCACAGTAGGCGCTAGGAAGACAGTAGTCTTAAGAATGTGGGCAGTAGAGACATGATGTGATGCTTCAGAGAACACTCTATTGGGAACTGAGCCAGAGGCCATTTGTCTGGTATTTTGACCAAAAATATGGGTTCATTCTACCTGTGACCTGAGACACTGAGTGAAAGTGAATATAAAAATACTGGACTGATTCATTTGACAGAGGAACCATCAAGGCACTACAGTATTCAGGTTGGTACTGCCACTGTGGAGAAGCTCCCAAGGCTGCCCTAGGACAACAGAAGTATGTTTTCCCGGGGTCAGCACTCAGAAGTGGGTAGAGCTGTGGCCCGAGAGGAGCCAGAGTAGATCTTAGAGGGCTGGCCCTCACTTGGCAGAGCTGTAAACACCGTTCACATCGTACAGATTTTGAAGCATGAAGTGTGCAATATTGAGGGATTCATGGAGAGCAGCTGAGGCCAGGCATTGTGTGGCAGGGTGGGAGTCGTGCAGAGAGGCCGTGATAAACTGCTGGATGAAGCTATGAAGGTGAAGCCTCAATTTCAACAGAGGCTCCAGGATACTTGAAATCTGGTACCATAGTTCTGCTAAGGAGAGCTGCAGGTGTGCAATGAATCTGACCTAAGCCAAGGAGAGAAGTTGTGATGCTCCAGGTGGCAGGGCTGGAAGGGTAGGGCTACTCAAGCCCTTTGGAGGCCAGACTGTACTACAATCCTCAGATGTTGAATATGAAGGTATAGGAATTGCTTCTTTTCCCTGTTGAATTTCTGGGGAACAGATTTTCGTGTGGTTGTTTTACATCCCAATTCATTTATTCTGTGCCATTATATGTTGGAAGAACATGGCTTAATTTTTTTATTATTATTATTATTTCATAGGCACTTAGAATTAAGAGACTTTGAATGTTTAACCTGTCTGAATTTTTGAAGGCAGGGGATTTTTACAAAGTTGAACTATATTTTACGTTATTATATAAACATGAATTTTGCAGACAAGGGTTAGAAGGTTATACCTTAAAGGTGATGTGTCCATGTGCCAAGTTAAAAGGGGAGGGGCTGTGATGGCCAGTTGTAATTAATTGTTCACTTGACGTAATCTAGAATCACCTATTGGCATGGCTGTGGAGATCGTCTTACCTGTGTTAATGGATGCAGAAAGCTACCATTCTCAGGGCTTAGGTCCTAAGTGATGTTACAGCAGAGGAAGAAAACTGAGCAGAAGTATACACTGATTCATTTTTTCTCTGCTCTTAACTACGGGTGATATGCAACCAGCCGCTTCAGATTCCTGCCTAGATTTCTTCACAGTGATATAGTTCTGAGACAAATAAGTCTTTCTTCACTAAAATTGTTTTTGTTGGGATATTTTATCACAGCAACAAAAAATAAAATTTAAAACACAGGCTCTGTACTTGAACCACAAAATGTGACTCCAGCACTTTCATCTTAAACTCCTTCCTTTACTACTTTTTAAATAGCTGTCTGATTTGGGTTTGTTTTTTAACAGCTCTTCTTTATTTTTAGACCAAGGCTGATAAAATTTTCAGAACTGAGAATTATGAAGAAGAGATTCATATCTTCAAACAAATCATCCAAGAAAAGACCTCGAATTTTAATGTAAATTTAGCTCTAAAATTTAAAATTACTGAAGCACCTATAAAAGGAGTTGAAAATGTTTTCCCGGAAAAAAACTCTTCAAACTCAAAACCTGAAGAAGTTTCAACTAATTTTCAATTTTCGCACTTCAAGAGTCAAATGTTTAAACGATTGTCAACATATTTGTCAAAGACGGTAAGAACTAGATAATTCATATAAAGGTTATGATAGGACATATTTCAAGTGACCTCAGTCTCTCTTTGAGGTAATAGGAAACGAAAGTAAAGCACAGTAAATCTTCACAGAACAGGAAGTAAACTGTTCTAGAACAGGAAGCAAACTGCCATGGCAGGGAATGCTCAGATGCCAGTAGTAGTCAGTGAGGCCAACACTGGGCATTAGTGACTTAAGTGTGTTCTAAGAGTTCAGAGCACACTGCTTGACTGAAACATCAGTGTCAGAGCATCCCATTTAACAATCACCATGATTATTAGTTAATACAATGAAGAATTAATCTGGAAGAATTTACTTATTTATCGAATGGACCATCAGAGTGATGCCTACGTGTTTGCTGTACAGTCTATTTCCCAAGCAATGACGCCATACACATTGCACACAAAATCAGTCTGCTTACTTTGGAATCACAGTTTTAGACTGAGTATTTTTTTTAAAAGTTTTTGTTTTTATATTTCATGCAGATTTCAAAGTTCATTTCACCACCTTTAGACTAAATATAACATACTCTTTTGGCATTGGTGGGATACTGATCAAACGCTTACTCTTCCTTTCCTGATATCATCATCACCTGCTTAGACCCTTCATCTTCAGAGTAATATTGAGAGTAATAATTCACTCTCAATATTCATATTGTGCTTAATTGTACAACTAGTTTGTGTGAGTCTGCGCACTGCCTCAACGTGCACAGAGCTGGCAATTTTTTTAGCCCATTCCTTGCTTTCTTAACTGTAGACTCACAGTGTAGGCTAGGCATTTTCCTAGATACTTAGAATACTTTTTTTTTTAATCAAGCCAACAGAGAATCATACCTTTGTGCAGCTGAAAGCTTGGCTGAGGGTGTCTGCCAAAAACGATAAATATAACAACAAAGAAAAGCAGCTATCCAATCTTTAGAAATTGATTGGTGCTATAGAGAAAAGAGAAAGGTAGAGAAGCTTAAGGGAAATTGGTGAATGGGTAGCAGACAACAGTGCCAAAAGGAAAGCTCAAGGGTGGGCTTCATTGAAAAGACAAGATCAGAGCAAGTATTTAAGGGCTATGTCGCCAGGCAGCTGAATTAAAGACAGTGTATCTGGAAGAAGGACTATTAAAGTTGGGTTCAAAGATATGAAGAGTCTAATGGAATGCTTCTGTCACATTGAACAAGAAAGAGAACAGATTTGAAAGGGAATTTTAATTGGATCACACAGAGCCTCAAAGCTCACTGTAAAGGGTGAATTTCCTCTCTGCAACGGGGGTCTCAGCACAATTGTTGACATTCATTGCTATACCTAAAACAGCTGCTTTGGGCACTGTATTGGGGAAAGATTGGTTGGACTTGCAAAGAACGAGCATAGGAGTGTTGTAAAAGCCAGTGCAGGAATCCAGATGGGACACAGAAGTTCCCACTAGGATAGTTCCCACTAGATCTGACTGCAGTGTTTAGAGCCTAAGCCACTTGAAGGATGGAGTTGCTGATGGGGGACCTTTCAAGCAAAGGAGGCTGAAAGGAAGACCAGGGTTAGTTCTAGTTAGATTAAATGTGAGCACCCTGTTCGGTGTTCAGTTGAAGGTGTCAGGTAGGAAGTGGGGGTAGATGTATCAGAGGCCTTTGTGGGACAAAGAACATGGTTAGAATACACGTTATAAGTAGAAGAATGAGTGCTAAATTTGGGGAACTTCAATTTAAAGAATGTTATAAAAGGAGAAACAAACAGAGAAAACCAGAAAGCAAGAGGTATAATGCCTTTGAACCTTGCTGCTCAGTTAGGTCCCTGGATCAGATCGCGTAGATCAATGGGAAGCCAGGCTGCTTTCCGCCGAGATACAAAAGTCAGAAGCACATGTTAACAAGATCTCCATGTTGATCTTCTACAGCTTCATAAGCTCCAGGACCTGACCATTAACTCTGCCAAGTGAGCTAATGGGTCAAAACTGAGGATGGTAATCACTGGCCTTAGGATTACGAAGGTCCTTGGAAACCTTGACCAGAATGGTTTTGTCTTTGTCAGGACTGCAGAATGGCTGGATTAGATTTTAGTGAATGGAAATATAGCTCAGTGATAGAGTGTCTACCTAGCATGCTCAAGGATTTGAGTCATTTTCAACACACTCCTTCTCCTCTAAAAAAAAAGAAAAGAAAATAGATTAAAGAGAAAATAAGAAACGAGTTAGAAATAGAATATATAAAAAAGCTTTTCAGGCAATGCTGTGTCTGATGAGGGGCTAGGAAATGGGGAGCAGCTGGTGAGGCTCGTGAAGCCAAAAGAATGGAGTTTTGTTGTTGTTGTTGTTTTAAGGTGAAAGGAAAAACATCCAAATTAGGCGAAAATGATCTAAGACCTACCTTTGAGATCAGCTGAGCCAAAGAATATCATGTCCGTTTTACTCTAAATCCCAAGAGAAGCATCTTTTTTTGACATAGTAAAAGAAAAGAATCCTGATCCATTTTGCTCACCTTTAAGATGCCGCTGAAAACTAGGGCAGATCAGAAGACGGAACTCATTATTGTTTGTTATGTATGAAGGAAGTTCCTGTAAGATTCTTGTTAGGGGTATATACCCACAAGGGCTTAAAATACACACCAAAAAAAAAAAAAAACAGTACATGCCTTCAAACATAGAACCTACATCTTCAAACAAGATAGAACATCCCATCAGCCCGAGAAAATTCCATGGTGACCCTCACAGTCAATCCCCTACCAACTGAGAAGCAACCACTGACCAGGTTTTCATTGTGACAGCTTAATTATATCTGTTACTATGAAGGGCACCATGCAGTACTTCTTTTTAATCACTATATACTTGCGATTACTTGTTGCATGTGTCAGTAGTGTTTGCACTGACAGATTACTCAAACTCCCTTTGTGTGGATAAAACATTATATGCTTAGCAACTCCTCTGGTGGTGGGTGTTCGAGCTCTTTCACATTTGAAGCTGTTCTAACTAATGCTGCTGTGGAATTCTGAAACATACCCTTTGGCGTGCATTTAAAAGTGCCATTGCTGCCAGTTGTGGTGGCGCATGCCTTTATTGCCAGCACTGGGGAGGCTGAGGCAGGCAGATCTCTGAGTTCAAGGCCAGCCAGGTCTATAGAGTGAATTCCAGGACAGCCAGGACTAAATAAACTCATGCTCATGAAGGCAGGTGAGTGTTTAATTTTATGAGAAACTACCAGGCAGGTCATCAAAGTGTCCAACCGGCCATGTCTGAGAGTTTCAGTTGCTGAACATCACCAACAACAGTTCATGTTTACTGGTTCTGATGTGGTCTGCCCTGGTAGTCACTGCTGAGGTATTACTCTCCTGGCTTTATGATTTGTTTGAATGATAGTAACGAAAGTCAATTTTCTCTCCTTCAACAAAGGGAAAAATGTTTATGTACGTGAAAGGAATGATTCAGCTGGGTCGATTTGTGATGAGAAATCGGGATGTTATGCTGACGAAAACTTTCCTGGATGATATAAAAGCTCTGCCAGTTTCCTATGAAAAGGGAGAATATTTTGGATTTCTGGAAACCTATGGGACTCACTACAGCAGCTCTGGGTCTCTGGGAGGACTCTATGAACTGATATACGTCTTGGATAAAGCCTCCATGAAAGAGAACGGTATGCTTGAAAATGAATTCTAACTCTAAGTGTGGTTCTGATGGAGTATTGTTGTTTTCATTATCCCCTTTCAGTAAACTCTGAAAATGAAATAACCTAATAATCTGTTTCTCTGAGAGAATCTAACAGTCTATCAAATCGCTCATTGATTTACATTTGAATAATCACTTGCTCCCAAACTACTCAATAGTATGATTGAGAAATTCACAAATTATATTAGAATGGAATGACTATTATTCGGAATAGAGTTTCTATGGAAATATTATTTGAGATGTAGAAGAAGGTATAAGAAATAATTTACATAACCTAACTTTTTTATGATAATGGGTATCTTGTTTTTATTTTTTTAACTTTTATTAATTACACTTTATTTACTTTGTATCCCCCCATAAACCTCTTTCTCCTCCCCTCCTAGTCCCATCTTCCCTCCCCCTTCTTCACGAATGCCCTTCCCCAAGTTCACTGAGAGGGGAGGTCCCCCTCTCCTTCCTTCTGATCTTAGTCTATCAGATCTCATTAGGAGTGGCTGCATTGTCATCTTCTCTGGCCTGGTAAGGCTGCTCCCCCCTCAGGGGGAGATGATCAAAGAGCAGGCCAATCAGTTTGTGTCAGAGGCAGTCCCTGTTCCCATTACTATGGAACCCATTTGGACACTGAACTGCCATGGGCTACATCTGTGCAGGGGTTCTAGGTTATCTCTATGCATAGTCCTTGGTTGGAGTATCAGTCTCTGGAAAGACCCCTGTCATAACCTAACTCTTAATTCTCAAACTAGTTCAATTTATGTATGATGACTGTCTTCCAAGGCATTCTTCAATGTTGGTGAGAATTGTTCTTATTGTTATCTTTGAGAGGAAGAAAGATCAGTAGTATAGTACAAGAGTTTGAAAATTAGTTTTGTGTCATATGGTGATCATTTGAATATTATGGAAATAGTTCAGTTGAGGCCATGTTGAATAAGACTTTGTTACAGTCAAAACCATGGATCAAAGGTAACATAGTGATTCATCCATGCATCCTCCAGAATTAAAAGATGCTTTAGACCTAAAGATCCATCTAATTCTTTCAAGAATAAAGTAGAACAGTCAGGTACAGCAATATTACTTGTAAACTCAGCTACTTAAAAAACTAAGGTAAAGTGCTTGCTAAAGGCCATGAGTTTGAAGCCAGCCTGGATATCACAGAAAGGCTGCATTTCATAAAAACAAAAATAATAAAGTAAACCCAAAATGACTGTGTTAATAAATCATAAGCATAGGTGGACATGGTGGTGCGTGTTTTTATTCCCAGCACTTGTGAGGCAGAGAGGAAGGAGGACCTCTGAGTTCTGGTCTACAAAGACAGTTCCAGGACAACCAAGATTATGTAGAGAGACTCATCTCAAAGAACAAAACAAAACAAAACAAAAATCCCAAATGATAAGCACTTATGCTGTGAGTGATTATGACTAGTTGCAATACTTAATAGATGCCAGCATATCTCCTCTTCATCCTCACAATAATTGGGTCTCCCTGTTGTACAAAAATGTGTTGTTAAGATATACTTGCATGGCTCCTGTGTGTGTCAAGGTCTTAAGTGCCAACTGGAAAGTGGAAAGTTATGGTGATCCTAAGCTTGACACTCTCCCTGTATCAATAAACATTTCCTGTGTGAACAGATGACAGGGTAGCTCAGTCTGGTCTTGAGCGTATAGAGGCCTCCCCCAGGGTCATGCACTATGAAGATGTTTGGCTCACTGTGTTGCTCGGAGCTGTATCCACAGCACAGTGAGTTCCCTGCGAGCTCCGCTTGCTAGGCTCAGTCACAGCAGATTCACAGAGTGAGGAGCATGAGAGGAACTGAACCAGGGGAGGAAAGGCTTAGCCATTGTGATCAGAGAACCCACCAGCCCAGATGTGTCCTCAAATCAAAGTTCTACAAATGAGATCCTCACTTCTGACCCTTAAGCCTACTAAGCCTACTTAAGCCTTAAGACTACTTATGCCTACCTACCTTCTAGCCTTAGAAAATGGTCCCTGGGCTAGTTCCAGTGCCTTTGAAGAGGAAACTGCATCTCTCTACACCATTTTAGGTCATTCGCATATGGAAGGGTCACTGCTGAGGTAGAAAATAAGGTCTTTGTAGTCAGCCATTTTCCACCCTCTTTTTCAGAATTAGAGACCTCATACTACTTACTGGTGAGTGTAAGAATATAGAATTCTTTTTCTTTGTTATTCTCGTCTTCCTCCTCCTCCTTCTCTTTAATTCTTTAAATCCTACCTTTTCCCTTCTCACTGGAAATGAAACCAGATAATTCTTCAGCTGTCCCTCAAATGTACAAGAAATACATAGCAGTCGAATTAAACTCTGTTTTAAACTTAGTTTTCCTTTCTTTTAAAAATAAAATATGTGGCTTTATAACAAACAATAGCATATGTATTGTGTATATGTATGAAGGAGCATCAGAAAGAGAAATATGAACAAAAGCTGAAGGGCTCACTAAAGTCCCGTTAAAACAAAGGAACTATTGAGTTATATAAGATAGCATATATATTATATATGCAATAGTATATATAAATATATTATAATAAATTACAGACTTTTCAGGGCATCACTGCTTGGGTAGGCATATGCCACCAAGATTGGTTTTTGCGAGTATTCATAGTATCAGACAAAATGAAGTTGCTATATATTCAAATCATCTATCCAAAACAACTGAGTCTTGTTCTGTGTTTCTATAGATGCAAATGAAACTCAGTGATACTTTATAAGGTTAATGTGAGAATTAAATTAGCTAACTCATGCAAGATATTTGGAGTGATGTCAGGCATATAATAACCATTCAATACATGTTAGATGCTGCTGTCTCCCTTGGGTATCACAAAGGATTTTACTAAAACCACCTTGGCTGATCTACACCATTTTTAAGCAGGTGGTAAATTTAATATGTACTTTGCTACTAAGCTGACAAGCCAAGTGAAAGGATGCCATTAGATTTCAATAAAAAGACAAGGCGGAAAAGACCTGATATTACCTTTAGTCAATAATGATATCTGGGAACAGTAAAATTAGACTTTATTTGTGATAGCAGTAGACAATATCAAATAATCTTTATATGAATTTATAATGCAGGTGTCGAACTGAATGATGTCAAACGGTGTCTTGGCTTTAAAGCGGATGCATCTTTCCACCTCCCTCAAAGTTTCATCCTTGATAATGCGTCACTCATGGCGGCTGCTCATAAGAATGACTGCATAAAGACAACTGGTGGTAAAACTGGTAAGTATGGGCTGATTAGTTAGACTGAGGAAGGCAGCGCCAACAGCCCATAGCTAAGGGTATTGCCTCTTGCGATCAGCACTCTTTACCACCTTCATTTAGAAATGTCAAAAATCATTTCTTAGGAACTACTTTGTTTTTCTTCAGTCACTATGAGGACAGGCAGCCCACAGACACACCAGTCGGTGTCACTGCTGTGCAAGGAGGCTCACGGCTCAAGGGGCTGCTACTCATATCACATGTATTTGTGTATGTTTTATGGTGGTGGTAGAAAACCAGTCACGGGTGGGAAAGTTTCTTGAGGACCAGTTTCTTTCTCTCCTTAATTTTCCAAGGTTTGAAACAGGCTAATTATATAGGATCTTGTGTCCAGTACAAAGAACAAGACCTAAAGCATCCTCCCGACTCTCCCCTCCAGTTGATTTCCTTAGGTAATCTTCCCTTAGCACCCAACCGCTGCAACGCCTTTTTGGACCTCTAGATGTCCTCGGTACAGGCATCATGCTCTGTTAATGTTCTGCAAATTCACAGGGACGAATGTCTGCTGGAGACTTCACTTCTTTCTCAAATTAGAAATACATGAAATTGTTTGTATTTTTTTATTAAACTTTTATTTAAAATTTTTAAAATGCCTCTGATTCATCTCTAAAGAGCCAGCTGACAGTGAAGGCGCTGTAGAGGGGACAATGGACATTGTTTGAAGCACATGGACCTGCGGATGTGGTTTTGACTAACAAAGGAACAGAGCCCTGGAGCCACCACTACTCCAGGAGTTAATTACATGACCGTAGGCTACTCACTCCTCTACATCACTTCAGATTTCTCATTTGTACAAATGACGAAGGATAAACAAAAACACCTCTTCATTCCTTTTCAGTTCTAAAACTTCATGACTCTAAAACTTTAGAACTGTTTAAAGTCGTTCCATTTAAAGAGACACAGAGAAAGGGAATAAGATTTGGGAATGGAAACAAGTTTCCTTTTTATATCATTCTTTTTAGGTACTAATATTTCTATAATAGCAAGATAATTTAAAGCTCATTATGTAAGACCTGGGGTCTCACAGCTCAGGAGTTTAAGATCGCGCCCTTCCCAGATACTCCCCCAGACCAAGACTCGTTGCAAAAGCAAGAGGTTTATTAACCATTGTGCAATGGGGTCACCCCTGCTGGTCAGCAAAGAGTGGCACCCAGAGACAAAGGCCTTTAGGTTTTTAAAAGAAAAATTGCAGGAGATTTGAAGTTGCAGTCTTGGCAATTTAGGATTGGATGAGGAAGCTATAAAGTAAGATAATTGGTTAGTCTTAGGTGCTCAAGCTTGGCCAGTCCTGCCAAGTGTGGATGCAGCTGCAATTGAAGGTGGGGGTGGTTAGCTCATCCTTGAAGATTAGGGGCTGCGGACTTTTGGCTGCAGGTCAAAAGCTACTCAGAAGAAGTCTGGGTTCGTTGCTAAGAAATGCTATCTCAAAGACAAGGGTCTGGTCCTTTTTTTGCTGAGTAAAGGTCATTGCTTGCTTGCCTTTTTTTATATCTGTCCTCATAGATAGGGTCACATTCCTCCATTCTCTGGAAAGGCTTTAGCTTAACCTGAACCTAAAACTCAAAGCTATAGGCTTTAGAAGACATACAGGTTACAAAGTTAGTCTAACCCTTTCAATTATATACAATGTAATCATGAAGGTAAGTTTTCAAAATGCATATAATACATTCAAAGTCATGTTAATTTTCTTATATATACTTTTTATTTATATGAGATATCAATCTGTCCTGCACCATTAATTTTCAAAATAAATATAATAAAAATTTATAATTGACTGTTGAGAAATATTTGCCCTCACATATTATGGTGGGGAGACTTATGTGAGCAACATTTACAATTAAAGCTCAACAAATACACTAAGCTATCCTAAAAAGATATTAATACATATTTATCGAATGCCACTCAAATACCTGACCACAGAGTTGCAAATGCTTCTTTCTTCAAGTCTTCTTTGCTTTTTCCAGTAAACATCACCCGCGATAACATCATAGATGATGTTATTTCATTCATAAGAGGAGGGAGCAGTAAACATGCAGTTCTCTTGAAAGAAAAGCTTGCGAGAGAAGCCAAGACCGTTGATGCGACTGACTTCGCCAACTGGGCCTTGTCCTTGAATGATGCTCCAGCTCTCATTAGTCAAAAAGTAAGGAATGTTTCTTTTAAGACAGAAGATGCTGTTGCTTTCTAATTACACATCCCAGTGAGTTCAGATAACAGTTGCCTTTATAAGACAGAGGTGTATGCAAATGCCCTCATGTGGCATCCTTGGAAAGAAGAATGGTAGAAAAGGATGGCATAGTGTAGTATCAGACAACATGGATAAATTCCTGCTGCTGTCACTCGCTAGGTGGGAGCCATTTCTGAATTCTACAACATTAAATTCTGCAGATCTCCATGCGCTCTTGAGGGTTTATTAAGAGTGTTCATAAAGAGTCAATAGCCCAGTTTGGCACAGAGGAAGCACAGAGAATGGATGGTTCTCTTTGGTCGACCTCTGGCTCCCCTTGTCTTCTGAGTATCAGGCATCACTTCCCACCCAGGAGACCCTCATCTCAGAGTCATTATGAAAAGAATATTCATAACGCCTTGACAAACACAAAACAAAAATGAGTAACTCTTGTGGTTAGAGAATCAATCTCCTCCCTCTCTTTTATTTTCGAGTTAAGCTCTAACTTCTGAATTTCAATGATCCTCCTGTCTTGGTCTTTTGAGTAGCTGAAATTATAGATATGCCCCTTGTCTGCTTTTTTTTTTTTTCATTCTGTTTAACAAGGCTTGGTCTAACTCTCTAGCTTGTTCTTGTTTTGAATTCTCAACAAACCTTAGCCTCCCATGTGCTAGGGATACAGATGTGAATGCCCAGACCTGCCTCCCTTTTCCTACAACTGTAATAGTGTTCAATCAGAAACCCTGAGAGTCTGCAATCTTCTGCTTACTCTTGAAGTGGGGACAATATGTTTCCATTGTAAAGATGTAAATACCATTGCTATTTGTATGCATCTTTCCACTTACAAAAAAAAAAAAAGGTATGTTATTCGCTGCTTCCTCCCCCCCCCCCCCCGTGTTATTAAAAAATAGTTTTCACTTGTTTGTATAGTTTTCAGCATTCCATGCATTCCTTATGGGTTCTCCTCTCCAGTGAAATCTATCTTTGCTCACAATGTCAGTTTTATTGCTGAAATTTTGAAGAATTTTGAAGAATTTTACTTCCCCACTCTATTTTGTTGTCTTTAAAGAGTTAATTAGAGCTACCCAAACTATCTCACTTATATGAAAGAACTCAGAAACTGAAATGCAACCAATTCTGCATTTTGGTTACAGAAACAAAGCCTTTAGCAGACGTACACACATAACTTCACGTAAGGTGTGGTAGCCCACACTGTGACTCTAGCTGCTTGGGAGGCTAAGGCAGGAAGACCCCAAGGTCAAGGCCTGCCTGGGCAACTTGGAGAAACTCTGTTTCAAAATTGAAAATAGAGGTACGGGGCAGGGGAAGGAGGAAGAGGAAGGAAGGAAGGAAGGAAGGAAGGAAGGAAGGAAGGAAGGAAGGAAGGAAGGAAGGAA